>NC_137652.1:11258028-11678028 GCF_963422515.1 Blennius ocellaris
AAGCAGCTGGAACAGAACAGAGATCACCAGCGACTGGCGACAACCCGTCAGTGTGCACTCCCGACGCTGCAGCTTTACGTACGGCTGTTACCGCACTGTTTATGTACTTACTCTGAAATTAGACTGATTGTTACACACTTTGTCACAATTGATAATCAATGAGTTCTATCCACCGCTCTGCATCACTTAAAGATGAAACTATGACATACGAACATGGTGCTGCTGATTCAGTCGTAAATGTTCCACTAAAGAAACATCAATACCACTGCAGCTTGACTCTTTGCGATTACGTGGATCTATATATCTGATGTTTGAAGATAATAAATGTATGAGATGAATCTGGCTTCAATTCACCATCTCACAATGAGCGCTGCCAGATTCCCCGTGTCTAAATTGTGCATGTGCAAGGTTTAAAGTTTGTGTACCGGTGTGCACACTCGCCCGCAAAATGTATTTTTTTTAATATCACAAACTATGTGTGGGAAGTGGCGTACGCATCTTTCAGGATCCGTTTTGTGTTACAGATGAGGCCCCAGGACTTTAATACTGTGAAGCATTAGTGCTAAACACACATAAACAAACAATTGAATGCATTTAAGTCTGTAATAAAACTTCAAATTAATTAGTTTTGTCGATTACTTTAGTTTGAATACTATTAATAATTAATGTTAGATTAAAATATATTGGCAGACATGCAAGATGTAAAACAAAAAAGTAGGACACAACATCTCTGCCACTACAACAATGACTGTCTGAAGTCCGAAACAATACACGCACAAAACTAGAGCCGCTGCCTTCACCCAGCCACCGAGAAGCACCAGTAACCCTCAGAAGAATTAAGGATGCCATTTTGAGCAATTATGGGATTTAGTGGTCACATTGTCAGAATGATTTGACCAGAGTGAAATGATTCAATTAATACATCATGGGTCATTAGCCATTTTCCCTTTTTTGCTGGTGGAAAAGCCAGTCCTGAAGGTACCAAATGACCAGTAAAGTGGAGGGTAATGCAATTTGATGTTATAGTTATTACATGAGGAAAGCGGGAGAACAGAGGAAACCACACGCGCGAGCGAATAACAGACAAATAGATTTCCTAATTATATATTTTGTGGCCTGCCTTATTCCTTTGCTGTCTCGTTTGTGATTACATTCTCCCTGAGTATGTGTCCACAGCAAGGAGGGGCACGAGTGGAGGGATACACATCTCATCATATCAACTGCTGTATTGCTTTTGCACAAAGTCACCATTGAATCACAGATAAATAATGCCAAGAGGAAGATAAAATGGACTGTCAACTCAGCTCAAATGTACTGACAGGGGGTAAAATACCAATTGTCCCTGCCATAAATAAGGTAGGCAGTGATCCGGATGTGCCAGTGCGCAGACATTCGTGCACAATGTACACACAGGCGGTGAATGGACGACTCGCCCACAAAACTGCAAATCCGGACAGACAATTTTTTTCAGCATTACTGATTTGGGGCTCAGACAGTAGCAGTGTTACATGGTGAACATGGTTAAAATATGACTGATACAGTCATCAGCGAGCTGGAACGTGCATGTGCAGCACACGGCCGTGCTGAAGTTTCAGGTGTGTGTGTGTGTGTGTGTGGTGGGGGAAGGGGGGGTGAGAAAAAAGCCATATGATACGATACTAAATATATATGGGCATATACTAGATATATGAAACGTATATAAAATATCAATTAGAAATAACACGTAAAACTACTTTGCACAGGATTTACTTTATCCAAGAAATTCTGAAAGAAGTGGACGAGTTCCCCGCTGAGGGTGCTGTCTGTGGGCGAGTTGTCCGGGGTTGCAGTTTTGTGGACGAGTAGTCCATAGACCAGTTGTCCTATAATCACTTCTTGCCGCCTGTTTCCCTTTACCACCATGACAGACAGCCAGGAAGAAAAAAAGGAAGGTTGATGTTTGTTGACAATGGCTACTTATACGCAATGAATGCATTTCTGTGACTTTCTTGATATTTAAATAGAGAGAGGACTCTTTCGAATGAGCCATTGTAGGACATCTTTAGAATAGACATACTGTACTGAATTACGCATCTCAGATTTTGCTGCTATTTATAGAGGTGAAGTAGTGTGAAATATTGAGAGCCAGCAGCACAGTGTCAATACCAGAGTGTACTTGTTATGTGAATTAGTGACTGTAAATGTGTCGTAAGTGTGAAGGCGTCTGTGACAGTCTGCCTGTCTTTCAGATAAGGTCTTGTGTCCACGACAACGCTCCAAGTGACAACGTTCCGTTCGTTGCAGAAAAAGCCGTCTTTGTCAGAGGTCGGGAGTAAAATGAAAAGGTCCACCATGGGAGAAAGTGGCTCCAAAAACTGTTGTTGTGTTAATGAACACCCCAAATACAATGAAAGTTGTGGAAAGATGGGTCGAAACATGTGTAAAAGTGTATAAGACCGGCAGCAAGCAACTTACACATTGATCTTCATGCAAAGTAAAAGTGTCATCAAGAAGACAACTACAATACTATTTTCTGACAGAATAAAACAAAGAAGATGAGATTCCCATTTTTTTTTTTTTTATAAATCTTAAATCTTATCGGTGAGGATTTTGTAAGCAAAGGCTTGAATTAAAGAAAAAAAAAAATCACACAGAAGTCAGAAGTGACATTTTCATAGGACAAATCAGGAGAGTCCGAGCACTGTTATCAATGACATGACGGCGCTATTTAAATCCAACTTCTTGCCTAAATTATGTCTGACCTGACAAGACCTTCTCAGTGAGGACTTTATTACCCGGTACCACTTGACATTGTTTAAATGTTATGCAGAAATGGCTTTTGAAAAGTAGTGAATGTACGAAAAGTAATGTTATATGAACGTGTCTTGGAGGAGAGAAGTCAAGCTGTTTTGAGTAAATTTGATGTTGAAAAGAATATACTGCCAGGTTTAACTCCAAACCACTTAGGGTACAACCACATGATGAAAAAAACCCAAAAACAAAACAATATTTTTCCTCTCCAGCCTTCTCCAAATAAAATTCTGTCCGCGCCTCACTATGAACACGGCTCAACACGAGGCTTCAGGGCATGTAGTACACATGCCAGGCCATTTGAGGAGCTGTGACTCACCAAACACACCAAAAACGCAGAAGAAGACAGAGAACATAGAAATTTAGAAGGAGATTCCTGCTCATAAACATGCATATAACTCTAGTTATATACGTCTATGGCCACGCTTGTCCTGCTGCTTGTGTCATCAGGTTCTACAGCTGCGACGGCGCTTGTAGTCCGTGATTGTTATGGTTGTTTGATGAAGAGGGTGGCGATTACGTCATCTTTTTTCCACAGATGATCGTCTTTGCCGTATTTGTGTATCCGAGACAGGGTTTTAGAATTTCCCCACTCTAAGACCTGTCTTCAAAAAAAACCTGTTTTCACACTCAAAAACACCGCCTCATGTAGATGATAGGCCAAAAACAGCTCGTTTAGGTTAACCGGTTTCCTGTTGTGGACGGCCCCTTAGTTTTGCTGAATGAAAGTTATTACCACTTCCTGAACAGTCTTAAAATAGAGCAGACTTTTTTTCAACATTCACTGGGCAGTAAACAGCAGGTGAGAACTTGGCATGACTCAATGAAAATAATCCAAACTCTGTGAGGATCATAGTTTTTAAAGCAGCCAAATGTGACTAAATCTGGAAAACATGAATCTCGAACACACGTTTTTCTCCTGAATTGATCAACAATTAATACTAGTACACTAAGCTGAGAGTGGAAGTTGCATTACAGTTCTTATTTATTTTACAAATGTGCTTAAAAGACAGTCTTCATTCCACTAGTCTCAGGTGCAGCACTGATGAAAGAAAATATGCATTCATTTTTGGCAATCAATTTTTTTTCTTTCTCTTTTCTCTCATACCTTTGCGAGTATGTGGAGGATAATTAAGTCCTCGCTGGGCTGAGGCTTCAATTCATCTGGGACAGTTAAGCAAATGCTTGAATTTTCAGGCCCACTGAAACCTCTAATTTAGCGCCTCAGTCTAATGGCACTCTACGTTTCCATCTCCAGAGCCCTCTGAGGGGTCCTGCAGGAGCAACTATGATTAAAAGTAAAGTAATCTTTCGTCAGGGTAGAGCAAAAAACTATCACAAAAGCCTGCTTAATTACAGAGGGACTGCGGACGCATAGCCAATTTCAAGCTACGGGCTTCCTTCTTGCAGACTTCCACACCATCTGAAGGTTTATTGATGTCTGTAGCTGGAGAGGCAGCAGTGACCAGTGATGACAACACCCCTCCTCCACCAGAGACACACACACGCGCGCACACACACACACACACACACACACACACACACACACACACACACACACACACACACACACACACACACACACACACACACACACACACACACACACACACACACACACACACACACACACACACACACACACACACACACACACACACACACACACACACACACACTGCTTCTTGCCCCCGGAGCATGCCAGCCTAGCAGCTGGCAGAGAGCTGACGAATGGCAGACGACCAGCAGCTGAGGCAATGCTGCTCTTCTTTCTTCAGCCTCTGATGTCTGACTCGGTTGTTTCCTTATTTCCACTTAGTCACTACTTAACACTACAATGTGAATGTTTCTGCCCCTACTCTGATCATTTAGATCCATTCCTACAAGTCCAACGGCATCCAAGCTATTCAACAAACATTCACTGCACCAGAGGATTTACTTCCAACTGCGAGACCCCCACACTCCATCTATTCTCCTGGTAAACAGTCTGCCCCTTTAGCCTTCCCAGTAGGCAAGTGGCCTCCATTTCCTCCTGCCTTCCTGTTTCTCAGTGGGACTTTCATTCCTGCTGATCTCTGTGGTCGAGGCCCACGGCACCGCCTCCCCACAGCCAGATACAGCTCAGCCATCATAGACATCAAATCAGAGTAAAGAACAATCAATAAGTGTGTGGTCCACTGTTTATCAAGGCAACAGACACCCATCTGTGTGCAGGGGCGCTCACAACAACGCAGCAGTTAACCTACACACAGCCACCTCTTCCCCTTGCCTGCTTGTGGAGAGGACAGAATATAAGGGAGAAGAGATTGCTTGAAATGCAGAGAGATGCTTATTTTTAATTATGCATTTAGTTGAAGTAGGGAATGCATAATGCGGGCGGTGCTCATGAAGGGGAAAGTATAATGGCAAGTCAAAATGTATTTACTATCCTTGCACAGAAGAACAGATTTGTACACAGGGGCTAACTCACAATGAGATTATACCCCCCTCTTTCTATTGAAACATCAACGCTTTGATCTTATGCACATAAAGATCATATACAATAATGTTTGATGTTATGCAGATAGTCTTTTACTATGCTATTGGCTGTGAAGACTGATGACAATGTTAGTCTGAAAATACACGATTTTAGGAACGCTTTCACAGTACGAAACAAACAAAAAATTCCGAACAGGGCTCAACACGAGGTTTCAGGGCATGCAGTACACATGCCAGGCCTTTAGGGGCGATGTGACTCACCAAACACACCAAAAATACAGAATAAGACAGAGCACACAGAAATTTAGAAGTAGACTCCTGTTCCTAAACCTCAATATAATATTGGTTGTGGAGGTTGTGGAGGGTTTTTAAGTGCGTGATATGTGTGTTAACTACATTTAAAGCCAAAGACTTAAAAAGATGGCATTTGTTCTCTGTTTACACATTGTAAAGCAAATTAAAGGTATAGTAGAGGATTTTCTTCTTCCGGGTGGATCATCAAAATAACTGGTCCTCCCAATTGTCAATCATTCTGGTGATATATGACGTAAGCCCGTCGTACGTGCTCGTCCCTGCGCGCAGCTCACTCCACACGGTCCTCATCAAACCGGTGGCCGACCCGACGCATTATTCTCGGACATTTTTACACAGTTTCACCCCCTCTGGTGCAAATCTTCTTGTAAAGTGAGCTTATGTGAGCGATGCCGACTTATGACTTGTAAACAGAGCGTGCACGAGGAGAACTGGGCTCGTGCATGTCTCTCGCACGCGTTTTAGTAGGCGTTCCGTCTCGGGAGCAGGTACAGCGTTGCGCATGCGCATTTTTTTCAAACGGTGGAGAGGGCGGTTCTTTCCTAAAATTCCTGAAAATCCTCCTGTATACCTTTAAGTTGAATATGAATATTTTTGGTTATCTGTGATTTTAAATGCTTTTAAACAAGAGCATCCACAATGGTGTCGTTGGGTCTTCAGCAGGACATGAGGCCATGGGTCCCTGTTGAGTTGTATTACTTGCTGCGGTGGGCCGACTACTGGCAGACAAACCAAAAATCTATACAAGAAGTTTTCAATGTGCCCTCCTGTATGCACTTTTCATGATCTTTGTTATGCTCCTTGTAGAATGTTTTTGCTGAAAAAAGTTAACGACTGTGTGGAAGGCATAAGAAGGGATGCAAACTGTGAGAGCAAAGATAAGCTCCTGTGTTTGTCTGCATGTGCACTACATACAGATGCACACATCTGTCTACTTATGGAGAGAGAGAAACAGAGAGAGAGGGATAGATAGTGAGAAAGAGAGAGAGAGAGAAAGGAGAGAGTGATAGAGAGAGAGAGAACATGTGCACACTGCCCACTAATGGAGACAAATGCAGAACAGAGAGCAAGAGAGAGCGAGAGAGAGAGAGAGAGAGAGAGAGAAGCAATAATATGAAGCATGCAGATGCTGATTTTTCAAGCGTTGCATGACCCACATGGTTTGGACTGCTTTCTCAACAGCAGACAAAAAGCAATCATTATTTTAGCACTAGGGCGGATTAGCAAGGCTTACCAGGAATTTTATCACTCTCCCATAATATGCTGCATGGTATTAGCATAATGCGAAAAATGATTAGACACCCTTTATCTCTGAATCGCATAGGGTAACTATGCAATTATTAATAGGAACTGTCCAAAGTATCCTCACTATATGTAGAGCTTACCATTGCATTTGATTAAAAAGAATAAGATGTTTAGTGCTGGGACAAAACAACGAGATTGAGAACAACTGTAAAGCAGGTGCATACACACGCTCAGAAGTCATCTGAAGAGCCACCTACGCTCTCTCACACTGCCTACGCACATTATCTGTGTTTGATGCTGGTGTACTTTTGTTGCACTTAATGATCGACTTACATGATGACCTTTGAATACAGGGGAAAAAAAGAAAATGCATAGAAGTTTTGTTTGAACTTCACTGACACCAGGAGATGGAACATCACGGTCGATTTATCTTGTGATTTAGTGAGGCGAAAAGAGACCAAGGTGTTTTTATAGTAATTTCACTTTTTCAAAAGGTGTTTTTCTCTTTAGAAATGATTTAATTGGGATCCTTGTAGTGATGCACTGACAACATCAGAGGCTGGATTGGAATTTTATTTGAATTTACATTCAAACAAATGTATTAAATCCTAGCCCAACAGCAAAACAATTGCTGTATACAAATGAGTGTTAGCAATTGTGACAGATAAAAAAAAAAAAAAAATGGACACAGCGAATATTCAAAAGTGAATAGATACTTTTTTGTTCTTAGCTGAGGTTGATGCACACACACAATTTATTTATTTATTTATTTTTAATTTTGACTGCATATTTAGAACCTTTTTTGTCCTTTTACTGAAGGTTTTGGTCCGATACTTTGATTAGACTTTTTGACATGTGTTTACTGTTGGACCTGTACAATGTAAAAATCAATATTCAGGGATCACGTGATCCTCTAACTTTTGAGCATTGTGATTGTTTGATGAGAAAATGTATTCCAGTGAGGACAAATGACTTGATCACTTATGATCCATGAAACTGAAGCATATGAAGCATACGCATGCATATGTACGCCGGGGTCTAGGGATCCCAAACGGCCGGTTTATAATCCCATGGATATTGACAACCCACCGCCCGTTTGCGTTGCGTCTTGGTTTATGCCAAACAGGCCTTTCTGCTAGCACACTTAGATGAGTGTGTAACCTGCTGTCAGGGAGCTACTGACTTTTTCTTTTGTGGTGAGAATTTTCACATTAAATTTTTCTCCCTCAATATGGCATTTAAATTGAAAACTAAAAAGTGACAGCACGGAAATAAAAACCCAAAGAGCAATTGCATCAACATGAAAATGCTTTTCCTCCTTCTCAATGCCACAACTTTAGACCCGGTGTCTACCATTCTTTTTATGTAGTGTTTTTACATCGCAACCTTAAATTCCCACCCATAATTCACAGGTTTTCGCTGAATTATAGCTGACGGCGCATCTGAGAAATTCTGGTTCTTCCTTCCTGCTTTGTCACGACTGCATGAAAACAGATATTAAACATGAAAGTGCTATGTGTCAAGTGAGGTGTCGCATTAAAAAAAATAAAAAAATCAGTATGGTGACACTGACTAAAATCAATGTGACAGCTTCAAACATGTGGTTGTAACCGTGAAATGAAGCATAGAAAAGCAATCATAACACATGCTGAATGCTATTCTCAACAAATAAATGTAACAAATCCTATGAAAGGCACTTTCGGGTTGACTCCAGAAATATGAGAAATGACAACATCCAATGGCGAAGCACAACTCCATTAGCATGTCTTTCCATGAGCGCAAGCTGATGGGTCACTTTTGTTTTTCCGTGACTCGCCACTGTTTTTACCCTTGTCCCCTCTTGTTGTGCTGTGAATGCTGATCTTGCCGTCTTTCAGTGATTCCTTGAGCTCAGCTTTCATCAGTCGAAGGCTGCCTGTCTGACTGACCTGTTTGAGGAAAGGTGAGCAGGATCACATGGGGCCCAAGGCTGGCTCCACAGAAAGAAATGATTAAAGAGGCAGGGCGACAGGGAAATCCACCAACAAGCATTCTACAACATCAGCTGCGCGCACACACACACACACACACACACACACACACACACACACACACACACACACACACACACACACACACACACACACACACACACACACACACACACACACACACACACACACACACACACACACACACACACACACACACACACACTCTCACACACACACACACACACCTTACACCGTTTTGTTAATACTTCAATACTTCTCTTCCAGCATCTTTCCAATCAACTGGCCGGATCCACACTATCCCTTTTCCCTCATTTCAGATCATCTTTAAATTAACCCTGATGTCCTGTTTCAGTATTTTTCTTCCTTCCCTGTGACAGAGAGGCATGTTTACCTCACATATTTCCACATTATCCGGAGTGTGTGGCTTGCTTCCTTTCAGGTCAGTGGCAGAAAATGCAGGACATGGTAGAATAAACAACAAAATATGAAAACTATTATTTTATGTAACATACACATCCACAGCCAGCATGTCAATATTATGCATTCCCCATGTACGTATGCACACAGTACAAACAGTGTTGGATCGGTATTAAAAAAAAACAACTAATCATTTGATTTCTAATGGTTCACCGGACACCACAAGTCAGCTATGAATAGCATATTTGCTTGCAGCCAATATCAATTACTCATATTGTTATGTTATTGAAATTATTAGCATGGTGCAAAAGGACATAAGTCAGTAGTCGATTGAGATCTACCTGGGTGAGTCTGGGCTTTTCACCAGCGTGACTAACAGTTTTCTATGAACTCTTGACCAAGAATTGATTTTCAATATTTTTCCACTGAAATGACAGCTGCAGTGCATATCCAAGGAATCATAACTTAAAGTATAATGATAACAAACCTCTTAAGGAGACATTTAACTGTGGCGGAATTGTTGTTGACCGCACACAAATTCCGACGTGCAATCTCGAGAAAAGTGCTATGTTTACTATTTAAGGAAATAATTATATTTCATGTATGCTGACAATGGATGCAAAATTCCGTTTATGTATGTCAACATAGTTCATAAGTGCTGTTGCAGGAGTGTTTAGTGTCTATGTGTGAAATAATTAATTCTTGATGTATCATTACAATATGATGATGTGGTGTAATTCCAAAGAGAGTGGATTTATGCGTCATGTTTAAGATGAATTAAGCCAATCTGTTTGTTGTTAGACACACATATCTAGGTTCATTCAATGACTGCGGGAATCTGGTTAACTGTTAAGTTCCAGTATTGTTACCTCAAAAATATAAAGTGAATGATGACATCGATTTAATCAACTTTTAAGCAACTTCAGCCACAAAAGGGGCCTTGAATATTTTTTTTGCACATGTGCCAGTTATACACAAGCAGTATTTTATTTTTGTCTGGAACTGTGTCATTCATTGATATAGTCCTGTCCTTTGTGACAACAGTTTGCATGGCTTGAGACACAAAGGTTGTTGCAGAAATGCTAAGTTGTGGGATTCAAGAGAGAGAGACAAAAAAAACTGACTTGCATATCCTGCAAAGAAAGCTGCAGTGTTTATACTGTCCTGTTTCTGAATATAGCTGAAAACTAAAATAATCCAATAATAACGCAACGTTTCTTTTGTTTTAATGAGAGTAATGAACTCTTCCTTCCTTTTTTGTAAAATATTTATTATATGTAGGAGGCACCCCTTTATGCTGTGCCACTTACTGTAGCAAGCTAACAGTTCAAATCAAACCTGCAATCAAAACTGCAATGACATATGGAATCATCTTTCATTAGATAAGAATAACCACATTATTTTGTATGTCATCTACATGCTTCAGGAAATAGTGTTTGAAATAGAATGCATGCACAGAGAAAAAACTTGCCCATGAAAGTTCATTGTCGACATGGTTTAGCAAGCATTTCAACTCAATGGCACAGTACAAATTATAGCTTGAGGCTGTCGTCATTTGAAAGACTGTGACCACATCCACTCGACTTAAGACCAGAAATTTCAAAACACAATCAAATATATGACCGCGACAGTACGCCTTTGATCTGAGACAGCCAAACTCACACATAGCTGCACCTTATATCCCTCCTCAAATAATGGTGAGTAACGGCTTTATTACGGCATGCTAATCAACAACCTACAGGGGGCACTACTTCAATCAAAAGCACCTATTCAAACCCATGACCTCTATGCATGCTGACAGAAGACAGAAAATTATCTTATTTAATAAATTCATATTTATAAGACATGAAAATTGTTCAGCACCACGTCCACGGTGGATGAAGTCAAGAAGCATCCAGTTCTAGAAATCATAGAGAAATGTGATGTGCCAAGCAGATGTTGCAATTAGTCAAAATACCATATCGAATTAAATTTGAAATGAGATCACTTTGCTCAAGAAGTATGAGCTGGGGTTGGCTGCGATCACAACTCATTTCATTTCTCTATACAACAACACCTCTGTATCAGTAAGTGCTTCTAGTGGCATATATTTCATTTACCCAATTCATGGCCAGAATCGAGTTTCCTGGCATGTTTTGTACAATTAGTCAAGGGGATGAAGACAGTGACATGAATTTAATTACATCTAAAGTGGCTGGAGGAAAGACAAAAGCTGGCTGATAACCAGACATGACAAAAGTCTGTAAAAAGCATTTCAAAAAGTAAATTATGCACAATGACACAAACGCTTAAGAGTGAGTTTATGCACGTGGTAAACGATGACCAATCATATTGTTTATTAATGCTGCAATATGATGAAATATGAAACAAAAAGAATCACATTATCATGACAAAGGAGCATGTTAGTAGATATAGGCATCAATGTATTGCAGAACTGGGCCCAAGTTCCTCTAAAATGCTACTACTTTTTAAAGCACTCGACGCCAAATAACCACTGATTGTAGAACAGCAGATGAAGGAAAAAAAAGTGAGGGCGAGCTATGAAGAAAAGGTTGAGGGAGAGAAAGGGAACAAAGTGAGACAGACGCAGGCAGACGACAGAGACGAACGAGGCGAAGGTTTACAAAGCATGGCTGAATATGGATCAGCTGACTGATTAATGTCACTTTTGGGGTATCAGACAATATGGATGAGTGCAGGCCCGATGGCCATTTGGTAGTCAAATGTAGTGCAATTAGCATGACACACCAATATATTACTGCAATTAAAACCCAAGTATTGGTCTAGTCAGGGAAAGGACGGAAGTCAATTTCAATCAAGACGGGAGTCTAAGCCGCGCTTGCCTGTCTAGCATATAACTCTGACAAGTCCGACACTTCTCACAGGCACACGTGAAAAGGTGTGAAAATAGCTAATTTCAGAGTCATTAATGAGGACTGGCATATGATCTGGCTGGACTATTTTCTATAGGTGCCACAGCCAAAGCTTCTGCTTTCCCCCGGGCAGAACACCGATAAAAAGAAGTTGGTACCATACACAAACTCACGCATGGCTTCAGGCACCTCTTATATACAGGAAATAAATCTGACCTCAGCCGTATGCTGCGCAGATGAGGAATAAACAACGCCGGTAAGCTTAGTCAGCACTCAGCAGACCTTGGACAGAGTGTCTTCCAGATTCAGGTGGAAAAGGCAACGCGAAAAAAAAACTAAGTGAAAGTCAGGCCTGCAGGTGGCATCGACTAGCTTAAGTTGGGGCATTTTGGTTGCCAAAATGCGTGCATGCAAAGGTTTGTGAGTGAAATTAATAATTTAGGTGTTTAATCATCTAAAGGTGTTAAAAACTAGTTAGCTAAAATCAAACTAAGCATGAAAATGAAATAGCCTATGAATGCGACACGATTGTTGGTGGCAGGCATGCTGGTTTGAGTATTGTCACAAACTGTGATAATTGTTCTAACCTACTGGAATTATCATCCAGAGATGTGTCTTTTGGTTTACAGAACATGGGTTTGAAGAGAGAAAATAACCACTGAGCAGCACACTTTTTATTTTATTTTTTTTGGTTTTTCTTTCCCCACGGAGAGAATGCTTTGTTGATGCCAGAGGTCAGAAGAGAAATGCTAGACTGGGAAGAGTTCACAGAAAAGCAACAGTGACTCAAATAGCCCCTTGTTACATCCCGGGTATGCACAAAACCATCTTTAAGCACCACACTGAACCTTGAAGGAGATGGGTTTTGAACATTAGAGGGTCATTGGAGTGTTGTTAAAACAGCACGGCCTTCCCCGATATTGCGACTGTGGCCACGTCGATGTGTTTGTGAAAGCATCATCTGATGGTGACTTCCAGCGGGACAATGTGTTAGGCCAGAAAGCCTCCAATCCTATCCAACTGGTTCCATGTATAAATCTGAAGCTGCTGTGTAACACAATCATGTCAACATGGAACCAAATTGTTTTGAACCCCTCTTTGAATCTTGGAAGATGTTTTGGATCTTCTGTTTCTTAGTACAGTTTGTATGAATGATTAAACATACTGTATAGAGACAAATAAGACATTGTGCATGTACTTTCAAACTCATTATTTACTTATGTGCTTATTCTTTGGCAGCCAAAAGCTGAAACTTGAAACTCTTTGGCCCTGCGACCCTGAACTGGATAAGCGGGATAAAAGATGGATGGATGGATGTTTGGATGGATGGATGGATTTATTCTTTTGCTCTTAAGTGCAAGTTGACGACACTTAAGTGGAAATATGCAACATGATACCCAGAAATCACAAAATGTTTATATTGAATCAGGGTTAAAAAAAAACTTTGTCTTTGTGTATATCATATAGAAGTAAGAACAGTGGTGGCCACTACCTGAAAACTTTGAAGGCCCCTGCATACACCCATAAGAACAACAAGAAAGTTTGCCTGCTGATGTCAGCCAGCTGCCAAAGCAAATGTCAAGTAAAAAGTAAATCTGGGCATTTCCTACTCCAAGAAAACGCTGAGTGAACTTGAAGGCCACGCCCCCTCACTGCAGGCCATGCCGCCTCACAACTGGCACGCTTGTGTAGCAGCAATTCAACATTTCAACTGCACAGCTAATTTATCGCTTCAAATGTTTTCAGACTAAATAAATTGCTAAACTGTTTCAGTAATAAAAGAGACGGTTTGTGTCCGGGCTGGATACGTTCAGGGGCATCAAGTAAACTCCGATCCATGCTAGATGCTATATACTAATGGGTTTCAAGGCTCACACAGTAGCGAGGCTGCATAATGAAAATAATTAAAGTATGAGTGACATTAGTGAGCTTGAATGTGTGTGCGCAGCACATGTCAGAACACCACTACAAAAAGAACAGCTCTGTCACGGACTTGTGACTGAATGCGAAAGTAAACAAGGAAAATCTAACCAATCACACAAGAGTTTGCAGACCACACTGCACAACTTCGACGAGATACTTCGGCACGTACGGGTAGCCCAGCTGAATAAAATTTCTTCTGACAGAAGCTGGCCAAAGGAAATTACATCATTTGTTCGGCATGACCCTTGAGTGCTGAACTCTCTTCTTGTTCTTATGGAGTATGAATTGGCCTTGAGTTTGACACCTCTGCCCGACTTATAAGTGTTACAATTGTGAAAGTTGCAGATCATACATCAAGATTAACCAGATTTTTCAAACCAGATCAACTTAACATGAAAGGTTCTTAAACGTTTGAGTTCACCATGATGGGTGGTTAGCCTTTTGATGGCTCGACAGTTTTTGGGAGCCACCTCACAGCTTAGTGTCCTGCTGCAGGAGATGGGCTGACGTGCCCCAACTCGGATGATTTATCTATACTGAGTTTACTCTCAGCTGCAGCTGGTAATTGGTACCCATCGGAAAAAGCTGTCCTTTTTGCTTACAGAGTCCCCTCTGGTGCCCTCTGGACGCATTGGATAGACGCGATCACCCAGGACCACTGCTAGTGTGATACTAGAGAAAACCCACCAGCTCACCCAGAACTAATCAAGTTCTGTGGAGAAGACAGGTTACTGTGGTCAGTTATCCGCCCCCTCAACATGCAAGAGGATTAAGTAAATAAGTAGGTAACATGAAAAGACATTGTAGATTCCAAAAGATGTTGACAAAAACATATTAAGTCAAAACCATGCTCTTGGCATGTGATAAAACATGGCCTAAGTTTAAAGGAATACAGCATCACATGCTTTTTGACACATTATGTTCCAGAAATTATATATTTATTAAAAAAAAACAACAACAACAAAAAGCAAGATGTTGGCCTACTTACTCTTTGCTTCTGGTTGTGAAAAGGAAGAAAAAAAAAAGGTGGAAGGAAAGGTGATTGCATTTCACAGTGGGTGCTGGAATGAAGCTATCACAGTAGCAGAGCTAGTTTTCCAGAATCCTGAGTTTCTCCACCATGCCCATCCCTCTGGAGGGACATGGAGAAGCTCACAATTTCCACGACCTTGCCCTAAGCTTCTTACAAACGATGTCATAGGTGTGTGAACGTTTATTTCTTTCCAAATCCTGTTGTCACACCTAAAGTTGGTGTCTTGCCGTGTCCTTTATTTCTCCTACAAAAAAAAGCTTTTCTACATACACCCTGTATTCAAGGTGAATGAAGCTGCTTATTGTCAGATTTAGTGCGTGCATGCGTGTGTGTGTGTGTGTGTGCGTGTGTGTGTGTGTGTGTGTGTCTGTGTGTCTGTGTGTCTGTGTCTGTCTGTTCTAAGCTTTTAAGCCCTTATGATGTGGCGACAGAAAGAAAATAAAGAGGAAAAAAGTACAATTCACCCCCCCCCCCTTTTTTTTTTTTTTTTTTTAAATGCATGGGGTTTATTAGTTTTGATATTTTGCTTGCAAAGTGTGTTAATATCTTTCAGTTTGCTTTTATGGGACAGTATGAAGTATATTCTCACTCAAATATATTGTGAGAATGAAAATAATTTGTCCTCGTGTTATTATTTATTGATTTGGAGAGGGGAGACTATGAAAAGGAGTGACTCTGTGTGTGTGTGTGTGTGTGTGTGTGTGTGTGTGTGTGTGTGTGTGTGTGTGTGTGTGTGTGTGTGTGTGTGTGTGTGTGTGTGTGTGTGTGTGTGTGTGTGTGTGTGTGTGTGTGCGTGCGTGTCCAAATTCACTGTTTAATCCCTCGCTGCAGTGAGCCCCAGTGACCTCTCTTCTCTTGGAGGCCTGAATGGAACAGGTGAGGAACTCTCGCCTCCCGGGGGGCCGCACTCACACCTCACTGGTGCCCACTCTTAAATTGGTTTCTTCTCCTGCAGTTCCACACCAGTAATTATCCTCCCCAGCCTCTGTCACCAACAAGAGGAATAAATGTAGACAAATAAACAAATAGATAGCCTGAGGGGCCGAGTCAAGGTACCTTGCACCCACTTGTTCAAACTGCAGAGGTATGAAAATTAGCAGGAATATAGCAGGGGCACTACTGTCACATCTATAATAAGCTCCACAGTCTGATTCCTTCTCTCGAATGTTGTGGTGGCGGCATAAAAAAAAACCCTCATTGTGACAAAATACACACAGTTTATTTCACAGTCATCCCTGTTGGATATCGAAGATTGATTGGTGGAAACATCACTGTGGCAGTCCATGTCTGTTCTCCTCTCCCCCAACAGTAGAAGTAACAGTCATCATCACTTTTTTTTTTCTTTTTTTGCAGGCAGGTTTTAGGAAATGAGCATGAGCGTTTCCCTTGCAGCTGTCATGAGAGCAATATCTGCGATACCTGCTGTGCCTGTTCATGTAAGAAAAAAACCAAGTCAGAAGCGCACAATGACTCATGTGCACCGTTGTGCTTTAGGCTGTCAACACACCCCTGTGTTTCCAAGGCTATCCATTTTCTCCCTTCAGAGTGTGCCATTAACGGAGATGGGGCATGTTTAAAGGGCTTTGCCTATGCTGCTGACACTCTGTCAAAAGCTCTGAGATTACCTTTGTCGTCTGGCTGTCTGTAACAGACCGGATGGTGTGCATGACAAAGTTGAGAATGGAAACGATAACGAAAAGCCAAAGCAAGAATAAGAAGCTGCTTGAACTGATTCATAACCCCAAGAAAAAGTGGGAACTATTCTTTTGGTATAAATTAGACTATCGAGGCATTATCTGTGGCATAACAATGCTTATGGCATGTTAATAAGTGCAAGGAAACTTTGAGAAACGTCTTCCATTGGAGTGAGAAATATATTGCTAAGCACCCTGTCGAACGAGGACTTTCAGTTTCAGAGAGGAAATTTGACATCATTCATTGCAGCAATGTTTGTGCAGCTACACCAGAATGAGTTTTTTCTTTATGATTGCACTCTGTAACACCTCAGTTTTATTGTTAAAATAAAACTGGGCAGACTATATAGTATAACAGCTACAAAAGCTATAATCTGACATGCATCAAAGTTGATCTTGAAACCGTCATCTCACCCATAGTTTGGCTTGTCAATGTGATGACAACATTGTGAAACAAGTTTTCCATTGCCATGTGAAAAATTCAAACTCGAGGATATTTCCCAACTAACTGATGTTTCCAGCATCTTCAACACATCGCAGGGTTGTATCTTTACATGTTTAAAGGGTTGGGTTATGTATCAGGGCTTTTGATATTTTGGTTTCTTATCCGCTGTTACATATTCACATGTTCCTATAGTCTGTTGAGGGAAATGAAAGACCTCTTGTCATTACTTTAATGCCGCAGTCATAAACACAGAGGAGGAGGATGGCAATTACTGAGATTCAAAAGCAACTCATGTACACAAACTCTAACTAGGCCCATGACACCCCAAGACATGTAAACAAACAGCACAGCTGGATGTAAATTATTTCAGCTCCCTCATCTTCAAATTTTACTTTAAATCTCTCGCCTGAAACAATAACAACAAGCCGGATAATCGTGTTTTAATCTGCCTCGTGTCCTGATGTCAGCAGATAATGATATTCATATTCATGTTGCATAGACAAAAGCCTCCTAAATCGGGGCTTGCACAGTCGCCTCAAAGCCAATAGTTCTGTGATCTGGAGAAAGCTTGAAGGGGGGGGGGGGATCTGGCAGTGTTGTGGGGGGATGGTGGGATAGGAGGGGGTGCAATGTCAATATGAACCAGCCGAGCTCCACAGTCTGCCCATCCACATTGTTATTTGCACCTACTCATCTCTGATGGGGACCAAAATGAAAGGAAATCATGTGGTCATGAAAAATTGCATTTTACCATCACAAATATGACCATAAACAAATACGCAAGAATATAAAAGTAAAGGTGGCAAATACCCATTTATTGTGTCACTTCATTTGATAATTTCAATTAATAGAAACAGAGTAAAAAGATTGTTGGGAAAAAAAAACAGCTGCAATTAGTCAGGGAAACTGTTATAGGGGAACTCACCAAGTATATGGGAGATACATACCCTATTTTGTTTTAGTATGTCAACAACAATAATCACCAAAATGTCATTGTGCTCAGCCACATCGTTGGAGCTGCCATTATGCATGGGCAGATGAGATCTGTATATTATAAGACTGAAACCCCAGAAGCTGTTGGAACCTGCGCTGACCAAATGTGCAAATTAGCTTCAAGTCTGTTGTTAAATACCTCTCGTCAATGCCAAAACATCACTCATGGCTTGTTGGCACTGGAGAGGTGCCTATTCATAGTTGTGGAAGCTTGATCATCCGACAACTAAAGCAAATACAGAGTGCAGCTGCTGTTTTACTGCATTTCCACATGAAGTACCAACCTTTTGGGCACATGAGTGAGGTCTGAACATGGCTGCACACCAATCCATAAGGGACACATTTCTGCTCACACCATCAACCACATCATCACTTGTTTTCAACACCGAAATGTGACAACAAGTGGTGCGTATTTGATCATCAAGCCGAAGCATGTCAGCTCCAACAGCAGAGCCGAGTTTATGAAATCCAAGCTACGGACCTAGATACTAGAGGTTATTTTGACTTTTTCTCCTCCATTTATTTCGTTGGTTCATTATGTGCACAAAGAAAGCTGGACACAGTTCACCAATGACACATGCAATGACCCTATACAAACATATAAAATAGTAAATTAGCTATTGCACCTCCATTAACAGCAGCCATATCAATTTCTCTTTCATTTATTAATTAATATTATTGTTGTTGTTGTTGTTGTTGTTGTTGTTGTTGTTGTTGTTGTTGTTGTTGTTAAGATTAGGATTGCTGAGCTTGTGGTTGGCAGCTATAACAAAATTGGTTTGACCCTTCAGTAAATAATAGAGATGAGGCATTTATGGATATTGCATTATGGAAAATTCAAATAGGATTTAGGCTAATATAAAATGTACATTAAAAACAAAAGCATATTTAATAAATTGTAGCTTAATTCAAACATCACTTGAAATAATACAATATACTGGTGAGGAAGTTAGAATATTAGATTTCACAGCTTATGGAATGCATCCACTGAGACATAGTCAAAAAAGGTACATCCGTTTAATATAGAAGGTATCAACTGCAGTCAATTTAAATTGATATTTGCCAAAAACTTACCAAAAACATGCTAAAAAATGTTTTGCAATCCAGTATGATAGCTCTGTAAAAATGAATTTGATAGGTTTAAATATTGGACTTCCAGAATAGTGAGTTACAACTGATGAAGTATTTCAGATGAGAAGTAAAACGTCTTCAAAACCTGAAGCAAATCCAGTTCAGTGGCTGTCAAGACAACATCCAATTTGCATGCGACACTTCTTATCTTTTGCTATTTCTTTCTACTTCTCATAAAAGTAGTAATTATCTTTGTCAAATTAAAGAGCACACCGGAATTAATAATAAAGGCGACACGGTTGTTTTCAATTTCTGAATATGTATACTTCATCCATAAATTAACTCATGCCTAGCTTTCCCCAGTTCATCAACACAGAGTGGGGAAGTGTTCATGTGCTTGTGGGTGTATACCTTGATGTCATCCTGAGTGGCAATTAGCTGTCAGGCTAACCTGTGGTGGCCATGACATGAAAAACAACAAGCTCTCGTCTCTCGAGGGAGGCTCGCATGTTTAAAGCCTCCACTCAATGGACACAGAGGTAGTTCCTTTAAAGAGTGTGGCCGCGTCAAGATGAATGATGCGTTTCGATGTGTGTGGCATAAAATTAACCTTCAGTGTCACTGCGAGAAGCACACCACAACCTTCGTCCGAGTACCATAATTACATCCACTGCTAGCACAACAGCGGAGCTTATCTAACTGTGCCCCAATTAACCTGTCTCGGTTTTTTATTTTATACCTTGATAACTGGTTGAGCATATCAGTTATGATCCAGTTCCATTTTATTATCCCAGACAGTTTAGGCAGTAACTAAATTTCAGGTAGTGAATTCATCAGTTGCAAAACGGTTACTAATTAGTCCTTTAAAAAAACAAAACAAAGTATTAACTGGGAGCTCTGGAGCGGAGTTAGCAGTGTGCTGGTGGGTGACAGCTTCCATGCTACCGCCATGACTGACAGCTCAAAACGGACCTCTAGTGTGTCCACAACGGAGGAAATATTTTACTTCTCAAGGAACTGTGCAATCCCAAAATATAATCGACTGGTCCTTGAATGATGACAAATCATCCCTGAAGATTTTAAACAATTTGGGTCAGTAGTTTTTTTTTTTTTGTGAAGTAGTAGAAATGCTAGTCTTAAAATTATTCTAATGCTAAAGGTAGCAGTCAGACAGCAGCTCCACAACTGTTCCCATGTGTCACACTGTAACAACTATCAAGAAAAGGGGTCATTATTTGTCACAAATGTTAGCACCCGAATCAAACAACTCCGTAGTGATGTTCCAATACCCTGTTACTTCATAAGGAGCTTCCTAATACTGCCAGTAACAGACTACAAATACTGTGTCTTAGTAATGCACAATTTGATAGTTTGTTTCTGAGGTTTTTTTGTTGGTTTTTTTTAATCTCACAATGGGTGAATAACAGCAACATCTATCCATCAAATCTAATGACTGAAAGGCTGCTTTCTTGAGGGAAAATTTTTTTTTTAATGAAAAGAAATGCCAGAAAGCAAACAATAACCATGGAAACAAAAAAAAGAGCAGGAAGTACTAATGCTCCAAACAAAAAACAGGCGGGACAAAAACTCAACAGATATCAACAGACAAAGCACATTTATGTTATAAGGGCACTCTCAGCTTGGCTGAGGACAACATATCTGATTTAGCAGCAGGCTCTCACCTCAGTCACTTCCCATTTGTAAACAATCTCAGGGAGCAAGTGGTGGGTTGCCTGTTGCCTGGGTTACAGTCTCCTGCAGAAGTTCTGGCCCACAAAGCTCATTAGTGATGCCAAGGTTGTCCATGAGCTGACCAGGAGCTCTCAGAGTATCCTCTTCCCTCTGGGAGGGCAAGAAGGTATGGTGGAGTGGGTCCAGGGCCAAAGTGGAACTTGTCCTCACCCACATCAAGGAGGTGTCCTTCTCCTCTTACAGTAGCCATCATCCACCAGCAATACCTCCTGTCTACCTCGTATAATTTAATGAACGTCACCCATTCACTTACTTTTTCTACATCCCTAATTATTGCTTCTCTGCCAGTGAGTGATTTATTTTGGTCAGCTCCTCTGTCCCTTTGTTTCTGCTGGCAGGCATTAAATCTCTGAACACCTTCTCCTGCTAATCATTTGCAGAGTAAAGCACTCTGCTTGCAAAGTCACTCAGGGGGGTCTTAGACAGCACAATAGATTATCATCCCATGAAAAGCGAAATGGGCACATTCATCTGGGGAGGGAACTAAATGAGTTAAATCACATCCACCCCACTGCAGTGCACGGGCGCACTGTCTTCCACTCCTGCTCATCCACTTCTCCTCATAGCTATATCTGTCCTTCCTCTGGCAGTAAATGATTCAGTCAGGATGTATGGCGTGTGGAGGGTGGAGTGGACCATTTAGGAAATACTCTAAGTATTTGGGAGGAAAATAAAAACCTGGCAGATGCAGAAAGCTTTCAGATCCCCCCCCCATCCCCCCCAAAAAATTGTGATATCATTAGTATTTCCATAGACTTCTTACATTGGGTAACAAATGGGTCTAAATGTAAATGGGTCCTTGATTTCCATTCAGCTCAGGCATCTTTGTTCCTATTGATTGTAAAAACAGTACCTAATCGTATACTTTTGAGATCAATCTGAGTCATGAATGTATCAAAATGGGACTAAAAAAGACGCCCCTTGACTTGGCCCTAAAAGCTCCATGGCGTCCTGTGTCAGGCAACTCCCAGGCTTGTCCAGAACTGGCTGCACAATTGCACTCTACCCATCTCTTTTCTCATTGCAGCACAGAGGCAGACAAGGTCCTCCATCACCCTGACTTAGGTAGGACGGCTGGATCTATGGGCTGCAACAGGGTTGGTGGAGGGGGGGTATAGTTGAGAGTCTGGCCAGACACATCTCCCTTTAGATCAATCACATTTCCCCTTTCTGTCCTTGAACCTCCCTCTCCTTTTCTTGCTTTCCTTCTCCTCTGCCCTATTTAAAGAGAAGGGATGTGTGATGGGAAAGTTTAACCGTGTAAGAAAGCACCTGCAATACTCGGAGCTTCGGATGCTTTAATGTGCCTATTTTTTTTGTCAGCACCTGGACAGGACTGAAAATGTCAGCTTGTCCGACTTTTTCTACGTTGCAGCTTTTGTGTACCCGCCACCTCTTGTATACATACTACACACGCCTTCACCCTCTACAGTTCTCTTACACCAATTCAAAATAGATTCTGCCAAATCTGCAGAAAGCGTGGCCGCATTATCTCCACCTGACTTGGCGCACTTGTTATTAGGCAGCCGCTGACAGCGGAGGGCTTGATTGTGTTGGTGCCGCGCGCATACATGTGTGCACGAGTATGAAAGCGAGTGTGTCTGCTGTCAAGGGTTGCATCAGCTGCTCTGAGTGATCATTGTTGTGCCGACACACTTCACTCTGGCACTGTCACTCCGAAACCAAGGAACCATAAAGCACTGCTGTCTGCCTCAAAGCACCAATCCATCCACAGGCACTCGACACTACCTGAACCCTCTGATCTTTTACACAGACCCAACTTGTGAGTGGCGGGGCTTGCAATGATAACATGGCAACAGCTGGGTGATATAGCACACATAAATGGAGTGGGACCATGACATTTTTTTCCACTCAGTGCAGCAGGTTAACAAAAGCTGCATGATAAAAAGTACAAGCAACACACTCACACAATTCTACTTTATTATTGTAGAAACATCACAAAAGGGGTAAATGTGTATGCTATACACTATTGAATTTGCAGCTACTGTTTGAAGAGTATAAGCTGCAGATAGAGTTGATTATTTGTTTGCCAAACAATGTGACAATCAAATTAACTTGAATTCAAATTTAAAGACAAAATCATTGACTCCAACTCTGGAATAAGTACTTTATCAGGGATAATTTCCTATAATATCATATTAAGCACCAACGAGACAAAACCCAAACTCATTGACCCTCAAATAGATTCAAATGTCAAATTGAGATACAACACCATTATTGGTTGCTTCTACAAAAAAAAAAAAAAAAAAATACATAATGATAGTGTAGCTAAAATCTAATCAGCAGCCCTATATCACACTGCCTCCAAAGAAAGACGAACACTGTGACCCCATGTCAAACAATATCAAACACCAATACTGTTGCTAGCTATCTATGGCTCAGAGCCGCTGTTGCTCTAAAAGCAATTTACTAAACTACTAATCAAGCTTGTCTATACTTCAAATATTCGTAACATCTGCTGGAGTCTAATTGCGTACCGTGTTCTAAAGTATATGCAGATACCAGAAGAAAAAGTTTATTTCACCTCCAGTCACCTCAGCTCAACTCAGATTCAATACCACACAACACGCTTGATCCAAAGTGCTCTGCAACACATAGTTCCCTTGCAGCTCACTGCTGAGCTTTGCCTTTGCCAATTATAACAATCTGATTGAGTGGGACAGCTGTGTTTAATGGAGCTTCTGTAATACACCAGGGGCAAATGTATTCAGTATATTGGTAAAAACACAGTACAATACCAAAGGTGAGGTTTCCTTTTGATACAATTGTCATGGTAGTCCTCCAGCTTTTCTTGGAAACGACTACAATAAAATATAACACTGCTTCTAAATCCCGTACATGGGATTGGCTATCAAAGTCACATCAATACTATTATTGCCACATTAGTGACAAAAATAGGCATTGTTTGTTTCCCCCTTTCAGCTGCAGGGACTTCAGAGTGGTTTACTCAGCTGACACTATTCCACGCTTATTTCAAAATACAGTCACATTTTCAGTGTGTGTCAAGGCCAGCCGTGTGCATTATTATTGATTTTCAGTCTCAAATGCCACTCCATTGTTTCAATAACAAAGGTAATAAGTGAGTTATCAATGCAATCTATATCAATCTTGTACCACAGCTGTGATGGATAGATGGAAAAACAGACAGACAGAGAGAAGAAAGACAGGTAGACAGAGAGATAGATTGAGTCTGAAATACCATGCTGGCATGCAGTACCTATAAAAGGAAATAATCGAAAGAGACCATCATTGGCAGCAAAACATACAAAGGGACAGAGAGAAATTGAAGAGACCTAATATTTCACAACTAATAGATGAACAGCTTATGTCAATCTCGCACAATGCTTGAAGTATTTCCCCCTACTCTGTGTAAAACCTTGATACCAACCAAAATGGGATCATGTACAAATGTATATACATTCTTGCAATCCGTCTGTGTTAGCATATGTCAACGTTCAATATCAGACAATCCGGGGGGAATAACCAAACGGACATGGATGGGGTAGATATTTTTTGGAATGAGAAAGTGGCAAATGAAAATGAGTTTGATGTCTGAGCCTGAGAAAGCACGACTATATATGCTGAAGGACCGACTTTCTATCTCTTGCTTGCTTTGGATAAAATTCCTGAGTCCCATTGATTGAGCATTGTAATCCAGGTCAGAGCCCTGAACTGGCAGCCACAGAAGCTACCCAAGCACTGAGCCAGCCAGGTTGAAATTGATCCTTGTGGTCTCCCGAATCAAATAGTGTCCAAATCCTCTGTGCCATGCTGCTGCTGATACAATCTTTTGTTTGACCCCGGTGCAAAGTGAGACAGAGAAAGAAAGAAAGAAAGAAAGAAAGAAAGAAAGAAAGAAAGAAAGAAAGAAAGAAAGAAAGAAAGAAAGAAAGAAAGAAAGAAAGAAAGAAAGAAAGAAAGACAGAAAGACAGAAAGACAGAAAGAAAGCGTTAACAACACACACACACGCACGCGCGCGCATGCACGCACGCACGCACACACACGCACACACAGGTAGTTGACTGGTCTGTTTAACTTTGAGAACTCCCACATCATTGTGCTGACACACAGCATCAGAGTTGATGAGAGGTGAAGCAAATTAATCCCAAAATGTTAAACTATGAAGAGGTGCCAAATTAATTTAACCTTGTATTATCCTTATACGATTGCAATTCCCGATTATCCCACTTGGGACAAAACCTGGATTGTTGTAAGAGAAAGTTGTCAGTCTGACCAAGGAGTCCACAGAGGGCGCGGAGCACCACAGCTCAAACTGTGGAGGAGGCAGAAAATAAGAAATGAGCATAAAGGCAATGTGACTGTCAGGCACACATTGGTTCAATCCTCCGTTGCTGTACGCTGCTGAACACAACTGACTCTTCAGCAATTCAGCACTGTGTGGGAATGGAGGACATGTGACATCCTGCATTCGATCAATCACTGTAACACAGCAAGTCACACTGGGATGGGGGTTTGGACAGATTCAATTGAGCAGGAAGCAGACAGTCTGTTTGATTGGTCAAGATTAAGGTCATAATATATTTAGAAAAATGTCTAATTTGAAGAAAAATGTGTCTATTGATTCTAAAACTGTACGCTATCTACCCAACCTGATAGGTCATGACAGACTGGAATGAAATTAAACCTTCTTGCAGTTGGTTGACAGTGCTAACCACTAAACAAGACCTGGACATCATCATATCATTCTTCAAAGTTTACATTTTTTTAGCAACTATTGATCTGATGATGTGACGGAGATGTCTAAAACACCTGGAATCAAATTTAAAATACAAAACAGTGATTGTAGTCTTTCATACCAATGACTGAATCATTTAAATTAAATTAATTAGTTACACGGATAGTGTAACTAGTCATAGTTTAATTGAAAAATAAATGAATAACTACTTAATTGTAATTAAAAAAATAAATACATCTAACATTAAATATCAAGATATTTATTGGCAGCTTTACAAGAAACATCAAAGAAAAAAGGAAACAATAATAAAAAAGAAAAAGGCAAATTAATGTCAAGGATTAGAAAATCACATTTCAATTAAATACTGGAGAGTACACATAGGCTGCAGAGTTTTTAAAACAGCAGTCCAAAATAATATGGGCTCTTGAGACATCACTTTGTAATTATCAGCCAGTAAATTGCTGGCCACGATGTGTGTGCTCTTGTCTAAATTGATGCCAGAGACGACACATATTTAATAAGAGGCACGATGTGCTTGGTGTGGGAGAGCGCACACTGGCACTTTCTCCTCCTGGGGCCTTGGCGGTCCCTTTGCTTGGCTGCAACCTTGCTTTTAAGTGAAAAGTTTAGAATCAAACTGCTGCCGCTCCACTGGAGGCTTTTCTTTTACTTACAATCCAAAAAAGTATCTATTCTAGATAGTCGTTTTCTCATAGTATGGATTGGTTGTTTCACCAGGGGGCACTAAAGAACATCAAGGGGGAGGGGCTGGGAAAATCTGGTGGTCCCGTGGATGCCTTTTCCCAGCATCATTGTTTTCCCTTTTAATTTCTGAGAAGAAACCATAATGAAAAGAAGTAAGTGGAAGGTACATCTTCTGAAAACCAGTATTTGTTTTAAAACATAATTTACCTTAAGTATATTTAAAATTATGAAATAAGTTTTGGTGTAAATAGGTAACTGTAGGAAAAGTTATAGACTTATCAGATATTTAAAATGTAAAGCATATACATACAAAAATACACATACACACACACACACACACAGTTTAGCTTTCCAATGCCAAATCCAAACTGCTTTCAAGTACAATATCTGTGATATTCAATTACTGTGTGTATGCCACTTCTACAAAACATTGAATAACTTCTATGTAAATATATCTATCTGTTCAAGTCAAATGTCATTTCATTGAATTTGTAATTGAGGGACACATCACTCCGAAGTGTGAGTGTTTTGTTTTTTTTAAGAAATGCGTCAAATACAAAGCAACCTATACAGAGACAAAATAACAGGTTTGTAAAGAGAACGGTAAGTGGAGCAACACTACAAGCACTGTGACCTTGTAGTTTAAACAGGGAGTAAGATATGATTGCAATCGAAAATAAAAGACAGCCTTCACCATTGAATGAATATGGCCATGTATAAGTGAGTGGTGCAATCTGATCTCATGAATATTCAATTTGGCTATTTCTATAATATGTTATCTATCATGACAGTAACTTCCTGCACGCTGAAAAATGCAAGCAGCGAAACAGAGTGGCATCAATGAGTTTGAAAGGTCAGCATTTGTATAAAAGTTGTACCTGCTATCTTACGGGCAAAGTTTTTACTTAGCCGTCGCCTCTGCTTCCAGGCAAACAGTACAAAAATGCTGAAAACGTGAGTAGCACACAGCAGTTTCTTATAATCTCTGAAGGCCTCTGTTCTGGCCCAAGAGAAGGTCACATCTAACAAGGCCGTGTTCACCATGGTGACAACAGAGTAATCCCATCAGTGTGCATCAGCCTGTCTTATTGTGTTTATCTGCAGGGTTTTCAGCTCTGGAACACTCCACATTGATTGCTGTCCACGAGCAAATCCTGGTGTCACAGCAAGTATAACAGTAAGGCAGAGTGATTTCACCTTCATAGCTGAAAATAAAGAAAAAGACAAAAAAAAAGATGAAAAAAAAAAGAAAAACTGGGCCACCACTCAAATATCACTTTCTCGGATGATATTTGCTTCTTTCTTGTACTGTGCAGACAAAATTACAACTGTGGCTCATGTTTCTAATCTCCATACTAACACAGTTCCCTAATAAAAAGGAGCAGGATTTTTTGTATTAATTCTCAGAGTGATCAAGTATTCATTCATCTGTTTTCCCTCAGCCAATAGCAGGTAATCCTATAAAGCCAGAGTGAAAGCAGAACTGTGTTGTATAAGCTAATTTATGAAACTTTCTATAGACTGGCATCACGACTTGATTACATAAAAGCGGACGTGCTGTGCCTTCTTTGCATGTCGATGACATCAATTATTCTCTGGCTCCTGTAAACCTATCCATTCATATTTCATTGCAAGCAAATGAAAGAGCACTTCCTAAAACACAACCTTTCTTTCTAAAATGTCATCTAAATATTGAAAAGCAAATCAAGACAGAATCCTTTTAGTTCCTTGTTTCCATGTCTTGCCTTGTTAGTTCACATCAAAATGAGGCCCCTCATACTTTTCAAAATAGATTCAGTATTGAATAAATAAACTCATCAACATGCACCAAAAGTGTGTATATGTACCATCCTATTAATTAAATATTTAGTCTCATCTATATGCCTGGGTGCTCTTGTCCTAATTGCAGTCAACACAAGCGTGAAGCCACGAGAGGAAAACAAAAAATAAATAAATAAATTCTAAATTAAAATGAAAGTTATTTTGATTTTGATAATGAGCATGTAAAGGTGGCCTTACTGTTACCAAGCAGATTGAAATTACAAGGAGTTGTGACAGCTGAAAAGATCCCCATCAGTTTAAAGCTAAAGTCACATGTCTGGTTTGGTCTGTTCAAAATAATCAATGTGTGAATGTGACATTTTTGCAGTCCATCAGAAAAACTGTCAACACTGCTATTCAAACTCTGGTGTGCCCCAAACAAACTGAATGGAATCTGCTGAAAAAAACAAACAAAAAAACAACAGGTTTAGTCCTTCCAAACAAGCTCTTTTATTAAAGTTCAAATGAAGTCTGAGCACAGCAAGAACCTAGAAACTCTAAAAAAGTGCAGTATGCTTTAGAAGTCACTTTTGAATGATGTGCTAAATGGAAAATATCCTGCTGCTACTTCCACGAGTTCCTACATTTCATAATTGTGAGTTCTCACCAGGTAAAGCTATCCAACATATATTCAGTCTCCAAAAACATGAATCGTGGGTCCCTGAGCAAGACCCTCAGGTTCAAATGAGGTCTTGCTCAGGTTTCGCTTCAGTGTTTAAATTCTCCACATGGCTGCAAAGTAAAGCTGACTAGAGTGCACATTTTCTATTTCCTTGACCAAAAATGAGTGAACATGATGATGGTGCACTGTCCAAGACACAGACCGTGACATGCAATGTCAATGGCTCATTATACTCTTGCTATTGAATGACACAACAAACACAGGATGAGAAAAAGGTCAAATGTGTGAAAGGCTCATTTCTCAATTGCACGATTCATCACATTCTCACATGCAATAGTCACTAATGGATTCAAAAGGGGTGTGCTGTGCATTCTTTTCCATTCTAAAGATACTGCAATTCAAACTAAACTGTCATATACCAGTTGTTTTGCTTAAATTATTCAAGCCTATATGTTACTTGAAACCAACTCTTCATTATTATTCAATTTCAGCCAATGTTAACTTCATTTAAATACAGTGTGTTTATAAACCCCAATACACCAATCTTGCCTATTTTAGGTTGAGAGAGGCATATATTCACTTGCACAGCCAAAGTAAGTATGCTCCAAGTTTAGGAATGACAGACAAAATCAATGAATTTTTCAATCAAAATCCAAAGGTTTCCAGCACATCTATACTGTATTTGTTGGATTTTGTCAAAATGTTATCAGGTGATGAAGATGTGTTGGGTTACTTAAAAGACTTTGGTAATATCACGATTGACAGATGATATACTGTAGTGTTCTTTCTTCACAGAGCTGAGCTACCAAACAGTCGGTTTATTTGTTACAGATCGGCCCTCCTCAATCCAAAAATCACACCGTAATTTCTGTGCTACTTGACAAATCAGCCACACACCGAGGTACGAGCATGCAGAGCTCTTGAAGGCAATGGCAGACCAAGAATAAAACAAAACCGGAAATCATGAGTAACCACTTTGAACTTCAGTACAAATTACTTGGCAGTTAAAAAAAACCCAACAAAACAAAACAGCAGCTTTTTAAGTGCCATTACTTTTTCTAAATTGTTGAGCGTGGTGTACTGGAAGCTTTACGCAAGTGCACCAAATGATCACTTCCAAACTATAAAAAAACAAAAAAGGAAAAAGGAAACGCTCTAACACAGTGTATGAACAACTGATCTGAGAGTTGTAGGTCACATGTGTCAGCTCACCAGTGTCATTAAATATCCCACGGATTGCAAAGATGACTTCGAAACACAAAGCGGCTCTCATGAGAAGGCTGGCACATGAAAAGTGTCTCCATCGCAGAGAATTTTGAAGTCAGTCGGGGCAAGCTATTCATCTCGCCTTTCAGTGATGAATTCCCAGGTTTGTGGCAGCACGAGGCATAACCATTATTCTTCTTTCATTCTCCAGTTAACATGATATATTACTTGGGCAAGGGACAGTAACTGAGCCCTGTGTGTTTCATTAAGAGTGAAACATGGAGTTTGACTTTGTCTGAGACTTATAGCGGAAAAAAAGGGAATTTCTGGAATCAATTGAATTGTTGTCTCATTGAGCACGTAATGTAGGAAGATCATGGTCAAAGTATTGAAGTCGTTAGCTTCATAAAATGTCAGGAAGGAGTGATTAATGCCTGTCACTATCTCTGAGAGTCCTAAATGACATAACTAAATGTCTTGTTTTGTCTAGCCAACGTTCTCAATCTTTAAGCTTTATCTGCTGCAGTCTAGTTTGCAGCAGAGGAGCATTTATTAGCACCAAACTAATCTGTTGATGCCAGATGGTGATGGATGAAACCAAGGGCACACCTTGGAGAGGCTACTAGTCAATTGCAAGTGGAATACAGAAACTCACCCAATAGCGCACTCAAACCTCAATCTTACAGCCTCGAAATAACCAAACGTAGGATTTTGGACTAGGATTATGGGAGGAAGACACAATAAATACTTGGAGGAAAATAAAAAAATGTCCTCTGCACCAGGTTTGCAATGACTGTTACTTTGTTTATGCTGACAACAACTTTAGAAAACATTGACCGACATGTGATTTTAAATGTGTGTTTGCACTGTTCATATCATCAACTCAGGCTCCTTTATGTGGCAACATTTCAAATGAAAATTGGAAAAAAAGAAAAAGAAAAGCCTCAAAAACAATGTATTTTCGCTGAAAAAGTTGTAAGCGGGACCTCAGACTTTACCAACCGTCTTTCCTGTAGCCTATTTATTGATCCTTCATATATACTTTGTCTGGCCTTTTAATTGGCTCCAACATGTTTTATTCTTATGTACTCCCACAGGTCCTCTCGAACTGAGTGTTTTTTTCCCCCATTATAGACCCTCTAAAGTAAAACCCACTATCAATGGCAGATCACACTGACATGAGATATTCCATATACGTACAGTTTACTGCCGTTTTCTTCCATCAACAGCTGTGGAAATGTATTGTATAAGCAAGTGTCATTTGCAGCTCAAGCTGTTATTATGTCGAGGTGCAACACGTGTATACCTGCCCTCTCTTTTCATTTCAAGCTGGATGTGACCCAACAATCTGAAAGTAATTTCAATCATGGACTTAAAATGAGAAAATAATATCACAGAAACTTGTTACACATCAGGAATCGTGCTTCCCCACAGATGTGTGGGCATAGTTTACTCAAAAACATGAAATAATCCATTTTAGACAATAGAAAAACTAAAGATTACATTATCGAAACTGAATAATATACAACCACTCGATTGATAGGGTTGTTAAATAGGTTTAAAGTAAACATGCACTGATTCCGGAACTTATGACACTTAACAAGAATAATTTGATATCAGAAATCCAATTACAGTCGAGTGCAAACTGACGCCAGCACCTGAAAATATGAGAAACAAACAACAAAAACATAAACACAAATTTCAAGCAAATTGTACTAAATACAAAACAGCAGCCACTTTGAATGGTCAGTAAATAAAGCTTGGCATTGCAAAAGTTGACAATCCTCATTAAGATAATTTGGTCTTTAAAGTCCAGAAAGTCACGGCGTCTCTGCAGGCCAGCTGGATTAATAAGGACGATTAACAGTTTGCTCTTCATGTGCCACCAAGAAATACAATTAGCACAAGACAAAAAGCACCACAGGCTCAGCGTCTCTCTATGTTGTCATTGTGACACTCATGTTCGACACACTTGCGACACACTTGTGGTGAAAAAAAAAAAAGATCTGACTGCAATGACACTGGGTAAATAGTCTACAGAGGCAGGAAGTATTGTACAGCACAAATTAAAAATGATGCATTATTATATATTGGAAGAATCTTCATAGATGGAGTGTGCCTAATAGGACTGTTACGAACAAAACTCGACTGTGTATCTTTACATTATGTTTGGTCTGATATATTATTCAAACTCCAAAATGTCAGAGGCGATGCTAAAGAAACCCACTCAGTCAGAAAAGAATGCAAATTTTGACTTATTGATGACAGCATTTTATAATGTATAAACACAACAGGCAAATAATAAGAAACATGTTTATCTTTTATTGAAAGTCAGTTTCCTATCACTTCGAAACGATAGAACTAACGTGCAACAAATGTGATCCAAGTTTCAAGGAAGTGGAAATGAAAGAATCCATCCTTCCACTGACAAGAGCTACGGTGGATAATGTCACCTCACCAGTGGACTGGACAAGACATTCAATAAATGCATTTATATCAACACTAAATTACAGATTCTAAATTGAGTTCTAATGACAAGCCTAAAGGCCCCGACATACTCCCAAAAGAACAAGAAGAAAGTTTGGCTGCTGACGTCAGCCAGCAACCGAAAATAAATTCTTGTTCAGCAGGACATTTCATACGCCGAGCAGAAGCCACGCCCCCTCATAACAGGAACATTTCTGTGAAGCGGCACATTGACTTTTTAAATGCACAGCTTGTGTTTATATTCAAATGTTTTCAGAAATAAATTCCGTGGAACTGTTTTAGTAATAAAAGAGAAAGTTTGTGTCCAGGCCACGTCGGTGACCCAGTTTTTATGGTTTTTAACTACTGGCGCTGATAGCCCTGAGTGAATTGTTCTGGGGCATCGCATAAACTCTGATCCTCGCTATGTACTATATGCTAACAAGCTACAGGGCTCACACAGTAGCGAGGCGACGTGCTAAACATGATTAACATGTTCATGACATTAGAGAGCTGGCACGTATGTATGGAAGTAAAGTAAACAAGAAAAAACTGACCAATCACACAACAGTTTGTGGACCACACTGCAGAACTTGAATGAGATTGGCCCAGAGAGTTTATACAGCCAAACAAAATATATTCGTCCAGAAGGAGCTTGCCGAAGGAAATTACGTCAACCTCGGGGGGGGGTAAGAGGCAACTATTTGAAAATGCCGCTACTGTGCATGCTTACCACAGCTGTGGTAAATAGTTCTTCTGCACATGTGTGAGTAGATTGGCAATAACAACAACATTTGATTCCAGCGTGACTTCCAGTCACTTTTCTCCTGGGACTTCGTAGTTTTATAGTTGACAGTCACCCGTAACAACCATCCAGTTTCATTATCTGCCCACACGAAAGTCTGTGTACACACCAGAAGCTGCATTTGTTAAACTTTTTTAATCTTTCAATTATCCTTTTCTAACATATTATGACAGTACGCCATCAAAAGGTGGACAAGAAATTGTTTCTTCCACAACTCAATATACAACAGAAGACTCAAAGGGCTTCAAATCATATCAGCAGTGTTGATAAAAAGCAGCAAAAAAAAAACATAAAACTATGATCACAAGCTCAACCTTTAAAATTCATCAGTCACAATGTGAGCTTCCGACAAAGCTTATAAATAATTTGGTAAAGTTTTTCAATATAACTCAAAACAATGAGGCGCATCTGGCAAAAAGTTAAAAAGATTCATTAGTTTGACCTTTTGAAAGCTTGTGTTATTTTTCTAAGAACAAAAAACAAGTCTCAATCAGAAACAGGAAGTATTTCTGGAGCAATGGAAATGCCATAAAGATGAATGTAGAGGAGTACGTTTTCAAGGTCTCGGCATGGATTTGGAGAATCGAAAGCCAAACGTAGGTTGAGTTTAGGTCCTTTGCTTCCATTTCTAATTTTACATAAGGGTGTGATACATATTTTTAATTACAGATCACTTCCAGGAGAAATCATGTAGTGTGGAAAATGTTGCCTTGAACGTCTTCTAAATAAATAAAGGCAAGCTCTCTAATTAAACAAGAAGTGCCTCTCATGCAATACACATGATGCCCTTCTTTATCGCCGAGCCTTTTAAGGGGAAAGAGTGCCTTGAAGTTAAAAGTCTTTTTTTTTTTTTTTTTTTTTTTATGAAAATGTGTTTTGAAAACTGTGAAAACACTGGCATGTAGTAATAAATGCCCACTTAAAGTGCAACAAAAAGTCAGCGTTGCCCTTGGGTCATTTGCAAAGCACTTGCCTTTTAAGTTAGAGTTTAATTATAGATTGGACAAACGAGGTGGTCACAGGAAGAATCACAATAAAGACGAACCGGTTCTTAATCACAGTCTCCTCCAAAACCAACCACCTCTACTGCATTATTGCCACTAAGGAAAACACTGTATCATGATTATAAAGGACAACTGCCTTTGGAATGTATCACGAGACAAACAGAATTATGTTGCACTTTACTGTATCACACTGAGATGTAATTTGACATACTGAATCAAGTTATGGACAAGTACAATGTATCTCGTTCTGTAGATGTGGCTTGTAAACTCATCTGTTCAGACCTTGCAAAAAAGATTGAACTTGTTTTTTTTCGTATAAAAGTAACTGATTCAGTAAGAACAGAGGATATTACAACAATTCAGACCTGAAACCGAGAAACAAAGCTAATGGAGGATAAATTCGTGATGCAGCAGTGAAAACTGTGCGCGGAAACATGCATGCTGAAGGCTACAGAAACACAGCTGTCTGGGACATGACAGGTTTGTGCCCACAGTACATACGATTGCATTTTTTTTTTTTAAAGAAATTTTAGGCTGTTCAAAAAGTTCGTCATTTTTAGAAATGCATCAAATGTGAACATTTCAGTATGTATTCACATATGTTTGTAGAAAACACTTGGGGCAGATTCACAAGTTGTCAATTGTAATTATTACAGTGAGGTACATTTTTAAATCTGGTGTTCTCTTTGTAATGATATATTTAGGGTTAAAATGAGGTCAACTGTGACATGGTTAAAATAATCTGTTTGACCACGCTGTCCCAAACAATAAGACCATTTTCTAACGCCAATGTACTAAAAGATAGAAAAGCAGATACATATCTACTATAAGTCCATAATATCTAAAGCAGCAGCTAATGTAGAGCTCAAAGGCACTGTGGCTGTGTGACAACTTACCTGTTTCAAGTCAAATATAGGTGTTGTTTTAATGTCTACCAGTGGGGTAACACCAGTAAATAATTGAGCCCCATGCTGACATCTTGCCCAATGTACACTTTGGAGCTTTGGAGATTCACATAGAAAATCAAAGAGAAGAATTTCCAACATTTTAATAAAACCACTGCATATAACAAGTAAGACTGGGATTCCTGTCGATGTATGCTGGAACATGAACGAGGATTGAAATACCACCACTGCACCAGACACACTTCCTCTTAGGAACAAAACACCGGCACAAAGGTTTGCATAAGCCTACAGACTTAAAGGGGTGAATGAGCTGATATGTAAAGCGCTTTGGGACTACCTCAGTGTGGTTAGAAGGCGCTATATAAATCTAGACCATTTACCATTTAAAGGCAGCAGGGTGAAAATTCCATGAAAGGGTCACTTGGTTGGTCTAAAGCTGGCAAAGACACTTTTCAATGGGTCTCAGATAAAGTCAAGGTAGTCTTATGGTACGATAGTTCACAGCTCAGCGTGTCTGAAACTCTGAAGGCCCCATGATTAAAATTTATATTTTTCATCTTTTTTTATGTTATAGCAGCTATTACAGACATTTGGAGGACAAACCTTTGGGCAGGTGTGAAAAGGTTTCAGTGTGAACTGGAATGTTCCCATTTTTGTTTCACGGTTTAGCTTTGAGCTGACTCAGAACATGTTAAATTTACAGTGCCGCCTTTTAAAGCGAGGAATTAAAAGAGAAGGCTGCAGAGGTACAATAGCTTCTGAAGTTATGGTCCGGACCTTGAACATGACTCACACTCACCACGGTCACCGAGATGTATGCTATTTGCACTTTTTATACTCATACTCTGGGTGGTCATCGCTGTATGGGTTTTGAGGCATTAATTCATTCATTTATACACTTGTTTGTTTCTGTAATACCACTTCAGCAATTAATTTGATATCTTCTGTGGCTGTGAAGGCACAATTTGCATAAACTAGCTATTCCGGGCTGTAAAAATCTATTGAAGTTACAAGGACTGCACTAAATAAGCTTGCATTTGGCATTATAAGCCAATTTGGTTTGAAGTAACTTTGCAATGGGATGTCTGAATAGCCAGGCGGATCAGATGGGCCATGAGAGACCATGAGGCCTCCATTTGGGTTTTGCAAATCTATTATACACACAACGCAAATCCACAACACAAAGACCTAGGCTAAATCTGTCTCTGTAATGCATGCACAAGCTCAGAACACAAATCACGAGAGTGACTGGTTGTCAGTGGGGGGAAAAAGGTCAGAAATTCAAAATAATGGATGCAAAACACTAACAAAAAGGGATTTTAATTAGAGCCTGACTCAAAGCAATAAGCACCTTTGAATTTGTTATGATGGCATAATGTTTATTAATGTGTTTATTCCTAGGCTTAAACATCACATCATGCACCCTGATTATTATATCAAAGAGGGACGGACAGCTGGAACCCGGTTCAGGCTTTACCACTCTTCCACAGCACAGACTAATGGAGATGAAGCGTCAGCTATGTTCAAAAGATTAAAAAACATAGCGCAGATTAAGGCACACTAACACTCAATTGTACATGCTGGTCACATATAATTCACAGAGTAACCGACAAGAACAAAGAAAAAGGAAATAAACAGCAATCGAGTGAAAAGTTATGGACCTCTAATTATTCATCAATTCTCACACCGACAATCATGTAATATAAAATCTGTTACATGATTTATTCACAGGTTGGGCTGGTTTGGTGTTTTGAAGTCCTGTTTGATCAGTGCGGTGCTCCATCATACTTGCCGAGAGAGCGTCACTGAATCAAGCATTCTGCCAGTGTCAGCACTGAACCAGACAACTGATTCCCATCTAATGGAAGCATCACTTTCAAAATAAACTCAATATCTACACCACCCCCTCAACCCCAACCCCCCCCCCCCCCCCCCCCCCCCCCCCCCTCTCAACAAAAGCTGCCTCAAATCTACAGGGATAACACGCTGGGGTCCCCTTTGGTTGAGTCTACAGTATGATGGTCTGTGACAGGCAGTATATTTCTTTACTTTAGAATTTGCCTCAGCATGAGAGATTAATGTCTACAGCGTATAATCAAGGCAGGATATGCTATTGAAAACCCCTGGAAGGATGGTGATGGAGTGTCTAAACAATAAGTAACCAAATGGGATTCATGACAGTCTCACACTTTTGACTTCCCGATTCACAACGCTGAGAAGAATATCAGATGACTCCCAGCATGCATTAGGTGTGTCAGGAGAAGCTGGAGCCGTCAACTCGTGTGCCATAACTCACCCGCCTCTGCTGGCCTGAGCTGACTCTCTTTCACTGCATATGTTTAACAGGAGAGCCATTCAACGCAAGCAACTTAAACTTTGGCGTAATGCAATGTACAGTGCCAGATAGCTTATAGGTAGATAGATAGATAGATAGATAGATAGATAGATAGATAGATAGATAGATAGATAGATAGATAGATAGATAGATAGATAGATAGATAGATAGATAGATAGATAGATAGATAGATAGATAGATAGATAGATATCACAACTTTTAGTGGTAAAGTCTGAACTAGCACATACTCTTGGACCAACTGGGTTGATCCCAATCCTGATAAATAGTAGACGACATTACAAAGTAATTACATATATATATATACATACTGTATATACGATCATGTGACTGGTCGAAAATAATACATAATCGTGGATCGTATTACTTACGGGCCCAACAAAAATCCACAAATTATACAATTTATAGACAGGTTATAAATGCAGTCATCAGTTTGATATCTTAAATTAAAAAATATTTTGGGAATTTAATCATATGTATTAAATCATATGTATAATCTGCACGTGTTTCAGGAACACATCTGTGAACCCTTTTGCAGCAATTCAAACTTGTGAATACAGGTTTTATCAATAATAATGAGCCGATACAGCCAAAATCCAACTTTAAATTAAATCTAGATATGCCTATTGCAATGTACAAAACCTGCACAGCGTCAGGTGGCTGCAATGCACAGCACTATTTATGAGCCTGCGTGTGTCAGTGGTGAATAATTTACGTAACACAAAGCAACAGGTAAGGATCAAACGACACCCAACAAAAGATTCGGTGTGCGTCTGTGAATTGTTTCGCACCCAACGCTGTGTTTCCTCTGAAAATTGGGATGAAAGACTAGTTTCTCCCCCGAAAACAATTCATGTAAAAACCTCAGTCACAACTGGCAGCTACCACCGCGCACCGAATCCGACACTGAAACTCTACAAGGCCTGACATGCTTATCGAACGGCAGGACATTGATCATAAACCCGCTGCACTTCTCATTAACAAGCAAACATTAGAGCGTGAGCTTGCTTCTGCTGGGGTTTTTTTTTCCTCTCCTATATTTTGTTTCTTTTTTCCATTCCATGTGTATAACAATCTGTCAGATTATTAAAATCAGAATCTTGTCTACAAGAATGTTATATTCACTCTGCAAAAGTAAAATTGCAATAGTTCAACAAGCCACTTCACTCTCTCTGTCACTTGAGTGACTGTCAACTGATCAAAGTCAACTTTCATCCTGAGTCGGGCTGAAAAACAGCAGCTTTCTGACGTTACAGCTTTAAAAGCCCTCAAGGGAGATTTCTTTTTCTTTTTTTTCTCTCCCAAATGATTAATAGCACTGAACCTCACAAAGTTCAGTGTAACCCACCGCTGTTAGAGATGTCTTATATGAAATTATCAAATCTGTGCAATTCTATTGTGAACCTCCACTTTGCAAACAGTGTGATAAGTTAATTGGTGCTGCATGGATATTTTCTGAATGCAGTAAGAAATCTTCAAAAGAAATACTTCCTCTAAACTCTCTCTTTTGAACATATTTGAAATATTTACAAGAAAAACATCACAAGAAGTAAAAAAAAAAACCAACCCTTTTTTGTGGAATTTCTTTACACAAAATTATCCATGTTATTACTGTAGTCCTTTTTTTTTTTTGACCCTCTTGGTATTTTCCAAGCATTTAAAAAGGAAAAAAAAAAATACAATAAAACGTTTTCCATCTCCAAAAATTGTCCAAATAATCTAAGCTCAGCTGTACATCCGAAGTTCTATTGAAGAAATGCAGTTTCAGCTCTTGAGGAAAGAGGTCGTTTTAAATGTGGAGGTCACTCAATTTCTTCAATTCTGCCTAAATTAGTCTTCAAAATAAACCATGAAATATAACCCGAGACCAGGCCCGACACGGTAATTTAGTAGCACGTCTCCCACGTGTGGAAAATATCGTGCGATTACAGCATCTTTCAAATTATTCTGAAGGTGTAACAAAACGTGAGACGGTCCCAGTGGAAACCGGCTCGGTATATGAGTTGCTTCCAGCACTCTCATCTCTCACAGAACAACTTAGATTGAAGAAGTTGTGTAATCCACTTTTGCCAGACACTTTTGTTTAATGATGTGAGACTTGGCCTGTAATGATGGTTCAAAAACTTTTCACAGTAACTGTGCATGCTCAAAAGTTGATGTCAACAGCAACGCAGTCACCGCTCATTGTTTTCATTTGTTTTCAGCCATGCGTGACACAGTTTCAGCTCTGACTAGCAAATGCATGATGTGTTGGTACACTACCTCTGGAGACCAAGGGCTAGATGAATGGGAAATGAGAATTGATTTGAACAAAGACACTTACCTTTTGGACAGATTGCAGAGTTGACATCAGACAGCACATGTAGGAGAGAAAAACAAAAAAATAAGATTGACAATATTAAAGCTTATTTCACTGTTCTCCCTAATCCCCACTTATGATTAAAAAAAAAAAAAAAGATACATAAACATGATCTAAAAAGACAGGTTCAAGTGGCATTTGGGAGCCAAAATGTTGTAAAACCATTTAATTTGAATTGCAAAAATGATAAGAGACAATTTTAAATAGAGATGTTTTAATTATTCAGATGAATTGGAAAAGCTGATTTCAAGGCTGATTAGTACAAATCAAAGAATGTTTTTGTTTTTGTTCTTTTTGTTTTACAGGTTTAGCATAAAGTAAATAGACGATGATTCCATCAGCGAACAGGTATATAATCACTACTTTGAGTTAAATGATTGAAACACTTTGCATTTCTTGTATCATCAGACACAGACGGACTGAACAGTAGGTGATGAACTTAATGTTACATGGGCTGGGAAAAATCAACTAGTTGAAGAAAAAAACCTGTCAGATATTTACAGATTATATAGTTTGTTTTCAATTGAGTTCATTTATTTTTTCCATGAGAGCTTTTCTGGCTAAACAACACATACTGAAATGAAATAACAGTACAATACCAATATCAATAGATTCACATTCTTTGAAGCCTAATACACCAGGATGTGATACCACAAGATGCAAACCATAGCTGTGTGCCAAGAATTAATATATTGACTGTAAGTGAGAATTTAATGTGACAGAGGTATTGGAAAGATAACAATAGATTTTGTAAAATAGTATACATTTTATGTCCTCAATAAAAAGAAGTGCTAAAAAGGCAACATGCTGTATTGATATGTCCTACAAAGAGAAATATGATTCTTATGGGTTCTGTTTTGTCTCCCCTCCTGTCCCCAATTGTTTGCTTTAAAGCCCCATTATTCATGATTGCTGATGAGATATTTACATATTCCCACCTAAGTTGTGCAGAAGGGACGGGGAAATAAGAGAAAACAGCATTGCTGAATGATTGCAGGTCCCTTCTCCGCAATCCTGTCATACAGCTCTCATCACAAAACACAATACATTTTAATTTCAAGACCTGCAAGCAATCATACACGATCTTCCATGATCTCTGAGTGCCCACCATCAACGGTTCCAGTGCTGTGATTGCTGTTTTATCATCAAAAAGTCCAAACGCAGACATTTGTCGAGAAGAGGGTCATGATTTCCATACGCCTCACCTTTTGAGTGCTGACAAGAGACAGGTAGAGCAACAGCTGTGGCCTTTCTAGCACGAATAGTATTAGGAGCGGTTGCACATCCAGTATATTGCGACACTGGTTATATAACTGTCAGACCAAATAAAATAGTTTTTATGTGACTTTAGAGAACCGTTGAATCAGTCAATAACACAATGCATCTTTTCATTAATCACGCCATTGTTAGTTTATGGAAACTCATTTGAGAATTTCAAATGGAGAACTATTTCAGCAGCGCAGTGCTGATTTAAGAAAAAAAAAATAGAAAAAAGTGGCAATTTGTCAAGCAGACGTTGACAATCTCAGTGATAAAATAAAAAGTTTTACAGAGTTGGATAAAAGCACCAATTACAGCAGTAGTGGCTTGATGTGGAATAGGTAGATGAACATGTGGCAAAGGATGACAACAGAAAGATGACTAAATGACAAATAATGACAAAACCAGACGGGAACTGCAGCCTGTAGAGCATTTCAGAATAGACATTAAACTACTGCTGAACATCAATGGACCACATTAGGCACACTGATTAAATTCCTAGTATTTCTTAATTTTTCTGCATATTTGCTTCCACGACAGGGTGGAAACATTCCTTGAGCCAGTTCAGAGATTTGTCAGGTGCCTATTCATGATGCAAATGTGTTCAACATCCCGGAGGTGCTTTACTCTACCGTGATCGAGTGACCAGAGAGGGAATTCATTGTCAGGGGCAAGAAACCTGGCTGGAGCCTGATACGTAGCGTGGCTCCAGAAGCAGAAAGGTTGTAGTATTTCAACAAACATGGTTGGTACTGTGAAGCACAGGATGTACCAAGAAAATATCTCCATGTATCCACTCACAGAAAGCCTGACAAAAAAAAAGACAATCTTGACTTGTTCTTTCATGTTGTTCAAGTCAACGTTTGAGCTCACAAATGCAACGAAACAGGCAACATTTTTCCAAACTTGCAAATGTCTGATTCGCAACCTTGGTTTTGGGAGTGACGACTAAACGTGGCCATTTGCTGATGGGGCTCATCAACCTCAAAGTTCCACATGCTGTGCATTTAGGGATGCACATGTCAGTTGTATCTACAGGCTCTTTGATTCTGATCATTCACAGAAGACATCTGGAATCCTTGAGACATTTAACCTCAGTGGCGTTGAATTAATTGATCTATAAAATACAAAACTGTGGGTAATAGTAGTAATAGTGACAATGTTCCCATTACCAATAGACATAACAGAGACTTACTAAATCTTCTCAAAATAGAAAAAAAAAATAGGTTTAGGCTTATTGATAATTTTCTTTGCAGATATTCTTATCACTTACCTGAAAACGAGAGGAAGGAGTAAAAACATAGAAATGTACAGTTGATGCAACTCAATGAAATGATAATGGCTTAGAAGTAATAATCATGGAGATATATCACCTCACAAGTTGTGATCTTTGATGTTCAAATTATTCATCTTGCCATCTCGTAGGACCAATAAACATTAAAGAAAAACTTTTTATCAGCCTGCTATAACCCTTTATGACCTTCTGCATTGCGTGTGTGCACACACATTTATGTATAAATAAATAAGCATTCTCCTTCTCCCCCTACGCTGTATTGCAAGTCAATACTTGCTTTTAAAAAATTACAGCATTGCCTGTTTAGCCAGTTTATGTCTCCAACCATGATACAAAAGCATCAGCTGCCTTAATGTCAGCCAGCTCATAGGCTTTCCTCCTACAACAACAACTAAGCTGTGTGATCCTGCAGGGAAAATCATGGACTGTTCAAACCACGCAGGTGTTAACAAGAAATTATTGAGATCCTGCAGCAGCAGCAAGAATACAGACCGTCTTTGCTGATTCAAATTGCTATTATTACCTTAGAAGAAAGGGCATCAAGTGTTTTCACTGCATTTCTGGAGTATTAAGGAGCCCATGCTAAATAAACACAGTAATTAGAAGGATAAAAAAGGTGCAAGACGCTGCTCAAACCTTAAAGAGGCATTTTGGCCTCTGCAACTCTAAGCGAGAACAGATCATTTGTAACCCAGCTAGATCATGCGGTTGTGATCCAGTTATCTTTGCGCCGCTTCACTGAGCACAATTGCAACAGCTCTGTTTATCAGTTATAAAGCTCCCGCAATGCATTCGCACGGGGGAGTCACAGTGTCGTCCTACACCTCGCCGTTGGTGTTTCATTAAGTGCACGACAAAATGTCCCGAAATCAAATGAAATCTCTGTGTGGGCTGAACTAGAAATGTCTGGTGCTTTGTATCCCAACTTTTATGTCAATCTTTTTTTAAATTTTTTTTGTTCCTACTTTCATACTTTCCTGTCAAACGAGCAGGCAAGGATTGAAGTTAATTCAGAAAATCACTAAGACACATATTCAATTGACTCTGACATATGCTTTAATATAAAGCTATGCTTGGTCTATTTATACATTTCCAATGTCTTAAATATGGTTTGGAACCCCCCCCCCCTTTTTTTTTTATCTTCTCTCGAACAGCAAAAATCAAAACATATCTGCAGCCACATCTATCTTTGAATTATCGTCTATGTTACAGAAAACTGCACCTTCAACTTTTGCACAGTAAATGTGAACGGACTAAGCGGGATACAGCTTGTGTTTCCGTCCTGAATTCTAGCAGAAAAATAATGTCACGAGGCAGAACAACGAGAAACAATGCCACTTTTTGCAGTCCATATTTTACATTTTGTCCAAGGAATATGAACATAAGTCACTGCTTGTGCAATTATGTGCATATGTAACGACAGATAGTTGAATGTTAATATGCTCTAAATTTAGTTTTTTAAACTGGATTCCTCTCGTTTCACAGCCCTCAAAGCCAAAAATAACTTTTTTTTTGGCATTGAACCCATCACTGTTCCTCCATGTATGACTGCATCATTTTGAATTTAGCTTGAAGCACTTCCAAATCACTGGTGACCTGCAGACCTTGAGTTTCGCTGCTCGTGCTGCTTTGCCTTTTGAAAAAATATCAGCGAAGCACAATGCTCAAAAGAAACAAAAACTAAACTAAACACCTTATTACAACTATTTTTAAGAGACATGACTATTTGAGGTGTAAAGGAGACTGAGGTGAAGTTGACTGACACCACAGATGTTTCGTTAAACTTAATACAACTTTAACAGTTGTACATGAGAACTAACTGCATATACGTAACTGCACAACAGTTGAAATGTCGTTTTTTTTTCTTCCCAAATTTGCATTTCTTGTTTCTCTAAACTGAACTTTTAAACATTCAAAAAATAAATAAACTGGCAATAAAACAAAATATAAGCTATATAACTATTAATAAGACCACAAAGTTTTGTGGACATGAAAGCCTCTTAACAAACATTCATAATGCCAAAACTGGGAGTCGTGTTGAGGCAAATATCAATATAAGATGATGAATTCTTAAAGTAAGCACCATTGTGAACATTATTCAGAGAACGTGAAAGCTTGATTAGCATTAATTTAGCATGGCAACAGTCTGTGATCTCATCCTAGGCCTATTAAACAATGCACAACATAACTCTGATTTATTATTTTAACTGCATCCATATTGCATGATAAATCACTATCTCAAAGCCTCTCTGGAGGGCTCTCGGGTAGGATGTCTGATGCTCTGCAGACAGATACTGTAACAAAAAATGAGATGCAATGTATGGATGCACATCTTGTGAAACCATCACCCAGGAGAATTCCTCCTCTCATGACTGTGCATTTTTTCAAAACAATATCAATGTGTAGTGTTTAAAGGCATTCAGAGAGAGAAAGAAAAAAGTTTGTCCAAGCAGATGCCGACTGGCCGGAGGTTAGATGGAGACAAGCAGAGTGCGAATATTTTCTTCTGGCTGTTTACTCATGACAGACCGATTCAAGCAGTGGGGTTAATAACTTGTTGTGACCTCAGATCAACAGTAACAGACTTCTCTCGCTCGCTCTTACCTCACATTTCGACCTGTAGCTATCTGTCCAAGAAAAAAACAAACAAACAAAAAACTTCTGATTAGAGCATGAACTAGTAATTTACACTTCCTGTAGATGACCATATAAAACTCATTGCTATGTTATAGAATGTTATGTGTTTCTGTCTCTTGTGATGGAGAATAATCTTAAAATGTTGTTTTACATCAAACAAAATAGCTGCATTTTACTGAAGAACCTACAAGACAACAGGTGCTATAGAATGAACTCTGGAACTAAACTGTCCAATACATAAATCCTGTTTCAATGCCATTATTCAAAATGAAGTGGAAGAGAAGATGGGAAAAATATAATTGTATAGACTTGCTATCAGGTAATGCTATTTTATTTACTACGTAATTTCCTCTATTATATATGTTATCTATTGTTTACTCAGCACAATAAATATAAGTTGGAAAAATAATGGGCCGTGTGTAGAATTCAATCATTTTGTTTTGGTTATTTTAGTATTGTGAACAGTACAAAACATGTAAACCTTGACTATAAACGAAAGCAAACGCCGGCCCAAACGTATATCATGCATATCTAAAGTGTAATTAAAGGGGGGGAAATGAACGACTTGAGTCATACACATTGCAAATCTTTTCCTTAATTACTGGAAAAAAGTCATTTTTCAAACACAGACATGAAACGCACTGCTTAGAGGTAATTAACACGACAACAGTGTTCAGGAAGTCCTTCTGTGGTCCCAGAAGCAGCAGCGTTCTACAGACTGCCATCAGAGTGTATGCATATGTGACTGAAGAGCAAAACAAATGAATGTTAATTACCAGAGACATCTGAGAGCTTCAAAACTCCCTAAACAGTTTAAAGCAGAGTTTCTTTGAAGGGAGCGAGGATAAAGTGATTGACAGATTTAGGATAACTCCTTATCTGATGATGATCTTTTTTTTTTTTTTGAAACTATATTTGGTTCCAATGATGAAATACTCAGAACTGTACAACTCCATTGCATTGTCAAGTTTGACAAGAACTGCTCAAACCGCTAAAGCAAAAAAAAAAAAAAAAACCCAACAAGAAACAAAGTAGAAGCAGTGGCCAGTGTATGTTTGTAATGTGGAAATGTTTTGAACTGGAAACGAAATGCTGTCTCGGGCTGGGCTAAAACAAAAAACTCAGATTTTTTTTTAAACTCAAATTTTAGTTTCAATTTGATTATCAATTGTTTTTCCTCAATGCACTCAAAAATGCTTGCAGACATCAGATATATTGTCAAAAGTGCCACTTTATTGCTGTGATTGTCTTCAGAATTAAAATGCATATAAACAATCACAAAATAAAAAAGTAAATGAGGCTCTGTCATTTAACAAAATCAAGATTCAACACAGGGTTAAGCAAAAGTACAACAGCAACTATGGAAACCCACAATCAATGGTGGAACGGAACGTGAACAATGACAATGATTAATCAATTATTTTGCCCAGTCCTACACGGTCCTAACGGCCACTCCTACAATGTACAATACCAACATGACTGCCTTCAGTACAACCAGTCGACAACAGCAGCTACAAACGTGTTGATGAAGGTGAGGCGGCTGAGCTGAAGATAAAATCTCTGGACTTTAAACAAAACATACTCTTGAGAGAACTTAAACGCTGAAGGATTCCAGAGTGGGCGGTTGAATTTTATGGCTTTGGATCTAAGAGTGTAATGAAACTATGCCAGTTGTGGTTTGTAAATGTCCTTCTCAAACACTGTAGGATCTGCAGCGATTTGCTTTTTGGGCTTAATAGTAAAGAGAAATAAGTCCATTGTTTGGAGCGAAATTTGTATTCTATATGATGGCTTAAATATAGGACTACAATACCATAAAACTCAGTTTACTTGAGTCATTTTTTTTTATCATTACATACACAGTGACCAAGTACACAGACACATGTGTGCATACACACACCGAGAGTGCCCGAGTGTCTTATTTGCTTTGAATGAGCTTAACTCTGACCTGCAGACAGATAGTCAGCCAGCTGTTTCTGTTTTTCTGTTCTTCACTGAAAAAATAAAAAAGATAGAGAGAATACTTGCCCTCTTGCAGACACTTTGCATCACCCTAATCTCCCACAGGGAGTCTCTGACCTCACAGCATTATTTCACAGTAACCTGTGGAAGCATGTAATACAGCCTCACATATTATATATATGCATAAGAATTTGAAAAGAATAGCACTAATTATGAATCCAAATTTGGCAGGAAAAGAATCAAAGCTATTGCACGCAATGCTTAAAATTTCTTGATGGTTTTCACGTGGAGGAGACTTGGTAATCTCGTGTTGCACAGCTGGGAGTGCATCTATGAAGAGCACAATGCTTTCCCTGGCATGCGACTGCACTTTGCACGACTGTTGCATGATTGTATATTGGCTCAAAGACAACTGGCAGCGACACAAATGCTGACGGACTGTAAGTGAATCCTTTTAATAATGTCAAATTTGTTTTTATTGCTGAGAAATAAATTTGGTTTAATCTGGTTTTGGGCAGAAAAGCATTACTGCTATTAATGAAATCCGAAGGTGGCTAAATATTACTGAATTAACTATCGTCTTATTTAATTCCACATCCATCAGAGGGAACTTTCAATGCGTATGTTGCCTTTGACGTGCAGAACGTGCTTCATATTTCTGAATGCTGTGAATGATGCATACTCCATCATCATGCTCCATACATTTTTGCACCCACTGTGTAGAAAGAAAGAAAGCCATTTTTAGAAAACGCGATTGTCTGATTTAAGCGCCAGAGTAACATGAGGGGGAAGCCCCAAGCACCTCAAACATTACCTTCAAACATGACAGTGTTCTACCTCCACATTTCTAGCAGCAAGACTCTTTTAGGATCCCCTTTGCACAAAAAAATAAATAAATAAAAACCCTTATCTGGAAAATCCTGTCTGGCCTGTTCCATCCTTTCTGTGAGGCTTTGTGTCATGTGTCACTGAGACCGCCACAGCTGTTAAACGGTTTGCGTGAGCAATGCCACTGACAGCGCACCGGGACGTAACCACAGAACCAAAAACCTCTTATGTCTAAGTCATTCCCTCGACTGTTCTGCAAATTCATGATGCACGAACCACATAAGACAAATGTGGCATCGACACTTGAACACAATGTCACTGCTCAAAGAGAACATGACCCAGTGCCCCATGTGTGAGCGTTACATAGCAAAATGACATGTGCACACATGTGGATAGTTGTGTACCCGCATCTCAATTTCTGGAGGCACCTTGGCACTTAAGTGTGCGTAACAGGGTGGTTGCATCTCTAGTGGCATATTATATTTGTTATTGCATACACATATTTGAATGTGCATACTGGAATATGTATGTGGGTAGAGAGGTCGGTTTGCATATCAGAATTTGGGATATTTGGGGGGGGAAGCGTTGCCCTTAATGAAGACCTGAAGGCTCTCTTGTTGAGTTAGTTGCTATCCAGCTCTTGCAATGTAAAATGATTAAAACATATTAATATAGTAATAGCCCATAATATGTCAGCTTTATAGCAAAGGAGCCATAGTACAAACTCAAAGTCTTAACAAAAGTGAGCTACACAGAGGGCAACCCCCCCCCCCCCTCAAAGAAAAACAAAACAAAACTGAGTTACAAACAAATCTCTGCGACAGAAAAGAGCTTCAAAATCTACTGGAAAATATCCAGCAGACCGAGAGACCCACATGTCATGCAACAAGTCATTTTGTTACAATCATACCCCCAAATTCATGACTGCAACTTTGCCTTTCTTGCACTACATGGAAATCAAATTTAGCTGGCTGGTGTGCGGATTACATTGCAGTGCCTGCTCCCATCACTTTCTCTACCCGCAGATGATGGATGTCAAGCCCTGCACTCGACTGGCAGTTAAGAGAAATCACCTTGCCCGACCACCAAGCAGTTCCAATTTGCCACCTTTAAACTGCAGCTTTGACCAAAAACCACTGAGCTGGGATGATTCACCTGCCTTCTCTTTAGGATTACTGACTACAAACCATAATAGAATAAAACACTGAGCCCATTGATTTACTTGGTTTCTGGATGACTTTTCCACTTTGTGAACGACTTGAGGAGTTGACAACTGACGTGAAAGAGCCCGCTATGCTATTTGTCTACTTGGATGAACCTGTAATTACAATGTTACTGATTTGATTGTTTTGTATTCCCCAACTGCTTTCATGTCAGCCCTCTGTATACATTTCTTTTTTTTGTTTTTAAATGTTAACTTTTACCAATATTTTGTCTCTCTTGCTGAATTGCCATTGATAAAAAGCTCTTTTCACATTATAGATATAACATTGAATAGATCTGCTTGAAATATTCAGTTGTGGATGCTTTCTGTCAAAACTTGGAATAAATCTTTCATTAAAGTGTGCATATATTTGCATCTTGCATCCAGTGGTGACTATATTGTTTTCCTTATCCGTCACATTAACTCAAGCAGAGGTGGAAACTCTATTCATGGCTGTTGAGGCGTGCAAGCACCAGTCTTGCAAATATGTATTTGTAAGATGATTTTAAAGATTTGTGGTGATGCTCACACAAGATGTGGGGGTCCAGGAACAAACAATCTACAGGTCTGATATTGTTGCTCTGCTGTGATTGAAGATACACATAACAAGTTTCCTTGATAGATTATTTGCCAATTTGTTTTGTATGTTTGCTGTATGGTATTCACCTTATGTGTGAAATTACATGCCAAAAACAAATTAAAAAAGAAGAAAAAAAAAAAACATGATGCAGGAAAAAAAGCATGTCCAGTGTGAAAAGGCCCAGACTTTGCTACTTTACGATGCAAAAATATTCATGCCTACACTGCAAGCCATAAATCAGTCGTGTCTGTTCAGTGAAGTGTTCTCTGCAAAAAAAAAATTTCTAGGGAAGTAAAATGAACCAAAGGGCATATGCTGAGCTGCCACTTACATTTACTTGTGTCTGCAGGAGAGATTATGTCACAAGTACAGTAAAAAAAAAGTCCATGAAGTCTAAATTTATAGAGCCATCCTCATTGTTTAGGCTTGTTTGTATTTGAGTTGCTACACAGCATCACTCAACTCCAGGACCACATTTGTCTGAATGCCCAGCGGAGTCCTCCACATCCTGCTTTAATGAGTGCCGTACTTATTGATAGAATATTGTTTAACTGTGCATGCTTCCTGCAATTAAGAGGGTGAGACTTACTCATTCCACCCAAGAGCGAATAAGCGCAATTTTTAATTCAGGAAATAACAAAAAATAATAAGGGGGGGTGGGGGGGGGGATGCTTCATTTCACAATTGCCTGCATTTTGATGTCTCATATTTCTAATGACGTTAGCACTGTAATTAATGAGATAAGCAAAAGAGACTTTTGATGAGGCGTGAGAGAGAGAGAGAGAGAGAGAGAGAGAGAGAGAGAGAGAGAGAGAGAGAGAGAGAGAGAGAGAGAGAGAGAGAGAGAGCGAGAGAGAGAGAGAGCGAGAGAGCGAGAGCGAGTGAGTTAGGGAGAGGCCCACGTGTGGACCAAGCTATCTCTGTGGAAGGCCACAGCCTTGAGGTGACTAATCACCCGCAGGGAGTTTCTATGAGAATGGCCTCCTTAAAGCCATTAATTAGATCTCTTCTTTCACTGCACTTACCTCAAGGTAGGTCACAAGAACTGCAGCTTGCTTCTGACCCTCTCTCTTTGCCTCCCCCCCCCCCCTCTGCTGTCTTCTTGCTTTGCCTGTTTACCCATGGTCCCTGTTTGACCGTAAGCTCTCCGGGTTGCCCTGGACTCTGCTCTATTTCCAGTGACAAGCCCTCGTGGCTATTACAGCAAAACAGAACACTGAGGCCCTGGGCTCACAAGGTCATGCACTGAATATCTTAAATAAAAAAAATAAAAAAAACCAACAAAAGTTGTGCAGGATGAAAATAATACACTCACTAATAACACTGTCACAATATGAATGAGGGAAAAAAAAAGAAAGAAGACAAGATTGTGAATATCCCATCCCGGATATTCAGCATAGAGGAGATAAGTATGAAAATGGAACAATAAAAACAATAAACCTGAATCTTTTTTTATGGCTAATCTAATGTGTGAATGCTAATGACGATTTATAGGCTGTTAAGATCTATAGAAGGTGTAAACAACTGCAACATTTAGGATAGACTGTAAATAAACCCTTTTTTGTTGGTGGAAATTAGAACAGTGAATTGGGGAAATGCACCAATTCCAGAATTCCGTATTATGTTTGCAGTTGTAAAAGGTAATGTGTTTTATATGCGCTTCCTGTGTGCAATGTTTCTGTATTTGTTCAGTGTAATGAGTGGATTATTTTAAGATCACATTTCCTCAAGCATTCACTCATACAATCACTGTGAATATTATTTTAGGTATCGCTATGCACCAGTTAATTTGTCAAATCGTGATTCCTTGCCATATAAAAGGTACAGTACGAGCCTGACCTTGATTTTCACAGCTTAATGTTTTTACTCTATGTGAATCTCTCACTACATACTGAATAATGAATTATATACACAAGAGCTGAGCTGTACTCTGCCTCTCAGTATTTTTATTTTGTTCATCTCAAATGTATACCGGTAGTCATTTTTACACACTATATTACTATCCACAATTTATACCTTTTCATCTATTTCTTCGTTCAGGTGACACATTGATAATATGTCCAAGTCACCATGGGGAAAAAAGTGACACATAAAATTAGATTTTTAGAATTGCCTTTTATATTTTCCTAATCTAATTTTTTTTTTTTTTTTTTTTTAAAAGGTAAAAGGTTTGTATGGAAAATGCAGAACTATCACATGTAAATACACATACGAAGCAAACTTGTACCCTTATACAGTTCACTTAATCCTATCTACTCCATATGCACTGTAACTGTGGAGCTGGGTGCCTGTAGGGCAGAATAATTCATGTCCCACTGTATCTGCTGAGCAGTAGCATGTTCGTATCACTGAAACAGCTTGTTGTTCAGGCACAGAAAAAGAAAAAAGGCATGATAACAGCATTAAGCGAGGAAACTGGATTTACATGCAACGTAAACCAAGAGAGCTCTTTTTGGTTGGGTTTTTTTTTGGTAATTATTGTAATGTAAGTGTGACTCCACTGTAGGTGTGTTGTGAATAAAATGCAGATAATTTGCCCTCCATTTGCAAGGCTCACATTAAACACAGTGCACAGGCTCGTGAAAATGCTTGACAAAAAGATGCACTGGAGGCATTTGGTTAACTGTGTCTCATAATTTGTAGCTAAGGATGAAATGCAAGCTGAACACATCATGAGCAGGAAGATTAATTTAACTCATTGAACCTGAACGTTATGCAATGAGCAATGTGTCCGCAAGGTTTCTACTGTTTTGTTATGCTTAATGTTATTACATGTCTCTTCTTTAGAAGACGCAAAGATTTTTATTAATGTGCAACTGTTAAAAGTGGCAAAAAAAAATAAAAAATACAGGCGAACCCAATACCAAACAAGTTGGAACACTGTAAAAGGTAAGTAAATAAGAGGATTCAATCAAGACATTGTTCAATATTTCCAATTCATGAGAAAATATTTGCTCATGTCAAAATGTTGTCTCTGTTACAAAATGAATAAATATATGGCTTATTAATGCAATACGTTTTTCACCGTTAACACAATGATCCAACTTATAGGATTGATTCTGTCAATGAACTCTTTTCCTATGTTTCTGAATGAATTAATCAAGATTGTGCGTATACAGATAGATAGATAGATAGATATAGATGTGTGTGTGTGTGTGTGTGTGTGTGTGTAGGCATATTGTCTACTTTCATGCTGCAGTCTTTACTTCTAATCCCCTGTATCCCATCGGATGCTATTCATCAGTTACCCTGGGCTTATACAGCAGTGCTGCAATGAAAAAGCTGAACGTCAATGGCAGAAGCCAAAATGCCCCTTCACACCAGTGTTTTCATTTATAAAATGCTGCTCTGCAAACATCTGTGATATACTACATCACCCTTAGTTCCCAGAAATGACATCAGATCACAGCACAGCTTACCTTTATTAGTTCAATGCCCCGTCGCTGATTGTATATTAAAGAAAAAGAAAAATGGTCTGGTACTCTAAATAGTGAGGAACACTTTATTTTAATTATCTCATAAGTTTAAAAAAAAATTGCAATCAGTGTGTCTGATTCATGATTCTCAGGAGTCATCATGTAAAGTAGGCAATGGAAGAAATCTGTTCTCAGGTCCCTCATGTCAAATATATTGAGTCTTGGTGGAGAAAAGAGTTTAACACAGCACTTCTGCACTCCAAAAATCCTTTACAGCCACTATCACAAAAACTGTAATGAAAAATGGTGTTAAGGCTGCAGAGAAAGCACAGTTAGGATTCAGGTTTTTTGGGTTTGTTTTTTTTTTTTTTTTGGTCGGACCGCCTGTCCAAATGTAAAACTCTGAGAGTGCACTTGTCAAGAGTTTTCAGTCACGCTTTGTAGGGTAAACAATCTTCCGCTGCCCCAATGTGCCTATTTAGATTACAAGTTCTTCACACAGCCAGCAAATCAAACACTTGGTTTGTATTTTTGTCAGGCTGTAATCATCCTCACTACAGTCTATAGTTTAGAAAGGGTTTGGAAACCAATGAGTGCACTGCAAAAACACATGGCAAGAAGTTATACCATAGTATTTGTATAAATGAAGAGTTGTATCATGTGATTGTGTCTGCTGACTGACATTTTCTATGAATGATATTTTTCTTTCACAAGGTGGTGCAACATTTGAAGTTATATACAATTGTAGCATTGGCGCATTGGAATAATTGTCCAATAGTAAGAGTTGTTATTGTATAGGCTGAAATGTCAACAAGGAGTGAAAAGATGTCAAGGATTTGTTGTTATATACCTTTCAGCATCATAGTTTTGAACATATTGTGTATTCGGATGACAAACTATAGTCAGGATGTTAACGAAAACCCCTGCGTTTCAGTTTATATCTGGGAGGACTTGCTGATCTACTAAAATACAAACATGTCCAACGATGCTGGTGACGACAGCAGCTTATTTATGGTCAAAATACAAGCTGAATGCCGACAATGTTTTACTGATACACGACATTCGGGTCTATAGAGAGCGGCAAAAGAAAAGGCCAAGTCTTAAAAGTTGAAGCTTTCTTCTTTGGGACTACGAGAAGGAACCATTAAAGGAACCACAGAAGAAGTCGAGACACTATAACAGTCATTACAACCATGACGATTTCTGCAATAAAACTATCTGATTCACCAGTGTGTCATATATTTGTAACAAGAGCTTTTCAAAAACACACAGAAGCATTGACAAGTGGCCACATATTCAAAGATATTCTGCAGAAAGAGCAGAAGCACTTACTCATTGCATATTTGATCATTCTACAACAGTCCACTCAATATAGTCACAAGACTGTTAAAGTTCAAATTACATTTGCATTATTTCATTACATCTTTTCAGCATTGAGTGCACTAATGTTGGCTCAGTCAGTGAAGCAACTGCATCATGATATTCATTTTGCATAACAAGGGCTGGTTGTTCCATTGCACACGTGTTTCCTTGTTGATTTGTCAAAGTGTTTTCAGGCAAGAAGAACAACATTTTGCTTTCAAAAGAAGCTCAGAAGGCAGGAATTCAACAAGTACTATAGCTTGCTTTGTTTTTGTTAGGTTGAAATCCTAATTTGAGTTGACATTTATCATCACTCAAAACTGAAATTTCATGGCAGAGCAAAACTTTAAAAATAGATTCATAATTTGTATTTGGTGAGTTATCACAATATTTGTTTATTTGCACATGCAACCATTAGAAGACCTTCCACACTCAAACCACGCATTTTTTTTTCTGGATGAAAGTTTGTGCAAATGTCGACACAAGAAGGCTTTTTATTTTTACATCTATCAACTGAAGATGAGGCATAAAGTGGTCAGTACTTGGCCTCACAGAAGAATACAAGTCTTGTTTATAACTGGCTTGTATCAGATTCACTGCACACAGACCCTGTACAGGATAAAGGAATGTAGAAGAAGTATATGTGGATGGCAATGAAGAGTCTTCTCTTTGCTCAATGACACGAAAATGGTAACTGGACGGCTTTTGACTTCACATTTCAACATGTATGAAGTCAATCTTGACCTGACAAACAATACACATTAAACTTAAAGCAGCGTATGCACAGAGAATGTGAATGGACTCAAAATCTTGGAGGACAATGGAAACAAATGCATATTTAAAGATTGTCTAATGGCTGATTTCACTCTTGATAGAACTGGAGGTGCAACAGTATGCAGAAAGTTTACTAAATAATGTAGGCAGCTTACGCTGAGGCTGTGTTGACTTATGGAAACTGCAAATCCCAGCAATAGCACTGATGAAGTTTGAATGGGGGGGAAAAAAGAAAATAAAATCTTGCGGTTGCAAATTTGAAAATTCCTGGAGGGATTGTTTCAATTTCAACATCAGCCTGGAGATTCCACTTGTCCTACTTAAGGCCAGGCTCGCTGCAGTTCTGAGCCGTGCCTCTGACGATTTCTTGAGTTTCACGGTGCTGCAAGCCAAGACTGTTGTAAGGTTAAACTATCTGACAGCTCCAGTTTCACCGCAAACAACACACGTCCTCAGGCTCATCTCTACATACTTAGTGGTGTGAATTTTCACATGCTCCATTTATGTTGATCACACACGATTACACTTGGCAATTGGTGCTTCTGTAGCCACGCACAAAGGGTAGATTCTGTCCACAAGAGGGAGAGATGAAAAGAAAGATGTAGGAGGGTGAAAGGAGTCAATATCTAAAAATAAACCACTTAATGGCTTCTGCATGTGCTTTTCCTTTATCCTCGCCACCGTGCCATGTGTTTAGGTTTCATCCAGTGGAAAACCAACAAAGCTTAAAATGACTTGCAGAAGGCAATTTCTGTCAACTGCTCTCTTAAACTAGCATCCCATCTTTGAGTTGACAAAACATTACAGTAAAACCAAACACTGGACAACACATCCACGTTTAGAATTGAGTGCCCTACTGTACCCACACCAACATAAAAAAACCTTGAAACCTGAAATCAAAGCATGAGGTGTTTTTCTAGGTCTGCTCTCGATTAAACCGTGCTTTAACATGGTTTTCTTTGGTACCTAGATATCTAATTTTGTCAAAATCTTAAGTTGGAAACTACTGTTCTAAATAGTATGAAAAAAACCCCAAAACAACAACAACATGTTTACAGCAGCATAATAAACCATTTTGCCATTTCAAGTATAAGCTGTGTACAAGCTGCTTGTATCTCAAGCCTATCATATAGTCTTCCCCATGTTATTTTGTCAGTATGTCTAGTTAGCATATATGCAGAGATTAATATGAGTGGGGAAGATGAATAATAAAGTACAGTCATGGGTCAAGCCTGACTCGGGGCGGCATTACGCCACACTATGGTATTAGCACAGACAGAAAACTCCAGATTTAGCCCCGCTTTACAAATACTTTAAAATTAGGTCATCACCATATCAGTATTCACAGGGGATATAAAGGCACTTGAAAAACAGTTCAATCAGGTGGGCTGGGAAAAAAAAACAAAAAAAAAAAACTGACTTCTTTATATACTTATGAGACAGGGCAAATGCTGTGACGAAGAAAATCACAAAAGCCACTTGGGGCATCATATAGGTTTGAAAAATGAATAACACAGCACCCCCTACAATTTTTACACACACACACACACACACACACACACACACACACACACACACACACACACACACACACACACACACACACACACACACACACACACACACACACACACACACACACACACACACACACACACACACACACACACACACACACACACACACACATATTAAATTTAATTAAAACTAGACCTGAGGTGAAACTGTAATGGCTCCACGAAGTGTGCCTATCAGTCCCAATCAGGCCAATGAGATTTTTGGTTTTAATGTCAGAACACAGAGCCAAATTGTATCTTGGCTGGAGGGCAGAGGTTCACAACTCTGAAGGAACCACGGGCCACCACTGTTTGCTGATGGGGGGCCAACACATTTTTATATAAAACCAAAGGCACAAGGCTATGTTTTGATGGTCAGTTTGTTTGAGGTCTCTATTAATTGGAGAATAAAATCAATCTCTTGAGAAGTCTGGTAATTTTTGATCCCTCGCCACTGATACTCAAGTCCAAGTCCCGGCCTGTGCAGTGGTCCAGAATGAGCTTAGCCCCACCGCAGCATAACTTCGCTTAAAAGCTGTGACAGATGGTGAGCGATAGGACATTATCTCTTTGAACGATTCATTATGCCTGCGATTAAGCCAGGCCACAGTCAAAGCAAAAATCTTGTGATAAAATGCATCAAGTATTCCTCTAAACTGCAGAGGAGATGTGGAGAGCGAAAACGTGTCTCTTGCCTCCGCGGTTTGAAGTGGTCTCAAAAGGTCAAAAGGTGAAACGTATTTTGTGAGCCTCAGAGTTTACATAATTTGCACAAAACATGAGCAAGCTTCTTAGCCCGATTACCTCAGCATTATTCTGTAATCAAAAGGCTTTCCAGCAGACGTCTGGTGACAGACCGGAGGCATCACTTCAGCGGTGTGTGCACAGGTTCCCACATCACATTTCTACCTTTATGTTTCTTTATGCATACATTATTACATAGTCTTTTCCTGCATTTGTCACCTGCTCTCTGTCTTTGTTTGAGACTACACTCCTTTGTTATTCCTTTTTTTTTGTTTGTTTTGCTTCGCATAAATCCAATACAGCAGTACATCAACATTACTATTTTATTAGGTGTGTTCTTTTTTTGTTCCACTTCTCCTGCATGCCACATGTTGTCCTACATTCAAGCCACGTTGTTCACCCTCCACGGCACACTGAGGGTGTTTACCTAATGCAAATGAGGCTGTTTTGGCTCAAGCAGATGGTTGGAGAGCAGGTAGGATTCATCACTGTTCGCTGCATACACGTGTGTTTATCTTACATATGTGTATGGTTAACTTTCTGGCGCGCACAGGCGAGTCTCATGCACAAATTTAGAGCATGCATGCTTTGAAAAATGAAGCCCCTGTTGAAGCCCCTTTGTCTATTCTCAGCACAACGTCAAAGACCTCATTTTTTACCAAAAATACCAACAATCTCGCTCCTCTCTCTCCCTGACGTGCAACCTCCCAGCAAAGTACACGCACGATGAGGAACACACAGACAGCTACGGACGTCTACTTTAAAACGCAAGATATAATCTCAGATTTTATGAGCTTGCATACCTATTACGGGCTGAAGTGTGTATCTAAGCTATTAAAAGTACAAGCGAGATATCGTTTTCATTAAGGCTGCTCAGGCCAAAACAGAGCCAGAACATTAAACCCTACAAGCTTAATGTGAATTTATTTCAAAATGAGTCGAAACTGTCTTGTTGCCGATTATAAAGTACCCTCAGGTCTATTGGAAAAATTCAACAGAAATAGGAATATTAAGTGGGTAGCGCTGTAGAAGTTCATGTTTCTTTAAATTAGAATGAAAAACTAAATAAAATTTTAATATCGCAAACATAGTTTGTTCATGCTGAACCTGTGTCTTCTTGCAAAAAAAATATTAAACCGTTATTCACATTCTGTTCATGCATCTCATTTCCAAAACACACAGACTCCCTCATGTTTACCCTGCTGCTTGTATTACCATCTCAGCAACGTGATGGCTCTGTGCAACTTTTAAAGTCCTGACTCGTGAAATGCAAGTGAGCATTCAGCAGAGCTGTGCAAAATGATTCTGATGTATAAATAACTTCATAAAAGCAAAAATAAAACTGCAGGAATCCATCGTGTACGTATGCGTACGTGTCCGTATGTGTGCATGTTAAACTAAAAATGTGTGCGTGAGAAGCTCTTAGGAGAACCCATTAGCAGCTCCACTCAAACAAAATTAGAGCAGAGCTGGTAAATCACACCAGAGAGCAAACAAATGTATAATTAAAGAATGACCAAATATGTTTGGCAAGACAATTGTTAATTATGTTTCCCCTCCAAAATGGATACAATACAAATTAAAATAATATAAAAAGATCTAAAACCCACCTGTCACCAAGTGTAACGTTGTAGACGGTTATATACAGCGCAAAGGGTGACGTCGCAGGGCGGACGTTTGTGCAGCAGGTGGACTCAGAAAGTACCGAAAATATGCACATTGTCAAAAGAATATTCCTGATAATACCGTAGACTATATATGCACACCTCCCGTTACCGCCCAGGGTTGAAACCTATGAAGCTCTCTTCTTAATACATTTTTAAGGTTCCAACAAAAGAAAACTCCTGTTTCCATCTTTGCCTAAAGATATATATATATATATATATATATATATATATATATTTTAGACTTTTTTTTTTTTCCCCCGGCATTTAAGTAGAGTAATAAATGTGACAAAAATCAATAAAGCATTATAAAAGAACAGGCAAGGGCTGTGTGTCTGTCGAGTACATGATCTAACAGAACAACAATCTATTTCTTTCAAAGGTCAGTAAGCTATAAAGCTCCTTCAAACAGTGCCAGCCCTCTCTCATTCTTCTCCGACACTGTAGTCACTCATATTTCACGAATATTTCAAGAAATTATCACGGAGAAGACATGAAAAAAAGCATTTTTAGACAGTTTCTGCGTCTAAGTAATCACTTTATTAGTGACACAAAGATGAGTTTGTGCTGTTATATGGATCCAGTGGGTGTAATGAAATTTGACTGTGCTGCGGAGTAACAATAAAATAAAAAGGAGAGGTTGACCAAGAATCAATATGATATATGCTGCGCCTGTTTGCCTGATTCTCGAACAAGTGTAATAGAGTTAGGAAGTCGCTTTAGACTGATGTTAAATACCAAACGGAAATTAATAAGTGTATCTCACATATTTTGAGAAATTGCGCTTGATGTGTTTATTGATTTTTTTTTACTCAAATGCAAATATTTTGATACCCATGCTTACATAAATAGCCTAAAACCACTCAATTACTCCAGATTTGCCGGTTTCCATTTCCTTTGTACTTCTTTGTGATTTTTTTTTCTTAAGAATTCCAGGTTTTGGGGTTTTTTTGGGGAGAAAAACTCTTTCAAAAGTAATGTTTGAAGTTCAGTTCCACATCCTCTCCTCATTTTCTGCTCGGAGTATGCATTCTTCTCTCTGTCCTTGTATTTTGACTTTACTCCAGGGTAATTTATTTCACTATGCAACTCATCTTGCCTCCAAGCGCCTCTACCTAAAACCCTCGGCACCCATGCGCTTCTTTGTCTTATTTTGAATATTTCTTTGTCATTCCGTTCTAACCTTCAACAGCTCCCTTCAGTCGAATGCAAAAATAAAAAATAAACATGGTTCAAAAAAATTACCATGAAAATTGGAGGTGTCTCAAAACTTGTACACATCATCAAAAAGGTGACACGAAAACACACGCAGATGCCTGATAGAGAGGGCGGGAAAGGTGTGCAGTATCCAAAAGATGGTCTTTGGTATTTGAATGACATATAAGCACATTGACAGGTTGGCAGAGAGAAGGTCACCATGAGCTCAGAAAATCAAATATTTTTCAGGAACAAACAGGATGTCTTGACTAGCAAGTGGAGGACTGAAGAGGGAATGTCTGGAAACTTTTTTTTTTTTATCAGGGGTGCTCAATAATATCTGGAAGGGATGGTGGGAATTACATTCCAGTTATAAGATTAATGTAAGAAACTGGAAGCCCATGGGTCAAATTTGGCCCGCTTTCTCATTAGGCGTTTCCCACGAGCCATTTTTTGCAAATTCCATATATTATTGCTTTTACAGCCCAAGGGTTGAGGGAGGTCATTTTAGCAATGGTTGATATCATCATTATATCAATTGCAATCAGGTAAAAAAAGAACATACCTCTCCAAATACTAAAGGGTAGCAGGACACGTGAAGCCCCAGCATTACTAATCTCATTCTACCCAGCTGGAACAGCTCAGAAGCAGCCAAACATAACTGGGCTTCAAGTTATTTACCAAGAATTAGTGATTGCAATGGGACAGCAGGGCTGACAATGACACATGATCACTGATAATAGCAAACGATTACCAACAAAATCCATCCAACGTACAAAGTTTACAGAGCTGCAGCTACAGCTTGGCACAAACAGTAACCCATCCGAGGGAAGAAACATCTCTCGTCCGCTCGTTGGTGCACACACAAACAGATGTGTGTACACACACTATTTTGTGCAAACTGTGACTTGCATCCTTGATTTCCCAATGCATTTAGCCCCCTGCATCCATAACCTCAACATATGTAGCAGCTAATACAGTTAGAGCCCAGGTCTCTGCTTCCATGTCTGCTCACTTAATGATATTAGGGTTGATTCTATAGTTTGATCCAGCTATCAATGTCAATCATGTTAGCACTGCTCAGAGCAGCCAGCCCTTGAGGGGCATTGGCATTGGAAGGTGGGGGAAGATAGGAGAATGGCTGGCAGCTTTCTAATGCAATAGAACTGCCAGATCTGAGAGCTTTTTATTGCATTAATATGTTCCTGGATAATTCTATCTCATCTCCTAATATGAGTTAGCCTAAAAACCCAATTAAAGTCTCATTTATCAGATCACCTCAATCAGAGATGGTGACACGAGGGTGTTCAGACAGCCATGTACTGGTTTGTTGCTCCTGCCTACAGAGGATTCTGTTACTTCTCCAGCCACGCATCAAAGCATAATTGGAATGGAGAGTATGGCATGCGGATTTCCATTACAGCTACAGTTTGCACAATTGATAAGCACATAGACGAAAGAAGAGCTGCATCCCGGGACCATCTTGTTATTAAATGTATGAGGAAGTATTGCAGGGATTACATCACATATTATACGGGAGTTGCTAAACTACTTGATACAATATGAGAGTTGAAACAATAACTGATGCAAGTTGGACATCATCAGACGTAATGACTAAGCTAAATTGACTTTTACGTCAGTGGGACTTTGATTATATGCCTTATGTGTAATTATTTGGTGCGTTGTACTTTTGAGGATCATTTGATCATTAAACAACAAGAACAACAACAGTAGTTCTCTTGATCAAACACACTTCAAATTACACTTAAAAGCCTTACATCAATGGACTGTGCCAATTTTGTGATCTGTTTATTAACAAGTTTTATCGCAGCAGTAACCACAGTCTCACAGACTCATCAGACACATGGAGTTTTCTGCGACTGTAAATATTTAGTCCAAGTTCTCAATATACTTTGGGTCAGACAAGGATGAGGCCACGTCATTATTCTTTAATCCTTAAGGCCTGTACTGTACTAGCCACACAGTGGAGTGTGTTGATGTATGAGATGAAGCACTATCCAGAATCAGGGTCTTCTTGAAGGATGAAGACTTTTTCATGTCTACCACTTTAAGAAAATGCGTCCTAGAAATTGCCAGGAAGGCTGGGAGTTCACTTTGTCTCTTTCATCAAACTGAAAAAAAGGTCCAACCAGCTCATCTTTTAATAATACCTGTCCACACCAGTAAACCACTTCCACCTTAATGGCTTCTGAGTGGAGCGTTATGCCCATTGTCTGATCCAATCATCTGGTCAGTCCATAAAACTATTCCAACTTATGTGTTATGATTAGCAGTGGCCAGATTTCAGCCTTTTTTACCATGACGATGTCTGTGAATACTGAGCATCTTATACTTCTCGACAGTCCGGGCAAGTTGTACATCTGGAATATGATACCACTGTAGAATAGGTTGCCGGTGACGGAATGTTGTATTCTCAAATCTTTAGCAGTTAATCTGTGACATTTTCCCTCAATATTTTTATCACAACTTTGTTGGGCATTTGCAACATAACATGTGAATGTTCTGTGATCACAATACTATATCTCAGCAATTCTAACAATTCTGTGCACTGAATGATCTTTCATAAGTGTTGACTTTTCAGAGCCTGTTAGATCTCTTTCCTGACCCATCTTACTTGAAGAATAAGCTTCCCAATAATTATGCATGTCTGATATAGACTGTTTATTTCTTTAGGCCTCACCCTCCCTCATTATACAAATACAATAAAATATCACCTGGCATGCTGAAATCCACTATAAATTTAAGTGCACATAGTGTAGCTGCGGGATTTTTGTTTGGCTCTGCAAAATTAAGCCACATTCAATTCCGTCCTTCAATCGGAGCACAACTGGGTCCAATACAGAAGGTAATCGTGCCGTAAGGCTGATTATTAATTCCCTCAAAAACACTTGCATTTCCATCTACAAGTAAATGCAAAAATGAGCAGTATAGGTCATGTTGGGGCTTCTTCAAAACTTGTGTCACCTCCCAAAGGTCCAAATCATGATTTTTAGGGGGTGAAAACACATTACTACAGCAGAGCCCATCTTGTCTCATTCCCACTTAAATTGTCCCTTATAGGTAACGCAAGGACCCTTCTACTCAACTCAAGAGTTGACTCCAGTGGGTCTGTGATCTGTCTGAGTGCATCAAAGAATATGTCTTGTCCCGTCACCTTTAACCATTCATCTAACTGTCTTACTGTTCAGGTGAAGGCCATTATGACTGGCTCACTGGTTGTCCAAGAGCTCTGTTCAGCTTCAGTATTCCTCAATAGCTTCCTCTTTTTTTTTTTTTTTCCTCCAAGTGCTTCTTAAGGGCCTTCAATGTATAAGTGCACACTAAGAGTACCTCGTCTAAATTTCCGGTCACATGGTAAGTTCCAGTGTCCGTTTAATAGGCCATAGCACAAATTAAGCTGTACTCGCAAAATTCTGTAAATGCTGAACATGGATTTTTTTTTTTGTATATATACTGTATATATACACACATATGTTTGTCTCTTCTACGATATTTAATGTTTAATCATTGATCCTACTAAAGAGTTAAAAAGAATAATAACTATTATTATTGCAAAAAATTGCAATTCAGTATTTTTCCATCACACATGAGTGGACAGTGCATTAAGTTATAATTTGCACGTGTATTTTCTATACAGGTGCTTGACATTAAATGCCTGTCATTGGATTATTGAATGGTTTTACTTAGAGATCATTAAAGTCAGAACAACCTTAATCACACAGTAGTAAGAGTTCTAACTGTGTGACCATAATTAGCACTAACACATAGAGGTGACACTTTTTTTTGACAAAGAATCTTTTTTTTTTTTAGTTGTTGAAAAAAATATGACTATCTCTTGGTGACATATAGTTATTACATTTCTATCAATCCTCATCCATCTTCAGTGATGCATGGCTGCTTGAACACTAAACTAAAAAAGTAAAGGTTTTTGTTACATTGGAAACAGTTGAATGATAGTGACCAGAAAAGACTTCCAGAAAAGATAACATAAATATCACCAACAATGCAAACAAGAGTTTCTGTATTCTTTACCACATACATTTATGTAAAAAAAAAAAAAAAAAAAAGTTGAACTTTGAAGCTAACGTCACAGTTAACAGCTGTGTCAGTTCCTATTCATATCAGCTCGAATTGGGAAGCTCAGGTTGCTATGGGCACATTGCCATTAAAATAAGTGATAAGCTTTGAATTTGCTTTTCATAAAATATTACTAAAAGAGCGACCTTTCTGAGATGTTGTTACAAAAGTGTTAGAAGACCCTGGCCGTGGGCTTTGTTTCTATCACAATCACCTTTGTCAATCGGTTTCTTATTGATGCAACAACTAGTTATTTTTTTAAAAACACCTTTAAAGTACCTTTACTGCTTTCAAAACACAGCTATGCATTTGCTGATTATTGTGAATACTTCCATGGTCACAAACACCTTTTAAACAGATACTGAACAAAAACATAAACGGAACACTTTTTGCTCACATTGTTCATGAGCTGAACTCAAAGATCTAAAACATTTTATATATACACAAAAGACCTATCTCTCTCGAATATTGTTCACAAATCTATCTAAAGCAGTGTTTGTGAGCATGTCTCCTTTGCCGAGATAATCCGTCCCACCTCACAGATGCGGTATATCAGGATGTTGATTTGACAGCATGATTTTTTTCACGGTATTCGTGAACAATATTTGAGAGAAATAGGTCTTTTGTATACATAGAAAATGTTTTACATCTTTGAGTTCAGCTTGTGAAAAATGGGAGAAAAAACAAAAGCGCTGCGTTTATATTTTTGTTCAGATTGTCAAAATAACCAGTGGTGTTTTTGTTGTTGTAAAATTTAAAAAGAACACACAATGCCTCAGTGATTCACAGAACCAGAACAGTATCACAGACCACAGAACTATATCGGGGTGTGATTTCTCAGGCAGCAATGTAGATAAAAAATAAATAAACCCTGTTGCCCCAACAAGTGCAAGAACCAGTCACAAATCAAGAATAGGTTAAGTATACAAATAAAATAAATTGAATTAAAAACAATAGCACATCAACAGAAAAACATATAAACACAAAGCTGGAGCCTGAGGACAGTGTATCCAAAATAGTGCAAACAACAATACTATTAATCATAAATCCCTTCAAGTTTTTTGAAAATTCTGACGACAAAGAACACACACATGTTCTGTGATTCAAAGAACTGTTTCATAGATCACAAAACTATATGAAGGTGTCTCATGCAGCACTTTAAGTGGGATTGCATTGTTTATTTGACTCCGGATACCTGGCATCTTGGTATAAGTGGCTGCGTGTGAGCCTTGAGCGCAGCTTTGTTTTATTAATGCTCATTACAGAGAAAACTTGCTCACAAAGATACGTGGTTCCAAACATGGACAACAGCTTTGTAGCGAGGGCTGTTAAGTTGGGGTAACCTGGCAAGAGGTTCTGATCAAACGTGTCCAAGTTAGCTGTGGCAAATTTGCCCTTCAAATCCGAATCACACTCTAAGTCAATTATTGCAAGTTGGATGTTGACGGGCAGTTCAGAGAATGGCGAGCAAAACACTTTCAAGTCTTTCTCAAGTTCACCAAAAATCTGAAAATGTTGCTCAAACTCCCATAACTCCCGTTATTTTATCTTTGAAGTGCTTCAAGTCTGCGACACATTGGTTAGCGCACACATGTTTCAGACAGGGGAAGTGAGCTGCATCACCACCGGCGATTGGGGCCTCCCACAATGACAGCTTCAACTTAAAAGCGCGTATGCTGTCATAATACTGTGTGACAACTTTGTTGCGCCCATGCAGTTGTTTGTTCAATGTATTCATGTGCTCGGTAACATCCACCATAAATGCAAGGTCCTGCATCCATTCTCCGAAATGAAATTCTAACACCGGTTTGCCCTTTTCTTCTCGTAAGTCATAGAAACGCCTCAGCACAGCACCTCGGCTTAACAACCTTACCTCGGTGTGGTATGGCAAGCCGTAGATGTGGTCTTTCTCTCTGAGAAGGCTGTCAAACTGACGGTGATTCAGGCTTCTGGATCGGATGAAATTCACCATTTGGATGACCACCTTCATGACGTTATCCATTTTTAATGACTTACAACACAAAGCCTCCTGATGCAAAATGCAGTGAAAAGTCCAAAAATCACATCCTCCATTTGCAGATTGTACTTTCTCTCTGAACTTTGTCACAACACGATCATTTATGGTGCACCATCTGTAGCCAGGCTGACAGCGCGGGACCAGTCCACTCCGACCCTGTTGAGGGCGCCGACGAGTGCACTGAAAATATCTGCGGCTGTCGTTGTATCTGACATTGGCACCATCTCCACAAACTCTACGGTGACGATCAATGTATCATCTACTCTGCGGATGAAAATGGCCAGTTGTGCAACATCTGTAATGTCCGTGCTTTCATCGATTGCAACTGAAAAGGCAATAAAGGCGTTTACTTTGTTCTTTAACTGGCTGTCCAAATCCACAGAAAGATCGGAAATCTTGTCTGCAATGGTGTTTCTTGTCAGGCTGATATTTGCAAATGTCTGTTGCTTTTCAGGGCACACGATCTCCGCTGCCGTCACCATGCACGTTTTAATGAATTCACCCTCACTAAATGGTTTTGAAGCAACTGTGATTTCGTTAGCAATGATGTAGCTAGCTTTCACCGCAGCGTCACTGATGTCTCGGCTGTGGAGTAAAAACAGACTGTTGTTTCTTCAGACCCGACAACAGTTCATCCACCTTCTCTTTTCTCCGCTGTCCTTGAAAGTTGTCATGTTTGTCGGCATGAAGACTCACATAGTGGCGACGAAGGCTATATTCTTTCAGCACTGCAACATGCTGTGAACACACCAAACTTACTGCTTTCCCATTCACTTCTGTGAAAGAATAGGAGGATGACCATTTTTCTTGGAACTCTCTGCACTCTGCGTCCACGTTTCTCTTTTTTGACAGTGACATATTGGGGCAAGGAGGGTGACAAAGCATATAATGCTCAAAGTAGAAGCCGTAATAATTAGGGCGGGCAAAACACAAAGTAGCTCATCCTGATTGGCTGCGCTTGCTTGACCTTGCTTGCCTGACCTTGCTTGCTTGCTCTGCCCCGGAATAAACTGGGGGTGTTTGCTTAACACAATTGCTAATGCACCACCCAGTGGACGCAATTAGAACAGCAGTTTATTGAAAAATTGCAAAACATTTTTATACTTCACATAAACATCTCGCGGGCCGGATCAAACCCGCTTGCGGGCTGGATCTGGCTGGGCTGGATCTTGACCCTGCAGCTATGCAGGAACACAATACCTGGAATTAGGATGTTATTCAGATAGTACGAGCTTTTCACTGTACCATTCACAAAGTATAGGGCCGTTCTGTCTTGACTTGACACACCTGCTCACACTCAACACCGCCACTACAGTCTTGTCTGGTGATGAAAGTGCCTAATGCATGACACTCTCTCCTTAACGTCTCCAACATCATTGGTGGCCATAATGTCTGCTCAGTGTGAATGGACTCTCATCAGAGATCAGCACAGAGGCCAACTGATCCCTCGTCCATTGTCGTTGTTCCTGGCCCTTGCAAGACGATGACACCCCGTGGTGTGATCAGGTACCCTTGCTGATTACGCTGATCTAATGAGTTTCCGATGAGCTGATGTGACACTTGGCCCCTCTCAATGTGGTAGGAGTTGAGTGGCATTCATCATATGGTTCCACACAGCTCTGTTAACAATGAAGCAGTCATCAGAGGTTCATTTATATGCCTTATTGTAACTCTTCCAGTCTCTCGGTATCTCTGTTCTACCTGCCGATGATGCTCTGTGACACGCTAAACTTTAGTGACCACTTCCATCTGAGAATATCCTGTTTGAAGCTTCATAATGGTGAGATACTGTTGATCAATTGTAAAGTGTTGTCTTGGTCTAATGATGGCAAAATGTGAACAGCATGATGAAGAGGACTGTTTCAATATCAACTGTAATAGGAATAGGAAAATGAATGTCCCATTCACAGATTAAACACCTGTTGTGAATTCTGTTAAGTTCCTTCGCCAGAGAATAGGAAGTTACACAAAAAGCAGAAAAAGAGTTTGACTTATGTATGATAGATGCAGGAAAACATTTCCCTGCATCCATGTGGCATTTAAAACCAGAATTACTCCATACGTATATAGTCAGAACAACAACATTTACATAATCCAACTATTAGGAAGGTCAAATTAAGTTCACATGTAAAAGTTATAATGAATTGTAGGTCCATCCTAAAATGTCACCCAAAAACCCATTATCTACTGTCATAAGCAGCTTTGCATTGCCCTATGCTGAGTGTACTTATACTTTTTTCAACCAAAGCCAGCAATACTTTCTTGGTGAATAAGCCATTAAGCAAAATTAATAAGTAGGCCATCATCAGATTTCTTCCAGGTGCGACCGTATGACAGAAACATGTTCAAGAAATGACTAATGTTGACTTATTAAATCCAGCCAACTGGAATCAAACTTCAATTGAAGATTGCATGGCGGCTGACCATGGAACAAACAAATTTACTTTGCAGATAAAGTGAAATTGAATTCATCACATCTAGCGTATCTTCGAAATAAAATGTTGTGGTTCAATATTTGTAGAAGACTGTATCAGATAGTCTTTACACCTCAAATGTATGTTTCAGGCTGTCGCGCTGTTGCAAATATTGGCAAGATGTGTCAAACATTTTCTTCAAAAGTGACATCCATCGTCAAAGTTTACGCAACACTACACTGGGCTCAGACATGTGTGGGAAAGAGACTTGGTAAAGTTGTGGAATACGGATAAACATCTCTTTAAAACTGTCTGGGTTATTTGGGGAGTCCATTCACTGCAGGGAATCTCTCTGAGCACTGGTCCAGCTGCTGGCGGGTGGGCTTGTTGTCGCACTGGATGATAACCGCAGTGGGTCAGGTGCTTCAGCTGTCGCCAGCTTGGCCTCAGAATGAAGTGGTAGACATAAGGGAGCTCTGTGGGCTTCCCTGGGGTCTTAAATAGATTTACACTTTTTACCTGGGCCTCTTGGTCAATCCCCTCAGAGGCCAAGAAAGCTAAGTTGTTGAAAGTAAGTGGTTTGTTGGTGCACAGTGGATTGCAGCCTGTCGTGCCGAGCATTAGGTGTTGACAGATGGGCGGGAGTGCACGGGACACTGTAGGGAACCAATGATTTATTGCTGGGTCTGGGACATTTAATGTGGTGTAAGTGCTGAGTCTGGCGGGACAATGATGTGAGGACAATTGAAAAAAAAGAACAAAATAAACAAAGAGGATGAATAAAGAGGACAGAGGTGGGAGGCCAAATTACTGCTCTGGCAAAATCTGCAAGGTTTTAACAAGGAAATCATGTGCTCCTCTGAGGGTAAAAGAGTCTAGAAAGCAACACCAAGGAAGTAACACAAAAGGAACCAACAGCACCGACAACATTGGTGTCCTGTTTTGTTTGTATTTAAATAAAACGTGTACACCCTGTAATCTTCCTCAAAAAATAAAATAAAATAAAGGAGCACAAGAAAAAGCAAGAAGGAAGTAAAATAGAGGAAAATTTAAAAAGGGGGACAAATACATAACAGGAGCCAAAGTAGTGAGCTTGCACAGATAATGGCAGACTGACGGTACTGCTCTTTGTGTCAGATGAATCGCTCTCACCACTCCACAAGTGGATCCTTATAGCATGAAACTCTACAGGTGTGCTTTGAGCTGTTAGTCATGCAATCCTGTAGAGCAGAGTCTAATCACAATAAATGTGACTTGAGAAAGCCTCATAGTGTTAAATTGTGTTGTACTTTTAATTGCAGTCGCAGCTATGAAGTTTGTTCGATTTCTTCACTTAGAAAGTGGAAATTTCTTTGTCACGTTTGCCTAGAGAAGAATAAAATATAAATGAATAAGTAGTCGTTTCTCAATAATGGGATAAGATAAGATAAGATAAGATGATCTTTATTGATCTCACAAAGGAGAAATGTACTTGTTAAGGGATACAGGGAACATGATGTATGAGAGGCATACAATTCTGTTTCTTTTCTTAAACGTATGTGGTTTTCATGCTGTGGGAGAAATCACTGCCTATTTATGTTGCATATCTCACAACATCTCCAGAATAATGAGACATGATGATTTCTAAGTGTTTGCAACAACAACAGAAGTAAACGGGATGAATTTCCAGCAAAAAGTTATCAAATCAAAAAGTCAGGATGTAAACCAATCGCATGCAGGGTGTACCACGGCTTCATCTATTGCAGGGATGAGATGGATGCTAATCAGAATGTGTATCAACGGTTAAATTATGAATTAAGATCACACTTTGATGTAGATGCAATTGGTTAGTATGTTGTAGATTGGTTAGAGAAAAACTCCAACCAAGAACATGAACATTCTCAAATATTGTGAGAAAAGTAAAGTGGAACGAGCAAAAAATAGATACCAAGAAAGACATTTTTCTATCCTTTTTAACCTTGTATGTAAGCCTGAAATTGCAAAGCCCTTTGAATGACAGAAAAACATATCACAGAGGTGGACATTTTCTTGTCTGCATTCTTAGAAACCAAGGGGAAGAACACAAATGTAGGACATGGTCATGTAATGAGCCGGCTAGAATTGTTGAAAGGACGGGAGAAAAGAGAGAGAAAAAAAAAAACTGATGGAAAAGTAGTGCAGTTCCCGGCAGGGCTCACCCTGACACTGTTTATATCCAGTAGTTTGTTAGGACGGAGAAATGAAGAGACATAGCAATGGATGCACTATCAGCATTACATGGGCAAACGAATGAATCACATAACAGCTAAAAACTGTAATCATGGATGCCTTATAGCGCTAAATCAACGTTAATGATTTGTTTACAATGCACTAACTGAATAGAAATCCATATTTAAGCCATGTGTTCACTATAGGTGTTGACATTCAAATTCAAGGTATTTGACTGTATCTAGCACTAAGTCGTCGTATTTTAGACAAGCCTTCCTCCTGTGTTTAAATTGTTACTGATACCTCAGTATTTTCAAGAATGTTGGCTAAGCTATATTCCACCACTTTCATTCCCCTGGCTTACCTCCATTTTCTCCAAAATAGATAAATTACAGAAATTGAAGCCAAAGTATCCCAAACATGCGCAATGAAGTCTTGCCCATACATTCGCCCGACTCAATTACATATGACTACTTTACTCAGAGGAGCTGTTGATCATGATATTTCTGTCCATTCATTTATCTTCGATACCACTTCATCCGGAGTTGGGTCACAAGGAGGTCGGACCCTATTTCCGCTAACATAGGCCAAAAGTACACTACGCCTAATTAAATCCCATTCCAGTTCCAGTCTTTCAATCATTCTAATCAGAAGTTTGAATCACACACACACAAATAAAACCTAGTGAAGCTATATTTGGGAAACGTTTTAGAGGCATAGCTTGAACTTTTGCTTTATCAAGAGAGCATATACGCATATGGAACCATCCACCAGGGTGTGAGTTGTTCCAAATATTAAAGGATGTGTAATTTATTTATTCATTTATTTTTGTGAGATTTTTTTCTCAGCTAGCTTTTAGGTATCGAGAGAGCAGAGGATGTCCGCAAAGCAAATGAACAAATTAATGATTTGCTCTGTGCTTCATATCCAGACTTCACTGAGTCGCATGAATAATACTCTGAAAATTAGTCAGCTGTTTCTTGTTGGTTTCTCAATAGAGTGAGTCTTTGTTAGAATGAAGGACAAAAAGAAGAAACAATTGTCTTGAGTATTCCAGACAATAAGGACAGACAGTGTGGGCAACTCTTGGCTGTTTTGTTTCTGTAGCCAGACTGACGCTTTCCCCTCAGAGACAAACAGTCTCAGATGAGAGGAGGCGCTCTCTTCAGCCACCGACTGTTCAGTGCACAGATTTGTATCTTTATTTGTGCCTCCACAAAAATAAATAAATAAGAAAACTTTTTTTTTTTTCAGGGCTTCATCAATATTTTCTCTTCTCCTAAACTTTCTTCTGGAGAATTACAGGACAGAGAAGTAATTCACCACTCTATTGCCACAATTGATCATTGCGCTAACACTGGTGCATTTCATTACTGGAAACAGACAATTGCTGGACCAGGTGGCGTACCCGTACATCGGGTGTTACTGACATCCAACTGAAAAATAAATAAATAAATAAAAATAAAGGAAGCTTTTACTGCTTTTAGACTGTCCAAACAGCACTTCTTTTTTTTAGCCAGTATATAATGGCCTTTTGCCCAGAAGCTCACTATTGATCACTGCTCACACCTTCGCTGAGCACTTTTGTGCATTCACCATTCAGCAGATGTGCATCCCTGCTAGCATTTCATTGTCTTAATGCTCTCATTTTCATTTTGAAGATAATGTCAGGCAAGGCAAAGTAGACACTATGATCCAAAACAGGGGGGTTGAGGTAAGTACATATAAGTACACACATTTTGCAGCATGTGATCAGTCATTCCCAATTGTTGATTGAGCATTCTACATGGCAACTCCCACAGGAGCTGTGTGAGCAGGAAGGCCATCAGTCTCCCGCTAATGATCGTCCTACCTCACAATTCCCGCTCAGGTTTTATGTGCCACATCCAGCTAACTGTGACATTTGTGTGCCTGCTATCACACTCCCTAAATCCTTCTCCCGGGTGCTCACCGCCTCGCCGAGGTGCCCCCTCTCACCTGCCATGGTTTCTGGCTATGGCTATATTGTGCCGGGGCTCCCTTGACCCAAGTTGGTAATGCATTACTCCCCAGATCAATTGATAGATTGGCCCTGTCTGAGCTGCCGTAACTAAATCAGCTGCTCCTGATGATTCAGCACCAGCCAGGGAGCCGGGCCTGCTGTCACCAATCACAGATCACCAGCAGCTGAGACAGGTATGGACATTCTCCTGTCACTTGAACCTAATTTATTGCCAGCTACCACATTGATTAACCTTGTGCTGTGGTTCAAGCTTCCTATAAAAATTTGTGTGTTGGGAAGGGGGGGGGGGGGGGGGGGGGGGTTGGAGGGGGCTGCATGAAGCAGGAGGGAACATAAAAGCGGGTGGGTGTTTACGTTACTTTGGTAAACTTTCAAGAAAGAGAAAGACTGGGCGTTGATAACTGTTTTAAAGATAAAGCTATTTGTGGCAGCAATAGATTTAAGATTTTGGCCAGAATTGCAATTCCAAAAGGAGTATAAGAGAAAGTGAAAATGCATACATCCATATTTTATTAATGAGGAATACAATATGATGAAAGACATGATGTTGAATGTAATAGATTAAGAATTTTGGTAAAAGTTCATGGCATCATATTTCAACTCCGACTATCACTTTTTTTTTTTTTTTTTTTTTATTGTGACATGTACCGACTTTTTTTTAAAGGTGTTACTTTCATTATAGTGAAGTAGGCTATAAAAGGGCTTCATGAGAATAACAACTCATTGCCTCTCGTTTTATTTCACACTTTATACATTATCCCAACTTTTATGGAACTGTGTGCTGTGGGGTAAATTGCTAACAACTTGCATTTTATTTAGAATAATTAGTGTACACAGCATCACTAATGGCACAGCATATTCACACTTAACATGCTTGAACACTTTATATTGTCCTCGAACCAAAATATAGCCATTGTCTTTTGACAGTTGATCTTCCTCTGCAGGCTTTTTGCTATAAATCCTTCATATTTTGGACTGAAGGAATGAGATGACTCTTGGAGGATTAATCCTGCTCAGGTTTACATTTAAGGTAGAGCTTCTCCCACCTCAAGAATATTTTTACCAGCCTTGTCCTGATCAATGATCACCTGATTGCTCACAGCAACCGTCTCTATTCAGATCCCCTTACTGGCTCTGCTCCTTGGCCCTCCTGCATGCCCTGCTTCCTTCCAAACTAATCTTCAGCATTCACTGTTGTTTAGACCCCTTGTTCCCTTGTGGACCTGCAATTGCATTATGAATTACATGATACGTGATTGCATCTCTCTCTTAAAAGTTTCCAGATTTCAAAATATATTTGGTGACGGTTACTTTATTTAGAAAAATGCATCACGTATTCCGTAGAGATCTTTTGCAGTGATGAAATGTGACAAAGTTTAACAGACTTTCAGTTATGATTTATTTACAGATTTAAATCTTTTTTTAAACGGTCTGAATTTACTTCACTGAATAAAGTTTAGTTTTTTTGTAGTTGGCTCGGTAACAATACCCGTGATATCCACTCTTAGTTGTTGATTTAACCTCATTGGGGATGCAGAGCTGAGTGGAAGCATTTTGTTCTTTGTGTCTCTATGATTTACTTTGTGTTCTTTGCTAGGACAGCCAGGGGCTGTCAACAATCTTCCAGCTGTAGCCTCTAAAAACACAACTCATGGGCCTAATGAACCAAAGCACAATTACTTCAGCAAAAAAGCTGCCGTGACTTGAGAGGGGGAAAGTGTGCACTCGTGCTTTCAGTCTTTTTTTAAGATACCATCTGAGTCGTCTTAACACCATGCTCTTCTTTGTTATGAGGGACTCATACCTGCCTTTTATGACATTTTATGACATTTCAAGAGGAAATAAATGGATTACCATTTGTAATTTCAAAATATCAAACAGAACTTTTAATATAAAAATATAATTAGAATTTTTTTCTGCAGCTTTATCAGACACGCGTATACACAGTGACGCACAATAATACTCTACCGAGCGCAGACTAGCTATATAATGTAATAACAGCCCTCATCCATTAGCATCTCATTGTCTCAAGACTATTTAATAAGTGCAGGTGCCACAACAAACACATTACTAGGCTGGGTACGGCACAGGGCTTTTGTCAGCAGGATAACCGATACTAAAGGGATCGATAGACATCGGTTTGCCAATTGCTCACTGGCCACAAATGACATGGTGGATAGATCCAGCGTGCTCACTTTCGGCAAGTCACATGCATAACAAATCCAATGAATCATCATTAGAATTCCATTTTCAACTGTGAACAAGAGACAAATTAATACACGGTGCAGGGTTAAGCACTGCATTATATGCTGGCTTGTTTGTAATATAGACTTGATTTTAAGATGAGCTGCTTTGAGAGCTGTTTTCATGCTGCCCTAGTTTTCTAAAGTAGTGGAGAAGTGTAAACACTCTGGTTTCCCTCCTTGAGACAAAAACACTGGTGAGCATCAACTTCACATTACCAGTTTATTTAATAAAGATCTCATATTTACAGCTGGCTTTTATCAAAATAACTGAAAGAATTGATTTTTTCCCCCTTTTTCATTCAGTTATCGGAAAATAGTGAAGCCTTGAGTACCTCTTGAGGGTCTTCCTCCACAGATAGTTTAAACACCTCAGGTTACAATGACCAAATGGAATGTGTGGGTATATTGCGATCAATTTGAACAGAGCATTAAGTCACCAACGCTCAAGCTGAAATGACATCAACATATAAAACTAAACAAAAAAACTTGAACTGGACTATTAAGAGTTTCAATAGGAAACCTCATTAACTGTATGTCCTTGTCAACTTAACAATAAAAAAATTGATAAAAAAAAAAAAAAAAAAGAGCAGTCCATGTTACTTACCAGAAGGGATATATCACCATCATTGTTATAAACTATGTTGTTTTTTTTTTTTTTTTTGCTGCCTGCGAAAGCAGTTTTTCATGATTACAAACAACATGCCCGTAATGATGCCTTTGTCCTTGGACAGGATGGGTATATGACAGCTTTTTAATTACCTGATAGTTAACAAGCAGGTAAGTTTACGCTCGTAAGACGGATGCAAATATATGTGATGAAAAGATAAACATTGATGTTTAGCTATGAGCGAAGCTGATGGCATTACTCCTCCAAGAATCTTTATATTTTTTGTGTGTTTGTTTGACACGATCTGTCAAAATTACTTGTTGTATATATGTTGCACTGTCTTGTGGTAGTAATTCAAACAGAAGAGTAAAATGAAGATATCATTCTACATGTCAGCTAAATGACACACGGAGGAGGATAGAGGTGAGGTGGAAAGTTGAGCAGACAAAAGACTGGACTTTCACAAAGGATACCAAGTTTGTTTCTTTTTTAAAAGCCAAACTGCAGTTGTTGTCCTTGTTTTGGACTTTTATTTAACAGAGAGCACATCTAGGATTTTTTTTTTTTTTTAAAGAAGGTATAACCAGTTATATCAATTTCGTAAGATAATGATTAATTTTTTTGTCAGTCAACATCCATCAGCCGGTGTCATTCTATGTCTTCATGTATGCGCATTAACTACAAACATCTACAGTATATTCTGGTCATATTTTCATCCAGGTACACAGTTGAAATGTCAAGGTCTAAGATAGATTTTACGAGAGGAGGCTTTTGTTGGTATTAAAACAAATGTACAACCAAGAAGCTTTATATGGTGAAAGTGCAGAATACCCTTGACATTCAAAGCCAGTCAGATGGCAACAGTCTGAGGAATCCTGGATCTCAAATCAGGGGCAAAAGAAAGCTCAAAAGAAAAGATAGTGTAAGGAAAGTGGGGAGAATATCACCTTAGACAGACACTAAGAGATGAGTTTTGGGTCCAGATGCTAGTTGCAGCCTCTAACTGCAAATAAAACATGCATTTAAGCAATCAGTGGAATATGTTAGTTTGATGAAGAGAATCGCACAGGGTGTTGAAACGTCCACATGTTTCACTAAGTTTTCTCAATTAAAGCAGAGAGCCGACACCGTATTATAAAATAATAATAGTCCAAAGAAGTCCCTCACTGTAGGTACCGCACAAATCATGAATTGATGGAAGGACAAGACACTTTCTTCACCACTGACCATCAAATATGTGCGAGCGACTGCTCAGACAAATGCAGGAATGAGCAGACCGTGTAAAACACACTTTGATATAAGATGATAAAAGCAGATCAGACATTTAATAGATTTGACATTGAAAGTTTCAAAGATCTTATGAACTCCCATTTAACAGTACAACGTCTGCAAGGTCAATGATGAAGGATCCAAGATCGTGTTCTATTTTCGCTTATGTGGACACAGCTCACATGGCTCACTATGCACCAAAGGGTGGGCTGACGTAAAACATAAATTGTGATGATTAATCATTGTCTTGGCTTGTCTTCTAACCTCTACACAGTAGTGCCACTCACAGGGTTGAAAGGAAACTGAATGGAGAAGTGGAGAGCAGTTCAGGGTCTTCAAGAAAGAACAGGCTGGCCATGGTGTTTCAGAATAACAACATGGAAACACAATGAGAGCTTTTATTCAAAAGCCCTTCGTGAGCCCTTGGAACTTTAATTTACGCTCAGGAGCTATTTAATTGTTTTAGCTATCAGCTACACTTTTCCAAGTGGTTTGTTTTTACTGTAACAAAGATCTGCATGCATTTCCTGGCTTTGTATCCTGCTTATGCAATCATTTGAGACATCTCCATCGAGAAACACATGAAACCATTAATAATTCAAGGATAATATTAGTAATTTGCTGGGGGGGAAATTTTTCTTTTTTTTTTTTTTAATACTTTCATGTGTTTGTCTGTACTGCTGTTTATTTGTGGTACCTGTATATGTGTTTTGTAGGTTTTATTTTCCTCATAATTATCATCTCGATGGGAGCTATGGTAAAAGATGTGACATTTTAAAAAAAAAGGCTATCCAAAAGGCTTTGCATGTCGTGACTGATTCAATTGAAGTATATTTTTCTCACACAATCTCCATTAGTGCAGACAGCAACAGTGATGCTGTTTTTCTCCTACAGATGAAATCAGAAAACATCATCAATAGAGTAATGTGCTAAAAATAGACCGTTTCTTGAGCATTGTTTTTCTCATGACAAGATGACTCTCATCAACACCTCGCACATTGCCTCACCTCTTCTCACCTCTGAGCCTCCTGCAGTGCTCTGTGAATTAAACTACCAGGGGATGGTCAAAGAGCCATCGAAGCAAGGGAATTACCCACACACTAACATGGATTGCATTGCTCCAGATACAGAACCTCGACTGTCAAACAATAGGCATCCAAATTGATTGAGTAAGGCTGAAATATCTTAATGCCGTATTGCTTCCATCTACCATCGAGGCACTTCAATGTTAGTCATACAGCTGAATTACACATTTGCCTCAATGGGTGTTACAGCTAATAGGGCATACCGAAATCAACAATCTTATATTCAAACCTTTAAAGACATACATGAGAAGGGAAAGGAGGAAAATGGAGTTGAGGACCAACAAACTTGCAACAGTGTCAAACAATGGTAGCATTTGGTTGTATGATGGCGTTTCGGTTGACTGAATCTTTCCAGGGATACTACAGATGTCTGGTGTGAAAATGAGCACTTGAAGTGTTACCAGGAAAAGAAATGGGCAGTTTTGAGGTGTTTATATGGATTGTAGGACAACTCGTCCATGGACAAGCCGTCCACAAAACTTCAACCTCGCTAATAACTGCATCAGTCATATTTTAATCATATTTAGCATGTAAACGTGGCTACTGCATGAGCCCTGCAGCTCATTAACATGTCGGAAGACGGGCTTCCGATATGTTGACGAGCATCTGAAGGCGTCACTCAAAGCCAACATCTATGAAGCGGTGTTTTAACTTCACAGCTTATTTGTTTTCAGAACTACATTTCTGAAAACTGTATTTCTGAAAACTGTATTTCTGAAGACAGTGCAGTGTGCCCCTGTTGAGTTTGCGCTCTGGCCAGCTGCCAATGTTTATGCGTTTGTGTCAAATATGCTTAATATCTTATGTTTTTGTGTCAAATACACTTAACAATCCTCCAAAATGTGTCAAATATACTTTCAAATTCAATCCTTGAAATCAATAATGCTGAGAAAAATAGTCGTGGACGAGTTGTCCGGGGGTTTGCGGCTTTGTCAACAAGTTCTCTGTGGACGAGTTGTCCCTTCACCATTTATATGTACAATCAAATCTGAATGGAAGCACTCAGTATCTGAGTGTGACATTATAGGAGAGGCAACTCACGTTGTTCATGTACTCGCTCAACAAGTCTTGAAGGGCCTGCCGAACAGCGTTGCACTCAGCCACGATGCGTTCGCGACGGTCGTCACGTGTGCAAGAAGAGTCTGCCATTAGTGCAGCACCACTGATGATGCTCTCCAAGCGCTCTTCAAGGGAGGGCCGGAAACGAGCCTCACTGAACGTCAGAGGGTCCAGGATGATCTTGTTCTGTAATAGGGGGTGGGAAAAAAACAAAACAAAACACATATTAGGTCAGGACAGACACCAAACTGGTTAAAGCACGACCAGTGACAAGACCGAGAAACCACATCCTGTCAAAAGCTTAAATTATATCATAGATATGGAGGCAGTATTTTTAAGAATATATCTGCAGAAGGATGTTGTACTTGTATTAAAACATGCCAGAAGCCTGCTAATCATGGAGTGGACAATTTATTTAGGTAGAACAATATCGGCAAGAATTATATTTTGCTAAAGAATGTACCATGTGATAAATACATTGATAGAACCCTTGCACCTTACAAATATATTTGCCCTTTTTTGAATAAGAGTTTGAAACATTAAGAGGAAAAAAAATGAAATAACATAAAACATTTAAAACACATTCGTCTCCTAAATGGGACGTGTTTCCTACAAGGAGACGAGGAAAAGACAAAGTCAAAGGCAGCTATTTTTTAAGGAACAAATACAATATGAAAACTGAAAATGAATACTGCCTTCAGAAACGTGCAGATGTTTCATATCAGGGGTCTGTTAGCTCAAAGAACACCAACCAGTTCGGTGGGGCTTATTTTACGCTGGCAAATATTCACCAGAGTCTGGTTGCAAATGTATTAGGATGTATGTAAATTATAATAATGAATGGGGATGAATAACAACAATCAGCAACAGTCAGAAGCAGAGCGGCTCGATTTGAAGTTAAACACCTCCTAAAAAGATCTTTGGGCAGCATGCTTGTGCTTGTTGATCATCTACAGGACTATCTAATGAGGTAGGAAGCAAAAAAGGTCAAACTTACAACCCCTACTTAGCCACACATGATTTATATAATGTGACATTCCCTTAAATAGTCATTTATTTTATGATAGCCTTATCATGGTTGTGTTTAATCCGAGAGGCTGAAATAATGATAAACCTGTGTATAGGAAAAAAAACTGACGTTTCACCATTTCCTGAGAACAGTTTCAATTACATTTGAATTTAGTCTTTTATCCTAAGGGTCAACAAAACCAATTAAATCAAAAGCTTCTAGCACCTTAACTATCGCACTTGCATTTTTGTATCATTAAGGCTTCAAATGAACTGAACTTTTTGCAGCAACTTTTGAGATGAAAAGCTTTAAGAAGTTGCTCTGTAGCACGCATAATAGCTTTGGCCAGAGTTGGGTAACAGCAGAGAGCAAAGGTGTAGGGTTCAGTCTCTCCTCAGCAGTCTAATCCTGGGGCAGGGTGACAGACTGTCAAAATATTCATAATAACATGTAAGGTGAGCGGGAGCGCGACCTGCACCAGGCATAAGCGACTTTTCCATTTGCATGTGGGAGGAAAGTGTGGTATATACAATGTTGGAAAGTAGAGAGTGAATTATTAGAAATGAATTTATTAAATGAAAAAAAGATAGTAGGCTGAGACGGTGGCGACGGAACTGTGGAAACTAAGTGCAGTTTCCCACTTTCCGTTTCTCCTCTTTTGTTTCTGCCTCTTTGTGTCTATGCTTTTCACATTTTATTAAATGAGGAAGAAGCAGCACTTTGAGGCAGGTTTTGAGACTTTGGCAATTGTGCTATTGTTTGTTTCTTTGACAGAGCATGGCCGGCCGATTCTGCGTTTCGTCATGGAAGTCCAAAATCCAACAGATCCATAGAAATCAAACCCTACAAAATTGTCTCATCTGAGTAATTAAAATAAGTGAGTGCTGCTTCACAGTGAGATACTCTGTGCTTGATTAAACACTTTGGCTTTGTGAGTAGAGTTTGCATAGTCTCCCTGTTCTTGTGTGTATTTTCTTTTCTTTTTTTTTTTTTTTTATCATCGATTGATGTAAATGTATGTCCTGTGTAATATCCAGGAGGTATTTTACCGCTGACCAATGACATGAGCTCCAGCCCTCACAGCTCTTGTCCGAACAAAACAAGTATAGAAGACGATACTCCCTGTTGAATTCAATGACGGGAAATGTATAGAGAATTCACACAAAAAGGCAAATGTTGAATGTATCGATCAATTAATCAACATCGTGAAGAAAACAATGGCCTTGTGTTCCATATCACTTGTGGACTGGTCCTCATGTCGACGCATACGTCGGAAATTAAAGCTTTAAAGGAGAGAAAGGAGGGCCCAACAAAGCCCAATACACAGTGGATCTGGACGTGAAAAGATGCAAAGAAGGAAAGAACATGAAGGGAAACTGAGCGCATTCCCCCCGAGGACTCCAGCCAATTGTTATTCCACACAGGGTGTCAGGTTGCAATTATCACTGGGAGTTGGGAATAGGCAGAGTAGAAAGAGTCGCAAACGCCGGGCTGACAAAGGCTGGGAGGTTTTCAAGGTAATTGGCAATAGCTGAAATCATCCTCCAAAAAGCTCACAAACGTGACTGATAGTGCCAGTTCCCTCAATGAGTTTCACACCGCTAAACTCCTTCTTGAGACTTTTGTTGTCATTGAACCTCCCTGTCAGTTCGCTCTTTGGAGGCCAGAACGACACAGCATTAGCGAACAGCACACAGTAATAATAAGCTCCAAAAATGCTGCTGGACAATACTAAAAACTGAAATGATTTTCAAATGGCTGACACTGGAAATTCATCAGTAGTGGAACAAAAACAACAACCAAAAAAACCCCACACTTATTCTCGTTGCCCTTCTTGAGACCCACCATCTATTAAATCTATAGAGCCAATCAGATGTTTCTGAAGGTGCAGACATGAGCCAGAAAAATATAGGTGAAACAGTGAAACAGCCCATTTGTTGTTTTACAGTACAAACTCAAGGCAAAAAGGCTTTACCATCAGTATTTACTTATAGTATATACATCATAGTAGTCAGATCCCATATGGCATGTGGTCCGGATACAATGTATTCCTCGTCTCAAGACTGAAATCGTGTTTCACTGATCTACATCAGGAATTTCTCTCTTTTCAGGAACCTCGCATAGCTGCTTCACTGCCTGAAGATTGTGTCTGGTAATTGGAGATTCTGAGCTTTGTAGTTCTTTTTTTCTGAGATTGCATTAAGGAGCCTTTCAGTGGAGCATGCTAAAACCTGTGACTCGATATCTAATGCAAGGTGAAAATGTACTGTGATTTGTTTTACTGCAGCAGTGTCCCTTTAAATTAACAATGAACAAATGTTACCACGCCGTACTTTATAATTTACCAAGGGTGTATTTTTTTGATTGGGGGGGGGGGGGGGGGTGTTCACCAAGCAGTTATTTACACAGTGTGGCTAGAAAGAGCTTACCTCACAGTTGGTTCTTGAGCTGCATTATTTTATTTATTTTTGTTTAATTCTCGGACAATATGAAGAAGTCGTAACTCTATGTGAACATACCGTTTGATTTTGACAGTGTATCAAGACCAGAGGCAACCTTGTGTTTGCCCCACGAAGGGTGAGGTTATTAATTTGACTCCACTTTGGGGCATAAACCAGTGAGACGGGGCACATGTCACATCAGCCTATGTCAAAGGCGCCTTGCAGGACTTTCCAATATCGCATGACAACTGTTTTGTCTGAGAGGGAATCCAACAAAGTCTTGGACATACCACCGAAGTGCCTCTGGTGGTCCCATTGCAAGGTTCAAGGGTTGTTTGGTTTTGACTATTACACTGTTTGACAAAGCTCTGCCCACACGGGCCCACCAGCGACATGAGTCATAACCAATTCTGTGATTGATTAACCTAATGAACGGCACTTCAATCTGGTTGGTTGGGGCATTTTTGGCCATTCATTGTCCCATAGTGCCAGGGTGACTAAAGCCGCTTTTGAAAAGCTTTGGAAATGTGCGCGGGTGTGGTAAATGATACTGGATTAGCACGCTTGCTCTAATGCCGCTAATCAACAAGCAAAAACAAAAAAAAAAAAAAAAAAAAAAGGAAAATGCTAATATGCAAATTAGGACGTCCGTGAGAGGAGGTTTAAATACATTTCTGGCACACGCAAGAATATTCTGTCACCATCCACATTAATGTAAAAGATTCTGCATATCAGCGCTATTGTGGAAGATTATGCAGAGGCAGGGTTCACATTAGAGGCGGTTTCCATCATCTGTCAGAAGCAGAAAAGAGCCTTGTACCACTCTTTTTACTCACACATATCAGTCACTGCGTCCTCCCTGCTACTCCGCTGCCCGCATGTACCACTTAATCTCTCAGCACCTCCCCAGTGTCATCCTCAATTAGGAGGGCATCTGTGTTGCCCAGTTTTCATAACCTTCTAAAGTCGCACAGTCCGAAAGCTGCGCTCCAAACAAGCAGCCAGCTGTGCACAGCTGTGAACATTAAAGGAGGCTCCAACCACTTTGCTTGCATGGAAAGTCATTTTTAACATACTGATAAATTGTGTAATGCTAAACATGCAGAAAATTGGTGCAACCTTGTGGTTTTTTGCCTTTTTTCTTCTTTTTTTTTTTTCCCCGGCAGGAAACTGTGATTTGGCCAAAATTATGGGTATGTCTGTAACATTTGAGAGCTCTAACCTTCATATAAATCAATTTTCCTTTCAGGTAATGAAGATTGAATGAAGCTGAATATGAAAGAAAGCGTTTCATCCACTGTATTCATAATTGTGAAGTAACGTTTAGAAAACAAAACAAAACAAAAAGTAATTTCTCCACATGTAACCCCACGTACAACATGACTGGGTAATCATTTTTCCATCCATTTATGCATCCATCCATTAACTCACCTTGTCCACCTCCTACAGAACGCTGAATATTTCAAGGGTTAGCTTTTACCAAGTCTTTGTATTGGAAAGTAAGCTAAACTGGGGAGTGCTGAATCTTTTATACAAAGTGCAAAGAGACCTTGATACATCTGATCTCGGCAGGACACCACCAACTCGAGCTGTGTTGAATGTTTTTCATATTAAGAGATGGGTGGATTCAACAAGACAGAAGCATTTTTGAGACAATGTTCAGGATGTTGGTGATGAAAAGAACTCTGAATAATCCTTGTAGTTCAAGAGTTGTAAATAATATATTCCCACAATAGCAGGTAGAGGTAGAGCGGTACAACTAAGAGGATTAGCAGTTTTGTTTTTTTTCTAATACTCTTAATGAACCTGGAAAAATTCATTTATTGATTGAATATGAAAAACAATCAAATTACTGGATGAAACGTAACCACGGCTTGTTGTTGCTGCAGGACAATCTATTTCTGGTATTTAACCCAGGTGCTCTATCTTCCAAAAAATTGTTCACGTTGCTTTTCAATCCTGCAACAAGAAAAATAATTGTTTGCTAAATTACTAAACAAAGCAAGACAGATTAAGAAAGAATAATTTGGATCACATGGTATATTATGCTCAGACACAAATTATTCATCATAGCTGAGAGGAATACAATCAAACATTGCGGTTTTTCTTTTCAAAATAATAAGAATTAAAAAAATATGCTATTTGTTTTTACTGAAAAAACGTTGCCGTTCAAGACAACACTTAATTGAGGAAGGCCTTACTTATAATGATGAACACGAGGATATAAGCCATCAGTTTATGAAATATTATAAAATAGCCCTGCGATGTACCCTGACTTCATCCACAGTGAGCTGGAACCGGCTGACTGCTGCATGACAACCCTCAGCAGGATAAAGAAGATAGATGCATGGGTTTTACAAATTATAAATGCTATGTCTATCATATCATAATATATCCTTTGTAATGAGAAATTTGTTGTTTTACAGATGCTTGACCACAACTGTCTCTATACATACTTGATATAAAAATGTGTTTTCTTTGTTTAACTTGTAATTTAATATCAAAACATGTCGGATACCCTCCCAAGAATTATATCCAATTAATATAGCTAAAATAGTATCAATTTCACTAACTGAAACCTGATTAATCATGCCTTGAAACATAATTCCAGTCACCCGTAAAGTAATGTTAAATACAGATTAATCATTTTTTAATCCATTTTTACTGCTTTCATTCACACATACAGTTGCTGACCAGTGTGCATGGCTGCAAAGCAAGGGACTCTCACACCAAGGTCACAAACATACATGGAGAAGCTCTAATGTGAATTGAACCACCGAGATTACAATGCCTGATAGCCCTTTGACCCAGAGCAGCTCCAATAACTCAATACTGAGTGATCGCTTAATAATGAATATTCCGACTTTGAATGTTCATCACATTGTCAGTAAATTATATACAATCCAATATATGGAAGAAATGTAAGCAAGTGTTACATGCACCGACTGAAAATAATAGAAAAACAAGCATCGAAAACCCTGTGCTCCACAATGCACACTCTTCTCTGTACTGTAAAGAGGCAACATATTGAAGAAAACATAATGCTTGTGTATGTTCAAGCTTGTAATTGTCATTCCCTGGAGGGAAACAAATAAATTATTTAGCTGAGTGGTATTGTCCTTTTTGTCGCGATGCATGTCATGCAGTAAACATACTCACCAGGGCGTCCTGCGCATGCTAAATATACCACACAAACGTAACATTAAAAATCAAAAAGTGAAGTCTATCTTTAACAAATTCATCACTAAAGAATTTTAAAAAAGGTGCGTGTATGTGTACGTGTGTGTGTGTGGGGGGGGTTCGTTCAGAGAAGACGCATGAATTAGTGAAAAAATTGTAACCATTAAGCAATCGAGTTTCTAAAATAATGCACACGGCTCATTGAGGTCGCTTCCCCCAGTATGAATATGTTTCCACAATAGAGCCTACAGCCGTCCCCCAGAAGACACATGCTTGTTGAATCTTACTTGAAAGTTGCACAAAACTGGAATTACAGTACAGTACAGTACAGTACACACGTCAATTAGAATGGCGCAGAGCAAAAACAAAAGGTATCGCCCAACTATCATCCAGGACATTCAGATAACCATCTTAGTCTATGCTCCAGATGTCTCCGGTCTGTTTCAGGAGTTGCAGTGTATGAATATTTTGACGGACGCTGTTTACATGGGAATGAGGTGAAAGAGCAAGGGAAAAGGAGAAAGCGAGACAGTGAATATGCGCAACTGCTTTCTGTGGAAAATATGTGGTATTCCTGCATTTTAGGTGGGAGACAAAATGCCAGAGGTCACAAAACCTTTATTAATGATTGAACTTGTATCATACAGGTTTAATTAAGTCCAGCCTGAACAAGATTTGCTCCACCTGAGGGAAAATGTCAAGGTTCTGCATGTAATCATTTTGATTTGAGTCGAGACATAAGTTTTTGGGTCATCAACATTTTAGCCTCCCTCAAAATATGTCTGAAACTTGAAGTGAGCTATATGTTGGATTGTTCACATCATCCTGAACGTCAACATTTTCCCCTCGGTGCCCGTGTGATTTATTCCCCGGGGTTTGATTACTTGATATCTCACTGCTTTATCCCACATTTCTGTCTCTTGCTTTGACATTTTTACTCCAAGTGAAGCCCGCAGATAAAACGATGACTTAATTCACCAAAATGTAATTTCAGTTGGGATGAGCAATGCCTTATGCATACGAGCAAAGGTTTTAGGTATGTCTGAAAGAAATGCGACAATTTCATGCATGAGTAAACATCTGTGCGCTCGAAGATTGACTGTGCAGCAGAGTATAATGAACCCATATTGTTAATCTCATTATTGAAGGCTCTAAAATAGAATCGGACGTTCGTGAGGTAACGATATGTCCACCAAAGATCCTTATTCTCAACATCATAGAGTCTGTTTAAGATGTAGGGCAGATATAAAAGAATCCCAGCCAGCCAACATCAAGAGAAATGTTCTGCTGTGTTTTGAAAGAAAATCGAGCCAAAATCAGACCACGAGAGGAGCCAAACTGGCCAGTGGGATGACCTCACAAAAAATAAACAGTCATTGCCAATTTTCAATAGAAAAAAACAGCTTTTTCCATTGGGGATACCATTGTTGAAATAAGATTAGATATAACAACAACAAAACCAAGAGCTGAACAGCCAATTACAGCAAGATGTTGCAAGGAAGTGAGACAAGCAAAAGTATAGAAGCATCAAACCCATACTGTAAGGGTTAATTTGTGAAAATATGTGATCTAAAGCCCACAGAAACTTTGCCAACAGTCCAAAGAAAAATCCTTGTGATTCAAAGAGGATTTCACATAAATCCGTGCACGAAATGTGAAGATTTCAGGAACGCACCAGCACTTCTTAATAATAAAACAAATGAGTTGTTATTTTTAATGGAATGTGCTGTTTCCTTCTACTGGTCTGGTCAGATAATAAGTTGCAAAAAGCTGCTTTTGAAACGGTGGTCCTGCTAATTACTAATGTCTCTTCAGTTCATTGCAAAGTGATAAACCAAAAAAAAAACAGGTACACCTCTGTTTTTAAGAATAGCCTTTGTTTGCAATATTGTGTCACTCTTCTCTAAGCCGCAGTATTGTATATGTAATGGCAGGTCTACAAACTCCAATCCATCCGTCATTGGCATCAAAGTTTTGTAACAATGGCAACGTTTGAAATAACCTCATGAAACGGCACGATCAAGGCCTTTTGTTGTTGTTTTGTTGTTGCTTGCTTGATTCTGTGTTCTTTTCACTTTCTTCTTTGTTACTACTGAAGGTCACTTGTCTTTTAACAAATGAGTGGCCACGCAAAATGATGAGTTGCGCGACCAAGCTGAAACGGCAATCCAGGTCGAAAAAAAAAAGAAGAAAAAATTCTAACATCTCTAAACGAATATGATCCTTAGCAGAGATGCTCATGATACCCGGAGGTGTGTGATATATTTTGTATTCAAAAGTCTGATAAATTATGAGTGCATGCCCAAATGTTTATTAATGTAGCAGATGCACACAGATAGAGTCATAAATCATACAGTACAGTAGCATAATAAAGCCAACAAGGATGCTGGCCTGCCCAGGTAATGGTACTTGGAGCAGAGCCCGGTCTCCCTGGCAGCATGCTGTGACTGTGGACCTACAGTGAGCTGCAGGGGAGCATTAAGTGTGTGTGTGTGTGTGTGTGTGTGTGTGTGTGTGTGGGGGGGGGGGGGTAGGATGGTTGGGAAACAAGAGTTTGTCACGACACACTTGACAGTTTCCAATATTTCATTGCATTGGTGATGCGCAGGGATATCGAAAATGTCTTCCTTATTCGTTGCGTTTTGAGCAGCCCCCGTTTTTTTTTTTTTTTTTTTTTTTTTTAAACAAAGTGCTCTGAAGGTGGTTTTTAAAAAAAAAATTATGCCCCCCCCCCCACCCGAGATCTCGAGTTAAAGCTATTACGGCCACTGAGCAAACGACATGTCAAATGAAGCTTTGAGTGCACATTCAAACAGCCAGACAATTATCCTCATAATTTCCTAATCACACCAGGTTTCTGATGCTGTTATTATCCAGAAAGCTCCCTATTTGGTACGATGTTATGTCAATGAGGCTGTCTGTCAGCCACTGATCATCCGGCCTGAAGGGTATTTAACAACTGTCACCTGTTGTATCTCTGGGCTGTCATTTAAACCTCTGCCACTTTTTACCCCTCGATCAACACACCGACGGCAGTGTCAAGAATCCGACTTTAGCTTCAAAGGGGTGGTCTTTATTAGCTGAATTTTCAAGAGTTGTGCAAGAGACACACACATTTCAGCTGGTTTAATGCACAAGTGGATGCTCCTAATATGAAATGTGCGTGGCTTTATTCGTAGTTGTTTTTTTTTTTTAAACAGATCAAGCAATTTACTGTGTGCAGACTTCATTTTTCTCTTTTTTGAAAGGCATTTAAATTATTTTTATGATCAGAGTGTTGCCAGCAATCTTTTGATTCTGCCAAGCAAGCAGCTGCAGTTCCTACAGACAGTCACATTGACTCCAGTAATCTAATCTAATGTAATCATACTTTATTATTCCTCTTGGATAAATTCCATTTTTCTATATTGACCCATCCTATTTCTGGGATGTGGAGGTGTGGCCACATTGAGGCGCTACAGGGGACCAAGGGCCTTGCTCAGGGAGCCACAGCTGTGGGATTCAAACCTGCAAACTCCCAAGCCTAAATCTGCCTCTCTAACCTCCGGGTCAACACTGCCCTGCTGTAGTCCGGTTGTTTGAAAGAGGACGTATCCTGGGGGTCATCAGCAAAGGTACACCTGCCATCTTCCCCTCTAATCTCATTTGATGTGTTCAGGAGATAGGTGGAATCGATGTTTCTGGAAGCCAGCCGGCTCTGCGACAAGTGGGAGTCCCGGAAATAAGGAGATAATGACGTCTTGGAGGGTTACAAGAAAAACCGTAACAGATATTAAAAAGAAAAGATATAAAACAAATAGCTGCACATGTGGGAAACAGTTAACGTGATTAAAGATACACATTTATCTTGGATAATTCATTAAGCAGCTTGTACAGGAGTGCCTCTCATAAACAGTTGTTGAAGTAGAATTTTTTTGCAAGCAAATGGTTCTTGAAAATATACTCATTATATGGTTTATCAGTTCTGTACAAGTGGATGACATTTACCAATTGATTAATTACTAGTTTCATCAAAAGCAACCGTTTAACAGTTGCTAAAGCAAATAGCAAATAGTTGGCTCACTGATCATGATAGAGATCAAGTGGCTCTGCAGCTCGATAACTGATGCCATGTATGACAAAAATAACATGCAACTTGCCAATTGACAATTTCTGCTCAGTATTCAATTCATAGTGTATAATAATTTAGATTTATTTTTCACTCGGATTTATACTATATATTATGCCCTTTCTTAAATTGCAGGGTTTTTTTTGTTGTTTAAAAAAACTATAACAAATTAATTATTTAACTAAAGAAAAAAAAAACATTTAAAAAACTATATGAGAAGATTTAGCAAAGCAAGTAAACGACAGAAGGCTCACAGCAGAGATGAGGCATAACGTAGTATTTACTGAGGCTGAGGTACCAATCTTGAGGTTTTTATTTCTCTACGAGAGTCATTGTTGAAAGCAGCAGTGATTGTCTCCCTTCTAAGAGCTTGCAAAAAAACAAACAAAAAGAAACTAAGAGCATTCAATCAGTCTGCTGAACTCCAGAGACCACAACAGTGCTTGAGAAGAGACAATTAACCAACTTCCAGTGTAAGTTTGAGGAATTAGTAATACCCATAATATCTTGTTAGAGACAGGAATCTCCCCCCCCCCCCCCCCCCCGACCTCTAAGAGGCGATCTCTAAATACCTGTGACAGTGGCCTTCACAGTTTAACCGAAGCCAAGATGACAGTATGTGAAAGTGCTGATAGTGCCATACCTGCCGGCGATCTCCCGCCTCAACAGAGCCAACAGTGGAGAATAGGGAGGGTTTTACTCAATTTTAAATGATCTCAATAGGTGGTGCAGACATTTTCTCCGCACCGGCTCATCCTCGTATGTAAAGCCCTCCCGAAGGTTCTCCACACATTAACATCATTAAATACACATATAAAGCTCCTTAACACACACCGAGACCTTTATATTGCTCCAAAGGATTTATCCAGCCGCTTGCATGTTCAGTGCCCTCTCAGCCGAGGGGTTTGTCTGTGCTGGTATTAACTGTCTACGCCACACTGAGGGCAACAGCGGAAGGACCACATCATTTTGGAGTGGAGGGGGGGAAGCGGGGAATAATGTTCCCTGCCTCCAGCTGAGCACAGCACAGATGTTAAAGTCTCAGTTCTTGAACTCTGGTGAGGTACATATATACCAAAAGTGCCCTAAGTAATTGGGAATGCAGAAATAATACACGACAGGGCAGTTTATTCTCGGCTTTACCCATGAGCCCTTGCAGGAGATATTTCCAAGGCGAAGAAATAATAGGAAAGGTGTGCGTACATGTCATGAAAACTGAAGGAAGTCCTGTTTTCAAGGACTGCAGACCAGCTACCTTTGTGCAACAGATCCGAACAAAAGAACGAAGCGAAACATGCCACAAAAAAGTTTAGGCAGGTAATTATCACCATCATGTCTAACCTGGTAATCCCCATTCATTAAACTCTGTTTACTGCAAGTGCAATGATAAAGTAAAAGTAATTAGAAATTACATGGGTATAAAGAGCCAATTAACATTTCAGTGTGTGTTTCTTTGTCCTCATCTTTGCTCTATGAGGGTGAGGTGAGAAGAAAAGGGTTGGGGAGGGAGGGGAAAAAAAAAAAAGTGAAAACATTTATTAATTACTCAGCTTGAGCCTGAGTAGGCCATTCTCATATGCTCCGTAGCAGTGTGTCGGACTGATTCCCCTGTGTCTTAATGAAGTTCAACACCACTCACGACTCACAACACTGCTAGGTGTCTAAAGTTCCACAGAGACCAAAGCAAATTACATTACACAGTGCACACACATTGTCCTCGTAGCGAGAGGTGTTGCCATGACACTGTATATCTCCCGCAGGGCTATCAGACATGGACCAAAAAAACAAACACTTTCACCATCATCAGTCCAGCTGATGCAGTGCAAACTCGTAAGAAAACTGTATTTTACGTGTTATAGCATAAGCAACAAATATTGATTTATCCATGTATGTGCTTCTCTTTGAGAGCTTGTGGGTAAAATGGTCAGCTGATTACTGGCAGGATTGGAGGAATTTGAAGGCTCGGAGCAACAGCCTGCAGCAGCTCTTCCTGAATTGTGTTCCCCAAGTGCAGATTTATGCATGGCTGAATTAAAACCAATCCTCACAAACTTCTACTTCTTGTTATATTCACAATAAGTATACACCCACTACATTTGTAATTTAAGTAAACAACTGATTATTTACAAAACAAATGTGAGAGAGGCATAAAAAGCCTGAAATAGTCGGATTCAAATATATCCGTACATGTTTCTGGCTCATCTGTAAATATTGCCATTTAAGGTTGGATCAGTGTTTATTTGTAAGCAAATTTGGAATGATTAATACCATTTCATTTTAAAAATGTAAAAGTGTGTCGGAAAAACTCACAGCAAACTAGCCAAAGTGAGCATGAGAGCCCCATACATAAGGACTACGATGGCCTATTGTTAACACATCAAGATTAGTGTTAAGATCACTATAATGCTGATGTGGAGGTGACATATTATATCCTTCGCTTAAACAAACTGCAATAGGACTTTATCCTGCACCCTGTGCCAACACATATTATCAACGCTGAACTATACCACTCATGAGCCATTTGAGTTTGATTCCAAAATGACTTGTAACATGTTTTTGGGTGCTTTTGTTTATATTTGAATGTTGTGTTTGGATTTTTGTCTGCAAACACAGAGCCATCCACAATCATCTCGGGGAGACTTTCCTCACTCCATCCTTCTGTGCGCACGCACGCACACACACACATACACACACAAATGAAGTGGGGACACAGAAATGCTCAAGAGTGCTGGCTCCAGGTTGGGTTTTTTTTTGCTCGTAAGCCCTGAGGCGGGCTGGCAATCTGTGGACTTCTGGGACTTTTCCCTGTGGGTTGCTTTACCTGTGGGCTGGCAGTGAGGGAAGAAGCACCAGTGAGAACAAATTAAAGCTAATACACTGTTGTGATTATTTATAAGCCAGGCCTGCATTGCAACATGCATTACGAGTAACGACAAAGCTTCATTTAATTTGGGTACAATGTTTCTCCCAGTTTGACTATTTACAGAATAATAGCAATGCTTATTGTCTTTTTGGCAACTAATAATTATTCAACACTTACAACCTAATATTACACTTTTATTTTTTCCCTGACAATATGAGAGCCTGTCATGGTGTGCTTTCAAATAGATTCTCTCTGATTTGCAACATTCCTGTAGCTGCACGACCGTCTCAGCTGCGACGCAAACATAAACTCTGCCAATGCAGACGCTCAAGCTGTGCAGCAACGAGGCAAAAAATAAGGTGCTGTCACAAAAGCTGAGAGGTGAGAGTACGTCTTCACACCAAAAGGGCATTTCCAAGACACGGTTGAATTCATCCCATGCAACTTTAACACCTTGAGCCCAGGGCTATTTTTTGTTCTTATTTTGTATCTGAAAAACTGCCACGAATTTAGTCAGTGACAGCTTCACAACTGTGAGGCTGAAATGAACGACCCCAGGATGTGTGGATGGAACACATTGAGGAGACCTTTTGGAAGCAGATACGCTTCCTCTCTTTGATATCCAAGTGCAAATGAGATATCAGAAAAATATTGGATTTGTGGACTTCAACCCAGATAAACCAGGGTATTTAATGCAACGCCAGTGAAGAACAATAAAATACACAGCTATTTTATTTATAACAGCATCAATCAGCCTTCTTAATAGATGCATCGTGACTGGGAAATTCCTTTGAATATAAGTGTTTTGCTTTTATCTCAGACACAGACTGGTTCTGTGAGAGACCTACAGAGAGATAGACAGTATAACATAATGTAATAATGTTAATCACTGAACCATACTGCACGTGGAAGAAGATTTCATATATGGACATAAACTCACAGCTCAGTTTACAGAAACTTGCAGTCATGGATTTGGGAAATGATGCATGTAGTTCACAGGATGGTCGCATGGTCAGTATTGTTACAAGACAGATAACATACGTTGGATTAAGGTTGGATTCATGGCTTTTTTCTATGATTGCATGTTTTTCCTTTGCATGGGTTATGTGGATATCTGTTTCAAATCATGGTGCACATAAATTCAGCAAATACAAAGATAATTTTATGGAAAAGTGATGTCGCTGAAATGAAGAGGTTTGCATACATAAATAAAAGAATTAGTCTCAAAAGAAGGTTAAGTCATATCAAATTCAGCGATATGCCACAAAGATCATCCAGCAAACAAATACATGCAAAAAAAGCAGCACCTGGATATACTTACTCACATAAAAGGAAAAAAAAACGAAACTAAATTGTGCATCTGACCATTAGTACTGGCAACCTGTCCAGAGTGTAACCTGCTCTTGCCCCAAATAAACAGGGATCAGGCAACTGTCTTCAGCATTTTGACAGCAAACCCCCCCCCCCCATATATGATTGCTCATCTCCCCAAGAGCTTGAGAAATCACCGTGAAGGCTCCTTTGGAGCACACACAAGTATACATATCTCCCATAATTGAAAATGGAGCTGGCAAATAGGGACTTGTCTCTATTTGAATATGAATACACTTCTATTTTCATTTTCTGCTTTTTTTTTTCAAATTCTGTCTTAGAAAACGATAACCCCAACTCTCTCTGGCAGCCACTCCAATAGAAATCATTCTGCCCAGCACTGCCTCTGTCTTTCCCCGTGACCGAGGACCCTTGAATGTTTTGTTTGGATTTTTTTTTCGTTTCGAATCAGCTGCGCTCAAATCAGAAGGCTCAATAATGCATCCATCCATCTATCTTCTATACCACTTATCCCGTTCATGGTTGTGATGGGCTGCAGCTGAGCCCAGCTTGCTATGGGGGAGAGCAGGATACACCCTGGACAGCTCTCCAGTCCATCACAGGGCAAACACACACACACACACTCACTCACATCCAGTGGCAATTGGTGTCACCAATTAACCTATACTGTGGGAGGAAACCCACACACACATGGGGAGGAAATTTAAACTTCACACAGAAAGGACCTGGGGCGGAATTTCAACCCAAATCTTTTTGTTGTGATGTGGAAGTGTGAACCACTGCGCCACTGTGCGACCCAGCTCAATAATGTCCTCTAAAACATATCGATGAAATGGTAATATTTCACAGAAACATAAATCCAGTATATATTTTGGGGAATATCTTTACTCTGTGTTACCGCTTCAATAATCTAAGTGGATTTTCTGCTGCTGAGCCTCTTCAGGGTTAAACCTGCAGGCACCTGAGTGTCTGACTTTGATGTTGTTTACAGGAAGTGAGACGTGACTTACAGCTAATGCAACTAAGGCTGTCCACAACTAGGAATATATCGTCCAAAAGGGAAAAAACAAGAATACTTAAAATGAGCGGTGCTCACATCGCTCCACATCGGAATAAAGCCAAACATATGAATTAATAGAAAAATGAAAGCATTTTAGATTTATATGGCTATTCCCACTTATAATACACACACACACACACACACACACACACACACACACACACACACACACACACACACACACACACACACACACACACACACACACACACACACACACACACACACACACACACACGATTAAGTGTTCATCATTAAATTCAAAAGTGTCACCATACAAAAAAACATACAATCTAATGTAAATCACATTTGAATTTTTCAGAAAGTATTTCAGAAAAACTGTGATTTAAGGAGCAAATAGGAAGAGAAACCGACAGTAAAAACATTTCAAGAAAGAAAAAAGAAAAAAAAACAACATGATATAGGATTCTGGCCCACATTATTCCATGTACGATGAACAACTTCTGTGGCGCAACATAAAAACAAACATTCATTCATATGAAGAATGTGCTTGTTGATCTGCCGTAGAAACAAGATCCCTCACTCTTCCCCGGCTGCATGCTTCGCAGTGGCATCAGAAGAGAGGAGCTCACCGCCAGAGCACATCAAAAGAACTCGATACAGCACTTCCTGTTCCTTCACAGTGTGGTAACAGCCGAGGCTGACCGATCACACCGGTGACAACTGACTGAACGTGCAACACGGTTTCATCCTCCTGCACCGCTTCCTACACCCCTTTCTCACTTCTTTGCCAATTCCAATTTCTATCAACATACCCAAAACTTTGTTGTTGTTTTTTTCCCCTTCAGCTGTGTTGTGCCAGTAATATATTTAATGCATGCCGTTTGTTCTCATTGTGTTATACTGAAATACTAAATTCACCATGTGAATTCGATCATTTTCCAGCAGAATTTAATAAATGTTTATTTTCAAGTTGAGGTTATTGTGAGCTGAAGTGGGTCCTTGTTTGTCCGATTCTGGCAAGGAGAAGAAAAAAAAAAAACACACAGTACACTATTCCACTGGTCTGGAGGGGGCTGCAGCAATACGTGAGAGGAGGTAAATTCACCTTGTAGCTCAGACGCCTTTTTTTGATATATTTTCATGGCTGCTTATGTGATCGCTCTGTTGTAATTTTAGAAGAGCTCACATTGACTGTGCAGCGCAGCATGGAAGATGGTCATGTCATTCATTTTTTTTAACGGGCAGAACTACCAGGACACCCACTGAACTACTGCTTAGTACAATTAGTGGCTATAGCAAAGACAGAACAAAAGAACAAGGCTGGCAGCAAATTTGAAGGCGATGTTTTCTACATCACTCACTTTTCTTTTTGCAAAGTATGAAAAGCTTTAAATCAATGGGGGGGGAAAAAAGTTTTCTACTTGGATGTCTTTTAGCATTGCACATGATTTGCTGAATGAGAAAGGATGTAGGATCAGAAGATATCTTCTGGTGGATTTGCAAATGAGTATTTACCTCTGTGCAGAGAATGAGTGGTGGAGAGGGGGGGGGGGGGGGGGGCAGCCAGTAAGCTTGGCAAGGAAGGAAGGAAGGTTCAATTTCCAAAGTTTCTAATTGCAATGCTGCAGCTTTTGCATGATAGCGTTCAGAAGACACTCACAACCTTCAGCCAAGACTTGCTTGTCACCGAATGCCATTCAGGCTGAAAGTGGGCGAACAACTGCGAGCGGTGGCGATGTAAACAGTGTGCATGCTTTAGTAGGCACCATTACACGATTTAAGAGACTGGAAAAGGGATAAAGGCAAAAGATGTGGAACTAACGAGATGAAGACATAATGCAGGGAAAGCAAGGGTATGAAAGAACAGTCGATTTCATTGCTGCAAAAGGAGTCTTGACAGTGAAAGCCATGCTGATGAAAGGAGATGTATCACTTGGCTCAATGCTGCGTTATCCTTCAAGGAGGGCTTTCTTTTCAATTTGAAAGGGAAACTTGAATCTAATGAAAACTTTAACTTGACAACCTGGAAGTGGGAACGCCTCCTCATCCTTCACTGACTGTTGCAACTGTGTTTTTGTCCAAGTACACTGCATTCGACTTTTTACATAATCCAGTGGTCCCGCTCCAAATTGCAGTCTTAAAATTTCCTTGGCAAAACATAAAAAAATTCCTCTGAGGAATAGAAGGAGTGAAGAAGTGGCCTCAGTTCAGATATGGGAGAGCTGGACTCTGGATGATCACTGATACGGATGTGCTCACTGCCACAGAACTCTCCCATTATCTCAAAATGACAGCTAAATTGGCCTGTCAACATAGCTACATTCATCTAAGCAACTTCTCAAGTGCATTAGTGCATCTTCCAAACACAGATGAGGGATATGGGGCATCTCTTCCATTCTGGAAGCCACAGGGGGAAATTAGAGACTTTCGAAGTGCCGTGCTATTCAAAGAAGCATGCTTGGCTATCGGTTAGTTCCTCTTGCCCATCGAAATTTGACAAATTTCTAAGCCTGCCCAAAGTTGAAACGGAACTCAAATTAGGACTAGTGTGTCAGAGAAATCAAGTTTTGATGAGGACTGGTAGTTCACCACCGATTCAAAATATTTCCTCTGGCTTCATCTTCAGCTCTTTTTTTTTCATCCCTGCAACAACAAATCATTTTTACTGATTTTTACTGCAGAGCACCCACCCTGTTTGTGTATTTCCTTGTTTATTAATCTTGTGAACAATTGTCCTCATGCTCCTTGACATGAAATGCAGTAAATCCTAATAGTTTTGTCCATTTGCTCATCAAATGAAAGGACAAGTGAGAGTGACTGGTAAATTCGTATTGCCATGTTATGCTACAATTGTTATCCAGGTCTCTTTTTTGGGGTATTTTTAAGACCCGCTATTTAAAGAATAAAGAAAGAAATTAATGGTGAACACAAGTGTTACAAAATATACTGATAATCCTGCTGAACGTATGGAATGTAGGATGTCGGATATAATGGATGGTTGTGGCCAGTTACAGGAAGTGTCAATAATGTCCATCTATATCGCTCTACCCAACTCAAGAGGCACTGAAGACGATCCCAGCTGACTATGCGCAAAGGCAGGATGCACCCAGGCTTTTAAACGTTGCCTCGCAATATGATGTGGCCTGTTTCAGCACCCAATGCAAAGCAAAACCTCAGCATGAAGCACATCTAAAGTGAAACAGCGTGGAAGGTGTCCTGCAGAACTGCACATCACTTTTTTTTTTTTTTTTAAAGGGCATGATTTAATGGTGCAGCTGCTGTTTGAAAACATATTCAATAGTAGAAATGAATCTATTCAAGAGACCGCTGGACTTTGTGTGAGAGTATTTGATTGCATCCTACTGCAAGTGCTACAAAAACGTCTGTGTCAAAACAACAGGAGCCACTTCTAAAAGGACTAAAAGGCTGGACAAGTTGTAAATGTATTATCTTTTGTTTTACTTTCTTGTTACATTGTATTTGCAAATCGGGAGCCTTCAGCACATGTGTTGACAAGTCACAATGAGTTGTTAAGTGTATGCAAGAAAAGTGTTTCCAAGAATGTGACTAAGAATTTTGCCCAGACAAAATTTGCATCAAGTGAAACTCAAGGACAAACACACCACCCTTAAGGAAAGATGGAAAGTCTCTGATTTGCTTGTGCTTTTACCTTTACAATAGACGACAAGTTCAAGAGGAACGGGCAAACTAAACTTTAACCTTTGTTGCTATAGGCGACATTGTCACTCTCTGGGAGTATAGCCTGCTGTATGTGGTGTGTGCTTGCATGCATGTGTGTACAAAAGCCAACGGTCCCCGGCAACCATGAGGCTGAACAGAGTTGAAAGGGCAAGCTGGCATGTGATGCGCCTACCGAGAAGACCTTGACTGGAAGGCAAGATGTCTTCTTATAAAAATAAAATGATTTGCTGCTCCCACTCAACAATCAAATCCCCAGAGAGTTACGGTAAAGAAGGTCCAAAGATGCAGTGAGAGACTTCACTTTGGTAGATGTTCTAATTTAGTTATATAATGACTGCACATGTATGGAGAGAGACTTTGTGAACTATTTCATCCCAAATATACTACCAGTCAAAAGTGTGGATACACCTTGGCTATTTTGAAAAATATAAAATATAAAACATGTTTTGAGTTCTTTCAGACTGGTTTGTTTATTACATATTTCCACATGTGTTCATTCAGAGTTGTGATGCCTTCAGTGAGAATCTACGATGCAAATAGACAAAAAACATTGAATGAGAAGGTGTGGCCAAACCTTTGACGAGGAGTGTTCTTGCATTTCCTCTTGGGTCAGCAAAAAAACGCTTTTGCAGATTTTGCCATTATCAGTACTTTGACTACTACTACTACTACAATTAACACATTTGTAATTGTAAAACATATTTTATGAAACATTAAAGGGATAGTTTTGAAGAAAAATTACAATGAATGCTAAAATGTTAAAAACAACACACAGACACAAAAGATTGCATAACACATGTAAATCAAAGACAGTAAATAATGGTATGATTTCCCATTTGATATGATAATTACTGTCCACAAGTATTTCGACTGTGCATGGTGGATGCATGTGAAACTAAACTGCAGAGTGTATTGGCAGAACATCAGTCAGCACTGAATCTATAACTGGAAATACAGAAGCACAGCTGAGTAATTCCCGAAAGCTGCAAACTGAGCTCTCTGGAAAAGAGTAGGTGGAGAGGCACAATGGACCACGGTCTATAAGCTCCAACTGTAACTAGTATGGATCCTGTTCACTCGTGACCCCTCCCACTCTGTCTGCCTCCTCCGCAGCTCGCTCATGCCTTATTGCCATCAAGACAAGACAGGCAGTGGCTAATTACTGTACGGCAACAAACAAACCAATACTTCTCCATCTCCCCCGGTCATGTCCCATTACTTCAGCTTAGTCCCCCAATTCATATTTCTCCTGACAGGTGCATCTGTCCATGGAGAATGAGGCAATGTTGTAATCGGCAGGCAGAGGATGTTGTAATTAAGAGGTGCACCTCTGGGCTAACACGTGGCTCAGCCAAGGTGAAAATGACAGTGGGAGTGGAGTTTTATTGAACGCAACAGGGTTCCTGTCAATAACACTGTCACTTGGTACCGTGTTCGATGCTATTATTAATGCTCGGGGGTCTATACGCATCTGCACACGAGTCGGCGTCTGTGGATGTTGAGGATTGACCTTTCACAAATTGAAGTGCGAGGATCGGGACTCCTCTCCGTCAAAGAGTAACTACTAATGTGCTTAGCACCCAGATGTTCAAAATAAAGAAGCGAGGGAAAATGAAGAAGCGAGGAAGTATCAGACTTGGCCTGTGTGCACGCATGTGAGAACGGAGTGAAAAAGAGAGAGCCTTAAATGAGACGGCATGAATAGGTGTGCATAGATTGATATAGCAATTACCAAGAAAGCCATCCCTCAGTTACGAATACATCTACATACATTAGAGCCGGGTTGCTCCCTGGCCGTCGTCACGGAGGCTCGTCCAGCAGTATCTCATACACAAACACAGCATGCGGAAAAGGTCAACACTGGGCTTATATTGTGCATATACAAACAATGAAGACCCCATCTACACCCACCCATCTTGTGCATGTTTGTCATACAAATAAGAAGTATATATATATATATATATATATATATATATATATATATATATATATATATAGAGAGAGAGAGAGAGAGAGAGAGAGAGAGAGCGAGACATGGGATGACAGACAAGCAGGGGAGAACAGCTTCTTCACTCTGTTCCGAGGGCTATGATGTTTATTAGAGCTCCCATATCAGATCTAATTCAAGGAGAGTCTCAATGCGTCATCCCATAAACATAAACGTGTCCAATTACCTGTCACTACGCAGATAGACGCATGCAGCTCTGGGAAGAGACTTACACTTGGAGGCAATGCTTGCACACTGAGATTCAAAGGGCTGGCTGTCATGCATACTTTCCCTGAGCTAGCAAGTAAATCCGGTTATAGTTAGCCTGTAATGTATGCAGAGTGAGGACCAGCATATGGCTGTGCAGTGTGACTACAGGGCCTGCAATATATGGAGAAAAGGTTTGCATAAAAACACAATGCGGCAACCAAATTAAGTCGGTATGCATGTAAGCATGCTGGCATTTCAAACACCTCTGTTGGTTCAAGATGCATCAAAGATGTTTAGAACCCCCAAAAAAGAGGAGAGGGATAGGAGAGATTCAGGAAAGGGGGAGTGAGAAACATACCAATTCCAAAAATAAAAAAGAGCTACAAAAATAAGAATGAGGTAGAGGAAAAACAGATTGAAATATATGCCATGGCAAAATGATCCAAATGACATGGATGTCTGCCGCAGGCTCAAAGCTTTGCTTTACCAGCGTATGCACGTCTGCAGTGTGTGTGAATGAAACGTGCTTTTGTGTATCTGTGTGTACCGAGTCAGTGAGCACTGTTCACAGCACTCTCATGTCAGAAGCTGTAGCTATACAAGAGTCATGATGACACCACAGGACTGGGGAGAGTAAGGCTACAGTACAAAGTCTACCAAGTGTGTAGTGATGTAGTAAGGAAGAAAGCATTACAACCCAACACATTTTTTCCTTGGAGGTCATGGTGGAGCAGCAAAATCATGTGATCCAACAATGCATTCCCTTTTGGCAAAGCTCAATTTAAGGATCTATGCCCATTGAAAGCAGTCAGAATGAGGAAAGAGCTTCTTGTTAATGACACAAAACCATACAAGGTGATGCCAACTTGCTCTGAGCAAGACTGAAAATCTCTGTTTCTAAGGACTTGCAGGAAAAGGGGATAAAAATGGAAAATATAGGGAGAGGGAGGAGAATGAGTAGAAAGGACAGACAAGTCCTAAAAGTAACTAAACATTGCCACCTGCTGGGCAATGCATGAACATATTGTGTACTTTGAGGCTGAGGTTAGTGTATTTGAACAGCTGCACCTTTGACCACCTGTTTGCACTGATCCACACAAAGCAGATATGACACCCAAATGACACAGCACAGGGCCAAAGTGGAGAAAATAATGAATATAGAATGTCCACCTCCAAACAATAAAATAACAGTACTCTCAGGGCAAATTTAATATGCTGGTTCGGGAGAGAAGAATGAAAGCTGAGGACGAGGCAATCATTTTGATGCAATCACAATTATGTTAAAAGACACCGCCTCCGTCTTTCCTCCACTCCTCTTGGCTCATCTAATCGAAGGCAGCAGCAGCGGCGAGGGCGGTAGCCACCGCTATGGTTGCGGGGGGGCGCATCTATAACTCATACTTGTGCTGGCAGGCCTTTCCTTGTTCACTTCCATTATCCGAGTCACGGTGTATTCTGTATTTCTTCATAGTAAAGGGATCGCTGTGAGAACTATTTGCTGCTGTTCAGTTTTGATGCCTTATGTGGCACTTCAAATGAGTTTGAGAGCAAGAAACACCAACAGTCGAAGTTAAAAAAAAAAAAAGGTCTTTTTTGTCTTTGACTGCACAAAGCAAAGGAGGCTCAAAGTGGAAGAGTAACACAGACACAAATCTTTTTTTTTTTTTCGCATATTAACTTGCACACTGCAGTTACTCGGTGAGGTGAAGGCCTCTTCAGAAAGAATTGCAAGTATATAGGGCACAATTCCTCACTGAAGATGAGCATTTTGGCTGCATGGAAACCAATGTACTCTTCCAGCATATTTTGAGCTCCTTAAATCTAACAGAATTGTTACATTGTGTATGTGTGTCGTGACCTAAAAATCCCAAGCACGTGTGTGCCACAGTGGGTCTTTACCCAAACTCCCTCAGGGCCCTGACTCCATCTGTCCTCTCACTGAGTTCATATCTCTAAATGAAGACTTTTATTCCAACGTGACAGGGCTTTTCCTCCATAGCAAATTTAACGGTGGCCGTCCCCGAATGTCACGTTACCTTTGCCATGCTTGCTATAATAAAATCTATTTTAAGAGTGTTGAATTTATCGCTGCCAGTTATTATTGGGAAAGTGGATTCAGCTGAGGTTAGTGCAAAGGTGAACACACAGTGGATCAGGGTGACACCCTGGCTAATTACCAATGGCCACTAAAAGCAAAATTTACACTAAGAGTGAAAAAAGGTCAGTTTGGAGAAGAAAAAGAGTACTTTCTCTATTTTCTCACTTGGTAAAGTGTCCAAGTAATGTTTTTTGTTGTTTTTTTTAAATTCAAAACTAAGTCAATTTGTGTAATTATAATGGTGATGTATAACTAATATGTGAGATATTAACTGTTTGAAAATCTGTCAAAGATAATCTTGTAAATAAAAGATTCCTCACCCGGTCATTGTGAGGAGGATGCACATTCGTTTGAGTGACGTTACAAATTATTTATCTAAAATTGGTTGTGGTCATGTAAAACACAACTCCACCAATGTGGTGCCAAAATTTACTGAGCGTCCTCTGGTGGCTGACGCAGAACTGGTCGTCTTCTTCAGTCTCGTTCAGTGAGGGACAGGTTTAATCATTTGTGAGGGCCGCAACACTGGAATCATCCCCACTGAAGTGCACAAGTTGGATTTATGAAAATTAAATCAGCAATTAAACTGACCAACTGTATTTCTCTCATTTGAACGTGTTAACTTTTCATTTTCTTATTAGACTTTTTCATAATAGATACAGTAATTTTAGTAATTTCAATTTTTAAACTTGATCAAATGGTCCTAAAATTGACGTGAAACAATTATTTTTTTTCTCTATCTTTAGAAATCGACATGCAGATTTCAAAGTATGTGGCCCATCGGCTGCCACTCGTTTACGTCAGAGTGAGCAGATGCTATATGACCTGCACATTAAGTCTAAGTCAAAGTCTTTTTAGTGTCAACTATAAAATAGAGGCAGATGGGTTTCCATCATATCAGGTGGTTTTCCTCATGCTGACATTTGGTCGAGTGTTCATTTATCTGATCACTCCGGGTTGAATTAGTTTTTGAAACAATAAAACGGCATGCATAGCAGGTGTTCCTTGTTAAATAGTCACTCGGCGTCGGGCCAGGTGTGTGTTTGTGTGTACAAGGGCGATGTGAAGCCAAAGCTCCAATACTCACTACTATTCAGATTACTTCTAAATGGCATCACCAATGCAGACTGGTTGCACTTGTATATTTTTGCGCTTCCATTTTTACCAGGCAGACAAAGCAGAGGCATCCTGTCCACCTTCAAATGCTCATTAGGCGCTTTAGTCTTACTTACATCTTTTCAATTGAAAATGGTTCAATAGCAAATTATTACATGCTTACTCAAATGTCAAACATCCATGACTATTTTGAAAATTACACTCAAAACTAAACAATATAGTCAAAAAGTTCAAAACTGAACCTGTTCCCCAGCATGATCAGCGCACAGTGACAAGATGCCCTTCCAATCTATCTGATGAAGAACTCTTAAAAGGTAAAAGGTGGTTGGAAGGCTAATGCTGCCTCTTTGTTATATGCCAAACGCTGCTGAAATTGAGTGAATCTGACCTGATGATGGCCTCCCTTTTCTCTCCTAATAGATCTCATACCCCAGTGTCCCAAGTTGACTTATACCAAAATAATTCTAGGTGTCAGGAAGGGAGGGGGAAAAAAAAGTATGGACGAGGTCACTCCCTTTTCCTTGTCTTATTCATAAGCTGCCCTTTCACTCCAGCTATAGACCTGCGTCTGTGGCAAGCATTTAAAAATCCTGTCTAACCTTTAGTGTCAGAAGCTGTGCATGTTCAGGAGCTGTGGAAGCAGTGTGTTCAACATCCTTGTCATTTTGATTTCTCTGGCATATGAGCTACACTAAAAAAAAAAAAAAAAACACTTCTGAGTGTTTCCATCACCACCACTAGCAAATCCGCTGAACAGGTAATCTATATTCCCACTGCTTTTACACACGATTGCGTATTCTTGCATTCCAAGAAAAAAAGTGGTCCTATGCGAAATGTGAACCTGATCAATAAATCAATGTGCCACATCTGTAATACTGTTTGACTAAGAGTATGCTTCTTTCAGATGCTTCTTTCTGAATGAAAGAAGCATCTGAAGACTACAGTAACTGATCTGAGAATGAATGACTCGAATCCAATAGTGTGAGCAAAATGACGATCCGCTTGGCAGAGAGAACAACCTGTTCCTCTCCACTCAGTCACATCCAGTAATGGATTAATGAAATGAGCAGCATCAGGATAAAACCAGTTAACTCAGTCCTCCGAAAACAAAAAAGTGCTCCATTATAAAAAAAAAAAAAAAAAAAAAAAAAAAAAAAGGGGGGGGCTTGTTTGTGTCTGTCGCAGCCTGTGGTATATGGTCAGGTGTTGTGTCCAGTCTTTACAAAACAGTGAGAAGAAGAGAAGCAGATCAATGCAACATGGACATATGCAAATAATCAAACGCTGCAGCAGGCACACAGCGTTAAGAGGAATGCATACAAAAAACACAGCATGAATACAGAAATGAACAGCCAGAGAGGAGCTCTAATTGTATTATGGAAGTATATGCATTGCAAATTCTGCAAGACTGTGCATACATATGCACACGTTTCACTACCAAACACCACGGCGCGTCTGGATCGATGTGCAGAAAACATCAAAACCCTGCAAAGGCTTGCACACGCACACAAAATCCTGAAAGCGCTGTGCCTCATAGATGAGTATATCAGTTCATTACTATTCCGAGAGGATCTGACCATAGTCTGCGTCTCCGTGGTAAGTTAGGAATTAAACATGCACCAGCTTCAGGCGAGCACAGAGGGCTAAGCAAAGGGCAATTTGTCTCATTTAACTGCTGCCTGTCTGCCGGCTGAAAGGAATCACATTAAGCACATCTTTGGCCTATTTAAAAAATAAATCCCATACTGTTTTGCATGAAAATAGAGAGTATATAGGCTATGACCTTGTGAATGACAACATGACAGCAAACGCATGAGAAGACACAACATAGCCCTATAACCCTTTTCATTCTTTAGCTTTTAGTTTTATATATGTTACAATCTATGGCGCAGGCAATGATGGTGCGACTTTAGTCTGCACACAGCAGGAGGATTTTCTTTAAACGTAGAGGACTCGCAACTTCTTAGCTTTACCACAAGGTGTCACTCACATACTGTAAGCCACAAATGGCCATGACAAAACAAATCTAAAGAACAGAATATGAAAAAAGAAGAAGAAACATGGATTTGCATTTTCACAGCTGGTGCTCAATTTAACAAAAGAAAAGAAAAGGTAACTTGCAAGAGCATCCCAAAACGAAGAGAAAAGAAGGAAGAATGGAGGGGAAAAGTGTTATGTTCAACAGTTATGTTTAGATGTGGGTATAATTATTTGACAGCAGAAGCATTTATCGAAGATGAGTCTCATCTTAACTGCAGGGCACTTTTTCTACAGCTGTGTTCACTCTGATTATAGCATGACATACAGCAATGGCTGCAACACTATTCACCATAGAATAAACCGTTGCTAATAAACACATCAAAAAGCCAAGGTTTATTCATTAGAATGCATGTTGCATTGCAAGATCAAGACATCGGATAGTAAAAGCCCAAGGTCTTTTTGTAGGTTTATGCTTATGTAAATATGATAGACTTATGTAAATATATTCAACAATCATCACAAAAAAGAGCAAAATATTTCTTTCAAAAATGAACATTTCATTCTGCATAATTGTGGATGTGGCAATAAAGGCTTCCAAGCACAAAAGACTGAACAAAATCACATCTGTCAATGTCTACTGCAGCGAGGGAAACTGTGACATCTGTCAGGCTTTACCAATCAGAACAAGGTTATTACTAAATGGATGATTTGATTCTGTAGCTGAATCCAGATTAGCTCATTTACACGAGGAGGAAACTGCTGCTTCTTTAGCAGACGTGGCTGCGGTGCAACGCAAGCAGGTGTTTTCAGGGTAAAACGATAATCTACGAGCACACAGATAAAGGTATTTCAAGTTGTCCACTGGTACAAAAACACTTAAAGCATCACAAATGCTTTTATTAATTTTTTTGTAATGTTTTTTTTAACCTGAAATAGACTGAATGAAGCATCACGGTAATGACGTGGGTTTGCGCTTGTAAAGCAGGGACAGGGTCACTGCAGGGATGTTACAAGGGTTTTTATGTATAATCCCTGGATTGTTAGCCTATCTGGGCTTCACTGGCCAATCAATGCAGACACAATACTGAACAAATTACAAAGACTAATTCAATTACAGCAGTTTATGCACCTACTTAGTAATAATTTCCTTGAATTAGCATAGAAGTGGAAGGTCCCTTTCTTTGAAATCACAATTGGAAGAGGTCCAGACAATAAAAGAGGAGGTCATGATTACTTATATTAACTTTTAATAGTTATGTTATTTGGTAGTAATTTAGATGAACCCACCACTGTCCATAAAATAGCCCCACAGAACGGATCCTGTCGATGTTGTCCCTCATGCTGAGGATAATTATTAATTAGCCTGTGGGTTGAGTAATTACTGAAATAATCACTGTTGTGTGCCGAGCAAAAGAGTCACACTCATTTTATATGCTAATTTACATCCTAATGATGTCCGATGCAGCAGGTATTCAATCCACTCAAAGGAAAGTCATCTAAAAAAAAGTTTTACGGCATTGCTTTGGTAGCAACAAGTATTAGTGAGTTCTCATCTGACTTTCTAAACTTTCCTTTTCCACAAACATCTTAGACAGCAGAAATGGCAAAAAGCAAAAATCATTTCATGTATTTTGTGATGTATTTTTTTAGATGCTTGTTTTGCACAACAATGATGCATACAGACTGATGCAAATACTAAAACACAAGTGTTTAATTATTTCATTAGAAAAGCTTATTGAGTGAGAAATATGTGAATTTGACATGCCACGTGTCAGAATAGCAATTATAATAAAATGGGTAAAGCAACCAAATAAAATGTACAACCCATTCTTTTTTGTCATGTTGTCGACAGCTATGACTATATCTTTGTAAAGAGTCATCATATTTACTTTATTCTGACATCATGTTTGTGTTGTTAAAGAAAAGGTATTTATCTGAAGTTGCTCTGTATACGTCAGCTAAAAGTCTTAAGTCTATATGCAAATACAGTCAGCCCCTCATCAGTCATGGCACAACCTGAAGGGCCGAACTCGTGCTGTGGAAGATCTGACGCATGAATTATGAATTAAAATGCCATGTGTAACCCTCCCACGGTGTTCTTGAAAGCTGACAGTTAGAGCTGCCGCTGGTTCTTCTGTCTGTGTGTTTTGATGACAGTGTTTGGAAAGATAAATGAGCCAATATCCAGAAGACACAATCTGCTTAACTGCAAAAAGGCTTACAGGCGCTGCACGTTTTACTGCCACTGGGTGTCCACTAGATGGTAGCAGAGAATCAGCTTACAGGAAAAACGTTTCAGATACAAGGAGCATGTTCTATGTTATACAGTTTACCCCTCCTGCTCCATTCACCTGTGAAAGCCAGCATCTTCATGCATGTTTAACCCCCTAAACTTCCTTCAGATACACATTTTTTCCAAATCTTCTCTCAGAATTTCCCCTTCAGTGTTTTCCACTGTTTCCTCTTTCTCATATGTCCTCCCTCCTCGCCTGCATGTCCTCCCTCACTCCACTCATGAACCTTCTCACAAGCGTTTCTGTTCTCCTCCTGCCTTGCAGCTCCAGCCTCAACATCATTTTTCCCTACGTAGCCGTCGTCTTTCCAACATACATGAGCAAAACCACCTCAGCTTTGTCTCTCTCGCTCCTCAGTTTCAATAATTGATGTCAACTTTTTCAGTACCTCAGCAGAATCAATGTTAATCCATTTTAGTATGTCACCATATGTTACAGACAATGAGATACTAAAATGTATAAAGGATTACTTATAGCATTCATTTTAACAATCATGTCAAATGTAAACGGTACTTTTCAACATCTGCAACACATAAAAAAATGATTGACGAAGCAATTACTGTAGATGTGAAAACAATTTGAAAAACAACTTGAAGGGTGAAAGACTTACACACAAACACCCGCCCCATACATGCTTTGATTGTAGTGTTTAGTCTTCTGTTATTGTAAATGAGCTATTGTGTTAATGGTTTTTGTATTTGTTATTACTGTTGTTGTCACCGTTACTATTGTGCTCCCTCCCAGCCTTCATCTCCACTTGCCACAGTGGCCTCGCCGACAAATTATTTATAAAATAATAACAATTGAAACAGGGTGAGAATGTCAGGCGGTTAGAAGAAAGCAGATTGAGAGACAATACAGTGCTGTACTTTATCTTTCTGAAGAGCATGTCTTCGTTAATGGTGGGAAATTTGACACAATAAACTCTTATTGTTTATGTGATGGCATAGTACAGACAAAGTAAAGAAGTGTCATCTTACATATTGGAAAGTCGTATAGCTACATGCCGAGAAAACCAACCTTACCGTTTCCGTCCTGACAATTTGTACCTCAGCAAGCTTTAACACACTTCAGAAATGTCGCTGTGCACACTTGAGAAGCTCATTAGCCCATGAAAGTTGGACTGCAGTTGAAATATCTCCATGCTGAATGTTGTGTTTAAAAGCAAAGAACAGATTGCTTATCGACTCACATCAAATTCATTGAGGGCGGCAGCCAGCTCTCCGATGCCAGCGTGGCCGTGCTTCTCGTCGGTGGGCGAGGTGGCCTGGGCAGCGCTGGAAATGCCCCCAATGGCCTCCTGGACCTGCTTGAACACATAATCTCGGTTGGCACGTGTGGCTGCCACGTCGGGGTGGCGCAGGAAAGCCTGTGAGGCCGTGTAGAGCATCGTGGCATTTTTCTTGAGGGCCCCGCGTGCCGCCGCCATCTCATCTCTACACTGGGGGTCTTTGAGCTCCTGAGAAGGTGACACATTTTTTTCAGGTCAATATTCACCGAAAAATATTTGAAAGCATAAATTATGAAGACAAAATGGCTTTTTTGTTTTTAAAGAGTTCAGTGGAATTGGCAAAGATTTGGCAAGCAGGAGGTTTTCCACAATAGAGTAAGCAAGAGAGAAAAGCCACAGTTGAAGAAAACCCAGTAAAAGAACAAGTTCATGTCCCATGATGAATTGGTATTGTTCCAGCTGCACAAAGTTAAGGCAGCGTCAGCAGATCAGCAACCATGCAGCTGGACAAAATTCAGTTGTGTGTTTTGCTCTGGGACAGCTCGGCACCGTGGATGTTTGCCAACATGACGTTTACAGGAAAAATCCTCTAAAAGCTTTCTGTCACACCGAGGGGCCACATTAAAAAACACTTTGATGTGTTATTCTCAGAGGTCACATCGGCACCGATGTGGAAAATGTGCTCACTATACGTTCCAGCTGCATGTGCTCATACACAGCTATGATTATAGTAGTTTCGTCTAATGATATGCACTCAGCTCAGGTCACTGGGGCCTTTTTATTTCCAATCTACACCAGTTAACACTAACATCGAAAAATGTTAATCATCACAGTTATTATTTGAATCACCACAGCATAACATCACAGTGATTAGTTTGATGGAGGAAAAAAGGTTTGATATTACAAAAATTTTTCCTACAGGCCACAATTGTCACAATTTCCCTTCTCATCACATTATAATGATGCTGAATATGTCCATTAAAGCTCCCCTGGATGGATGATCGCTGAATAGATCAGAGTTTGACAGTGAGCTCATGGCTGCATTAGCTGTCACAACACTTTCAGGTACACTCAGTATTGAGGTCTCAAATATGAATACAGAGTCGCTTTATGACCCAGTGAATTGATTCATGAATTTCTAGTGAAACCATTGACATAGGTTCATATCAGATTTAATTGATAATTTCAGTAATCAATATGTGGCTTACGCACCCTCACCGGTTCAAGTGAATCCAAAGCCAAAGCTAATCTGTGTGGGTAACTCACATAATAGGCTGCAGATGTATTTATACAACAGGCAGAATTGTTACTATTATTAACAACAACAATAACAGCTATAATTATTATTATCATCATTATTATTATTATTATTATTATTACTATTGTTATTATTATTCAGTAGAGAATTAGAGATACTTGAAGAGTTATTTGGGTGCAGAAAAAAATATGGAGGAAATGTTCTTTTTAGCTCCCATTGATTTTAAACTTCAAGTTGCAGTGAGCACGCTGATCTGAGTTCCTCCAACCCACAGGGGTACGAGTGTGTTTGTTTCACTCGAAAAACGACGGCGCATGACGCCGTTAGCTTCCCCAGTTACCTGCTGTCTGCGGGCTGCCACATAGTTCAGCTTCACCATCTCCTTCCCAAACTCCTTGAAGCGGTTGGCCAGATCCTGCTCATTGGTGGCGTTCTTTACCCCCTCAAGAGCCTCCTCCACCTGACACACACACACACACACACACACACACACACACACACACACACACACACACACACACACACACACACACACACACACACACACACACACACACACACACACACACACACACACACACACACACACACACACACACACACACACACACACACACACACACACACACACACACACACACACGGAACAGGCCGCTAATTAATATTATCAATGTGGTTAAACATACAATTCATCTCATGTTATTCCAATATCTTATCTATTTTTCTATTTGCTTCCAAGTTTCAAAATATAGGTACGTGGTTTTGTGGCGGCATCTTGACTGTAAACTTCTTTGTATTCCTAATGAGGTTGTTACAGAAGATGTAATGGAGAGAAGAAAGAGGGAGAGAGAGAAAGAGAGAGAGAGATAACTTTTAAGTGGCCTTTGATGGCATGGCTTATACAGGCTTGAGTTAAGCCCCTCTGCGGTCCTCAAGAATGAAACTGGATAGAATGAAAAGGATACCGAGTGGCTTTGCGTGTTTGTGAGAGAGGACCAAAATGAGCAGCTCAAGATGCATGTGGGGATGAGTTTGTTTCACATATACCGAAATGCACGTCAGTCTTTCAAAGCATCTCCCATTAGCTTCATCTTACAAAGCCGTGAGCTACTGTCTATAATAAGTGACTAAGAAAACTGTTTTTCACATGACTACACTGAGAGAGTCCACAGCTCATCACACATGGGTCACAGTGCAATACGTGTGTGTTGCGATAATAGCTGACATTGCTTCTGTGTACTATATCGCATCAAGAAGGTCTTTTTAGGTGTAAAAAAAAAACAACTTCTTGGCATGATTTTCCAAAAATATTCTGTGACTGTTTCTTACATCTGGTTGCAACCCTAACACAAGTCATTAAATGTATTAGGGAGTTGACTTTGCATATCTAACAACCGCACTTACAATTTTGAGGTGAGCCAGCAGCCTCATGACGTCAGCCATGTCGGCGAGGATGAGCAGGCGGGTGACGGCAGACAGCAGAGCGCGAGCAGCCCTCACCATGGTGCCACGTTTCACAGAGGAACATGGATCGTCCGCAAACTCTGATGAGGCGATGCGCATTGTCTCTCCTACAAGGTGGGGGAGAGGGACAATAAGTAAAAGACAATGGCGGTCAGCATGTTGTGGCGTTGTTCTGCGGGTTTGTGTTTTATACATTAAAACCCAACTGAATCTCGTGAGCGTTCCCTATCGTTTAAACCAGCAGTCTTAAAATAAGAAGTCCATTCCTCTTTCATATCACTTTTACTTTCTTTTTTTTTTTACTTTTAAACAAATCAGGCTTGCAGCATGCTGGAACCAATAAATCATGATTTATTCAGTTAATCATAGGGAAACAACACAGAGAATCACATTAACTCTCATTCAAACTGGCGGTCAATTTAGCGTCACCCCTTAAACCTGTGACAATGTCACTGTGAAGCAAGAGGACTAATCATTGCAACACCACAGAACTAGAAAGAAAGATATAAATATGTTCCATAGTGGTAAATCACCTTTATAACAATTTAAACTTCTGTCATTGAAAACCAAAGATTCTAAATCATCTTTCATTGTGAGAGGTTATACTCACATGCAGCATGCATGATAGAAGAGATTAAAAAAAATGTCTTTCTCGAAGTTCTCATCTGTATCAAACACTGAAATCATCATTATAAACTGCATTGTGAAGTTACTTTTGTCACCTCAAGGTTGTTGCTTTAGCAATCTTTTCCAACATCAATAGTGATTTCCACCTACATGAATGTCACAACAAAGAAGAGACGATTCACTTTGTGTATTCAGGATTGCATCTTGAAAGGTGTAAAAAGGACAAAACGACATGACTGGATAAAACTAAAAAAAAAAAAAACTGATCAAAGAAAAGGTGCCAGTGAGACTTAAAGCAAAGCAGATAGAGCACATAACAGAACTTTCAACAACATTAATTGTCTGGTAATGTTTGGACAAAAATGTAATGTCTATAATAGCGCCATTCTTTATTCTTAAATCAGACATTATGTACTGTAATTTATTTCTTTTGCCTGTGTAAAAATCGGATGGATCTTCCTCCATACATTTGTTTGTCCTTCTCCTTAACTACAAAATGTCCAGAATACCACCACTGTGCTTCATCTCATGTGACATTTAGAACAGTGACCAAATCTGGAGGTAAACTGACTGAAATGGAATCATTTGTTTAAATATGCTGCTTATGTTGCATTATGTAAATCAGCAACAGTGAGTCAGTAAGATGTAAATGTGGATGCTAATGTACAACCACTGGTGAGTTTCCAAAACAAAGGATGGAAAAGTTTTCCTGCTTGGTAAGTTTGAAGAGAGGGAACAGGTCAATGTTGGTGAAGGCCGAGCAGGATTTCAAATTACAAAGCAAATGAAGCGGTTTATACAAAAAGTTGTGTGCAGACATGTTAATCCTGTCATACATACACGTGGCTTTTTCTTTTACACACACGCACACCCACCCCCACCCACCCACCCACCCACCCACCCACCCACCCACCCACCCACCCACCCACCCACACACCCACACACACACACACACACACACACACACACACACACACACACACACACACACACACACACACACACACACACACACACACACACACACACACACACACACACACACACACACACCAAGCTGTTGCTGGAAGTCTCTCTCTGGCTCAGTGATGAACACTTCAAGAGTGACAGTGCCAAAGGTCTGATTGCTGAAGCCCCTTGTGGTCTGAAATCAGCATCTTTAATTTAATCTCGACAAGATAAAGAGGTTTGGGCTGATGAGGTCAGAATGACAAAGGTCCGGTGAGGTGATGACGGATTTTAAAGGCATTTGAAGAGGCCGCAGAAGCCGTTTGAAGAGCGACACTTCTGGCTGCTGCGGAAAGTCCAGCGTGAGAAGGGGCCGTTCTCCAGGGGCCATCAAACATGACCAATATGGCAGATTTCCATGCTAATACATGTGACATTATGAACATAAACCATATTCCTTGATGTCCCGACATGCACTTATGTCCAAACTAGTAAAGAAGTGGCGTGTAAAGTGAGAGCCCATTAGAGGGACACTTCTGTACTGAAAAGCTTCTGAGTCAGTCCATATTTCCATGCTGCCAGTAAAAGGTTAGAAGTTGTGAAGTACCAACTTCCAGGCCCTTTCCCAGTGAGACAAGCAGGCAGTCAGTATAATTTGTTGCCTTTTTAGGAGGACAGAGCCTCGCCAAAAGAGTCCTTGAAGAGGACAGTGCAATTACTGCGAGTATAAATGTGCACATTTGCATACACAAGAGCAAAAATCAACTGTGTTCTCAACTCCGCCTGAAGATACGTCTCAGTTCTCCTTTGGTTTCGTCTTGCATACCTAACAAGTGGGGGGAGATTGATCTTCTCCTTTTTTTTATGTCAGCTGATGTGATGACCTGTATGGCGACAGTCTATTTCACACCTCGCAGGAGCTGAGAGCCGCAGCAGTCAAGTCAGTTTTCTACAGCACCGGTCGCCAAGTGGAGCTGACAGTGCAGGATGAGGAATACAGCGACAACACAACATAGGCTGAGCTCCATTTGCTCTTTCTGCTGATGTGGTTACCGAAAAAGAGAATCCAATCCCATTCTGGGGACAAACATTTGATGCACATAAAGGCTTGCTGACTTGCTCTCAACACAGAAGAGAAACGCTAGACAGCCACAAATAACTGTGACATTGCTCCATCTGAGAGAGCGAGTGGAAAAGAGTTGGCACAGTTTGAAGTGCTGCACTCACGCACACGTTTCGGCGCGAACAGAACCACGCTTAAGTTACAGCTAATGAGAATGGGTGTCTATAATGTCCTACTGTCAGCAAAGATCCTCGCCATCACAGACAGTCGAAGCTTTAACGATGTGTGACTTTAGGGTAAACAACTCAGAACGAGGCTCATTACATTCACGAGGCCGCATGAAACGAGTGAAGCCCAAAAACTAATGGCCACTAATCTCGTACGTTTAATGGATTTACCGTGCCACTCTTGCCTTCGGCATCCCTCTGAAGGTGTGCAGTCACTTGACATGTTCTGACATTCGGAGCACTTATTACCACTCCCAGACATTACAATTTCATGCAATTACACACCTCAAAAAGTATAGTACTGCCAAAAATAAAATTAAAAAATTAGGTCAACAGAATTACTTTCACTTTTCACTTAAGTTCACTTAAAGCAATAGTATTTTTTATATTTAAATGGAAACGGTATTGGACAAATGGCTGGAGGAAATGGATGAGTGAGGTTGATGACAAGTCTGTCTTCTTTTGTGGTTACAACTGAAAAGTCCCATCAGCCCATGGTGAACCTGAGTGGAAAGACCTGCCCGGCCCATCTGATCGATTCTCTGTCATCTGTCTCTGAAATTACTTTTCCTGTTTGCTACCTCACACGTTCAAGCGAGCACCTAATTAACATATTTGCCCTCCGAGGATAAATAAGGTTTTATTTTCTGATTCTGATACCACAGAACACATTTACAGTTATAACCACCCCCCCCCCTGCCCCGATAACACAAACATTAATTCATTTTCTTCCACAGATTCCATTGTTCTTGGGAAAAGACCACTCAACTTGCAACAAGTCAGTTATAGCCATTGCAGTTCACAATCACTTTTCATTTTAATTTCCACTTGACTTGACAGTGATAGTAAGGAAAAACAGGAGATTCTGAACTTCTGGCCATGTTATGTTTTTAACCAGTTGAATATTATAGTTCTCATCTTAAAATACTACATTGGGTGAGTCATGAGGAAAAAAATCTAATTACATATATTGAGACTTTATTAACAATAAAAGTCTCTATACTATTAACATAATAAGCTTTAATGGAGGAGTTTGAACATGTTTTTCAAGAAATCTAGGACTCAAGTTGACTGGAAACAACCACAGCCATTGTTTGTAATAATAATAATAATAATAATAATAATAATAATAATAATAATGATGATGTAATGCATTGCAATAATACAGTCATACATCACAATAATATTAATATAATTATTGTAATTATTACTTATTTAGAAACATGATTAAACATGATCATGCCACCAACAAATAACATTTTAATCATCCAGTCTTCAAACTCAAGTAGCAAGATATAAATCAGATGCCGCAAATACAAAACAAGAATGTCTTTTAGCTGTTCCTTTCAAACACTTTCTGCTAAAAAAAAGAAACAATCAGACAGGAGAGCTACCCATGAACCATTGCAGATAATGAATGATGCTCTTGAAAGTTTTAAACACAAGGCACCTGCAGCATTCTCCTAAAGTTGAGTCAGATATTGCACTTTCAGGGAGATAAACAATAATAAAACAGCTGAAGGCGAGAGCAAATTGCTAGATGCCAGGTGGCGAATCACAGATAATACTGGGTGATGCGCATTGACAACGCAGTTATGGGACCAGTCAGTCAACAAGTGAAACACACAGGCGTCGCGTCTGCACACAAAACATTGACGCCCACCTTGCTTACGGACGTCCTCCACAGCAGCGATGAGCTCGTCCTTCAGGTCCTGGCTATCTTTGGCAATCTGCTCGCCCTTTTCCAGAAAGTTCTGGGTGGCCTGCTCCACGGACACTGCCAGCACATGGGCCTTCTTAGAGCGCCCCTTCTTCTTACTGGATGGTCCTTTGTTGCTGGTGTTCACCAGAGTAGTCACCTAGGAGAAGCAAAAAAAGAGACAACAATCAGCGGAGAAACGTGCAGTCATTCATATTGACAGAGATTGAAGTTTGATCTGTGGTGGCCTAAAAGTCGTGGCTCTTAACTCAAACGAGCTACCCAGGCACTGCCCCATTGCAGCCCATCGCTCTCACGTGTGTCGTAAAGTTCAACTGTGGATAGGGTGTGTTGGAGGCAGAGAAGTAATTCCTTCAAGAGGGATCAATAAGGTATACTTATCAGGTAATATACCTTCAACTTCACATCTACAGCAATCAGCCGATGTTAGGACTACGACACATTAAGTATTTGTGTGCAGAGTTTTCATATCTTCGAAAGATATAATGATATTGCTGTACAGAGAAAAAAAACCTTTTCTTTTAATTAAGAGTAGTGTAACACTATAACATCAACAATCTTATATCACATCTAGCATTAAGTTATGTGAACAAAATGTACTATATTGATATCATATACAACGCAATTATGTTCAGGGGTGATACCTTGGGACAAATCTAAACGACAAACAATAATAACATCATGCATTGTAGTCACCATGGATTTATTGCAGATGGCAGTGCTCTTTCTCCTGAGCCGAATTTATACCAGCTATCGCTGCATCTTGATGTTTGCTTTTTTTTTTTCTTAGGTTTTTTTTCATAGACAGGAAACTGTTGTTGCAACTAAATGGGAAAGAATGCAGGAAACGTTGACCGTTTTCACAAGAAAACATAAACAGGGGCTTAGGGTTAAGTCAGGTGTTGTTTCTCCAGACATCCTGCACTCGTCTCCAGGTTTTACTCCATTATAATGCTCACTATGCTTTTTAGACTGTTTCCATAGATGGGCATTTGGGGCAAACTGGTTGACAGTTATGAACACCTCATTTATCTGATTTCAGTCAGTCTGTTTGTATTTCTGTGCGTGCTGATATTGTGATTAATATCAAGCAATGTATGAAACAAACAAGTTATATGTTGTATTTCGTCCGATTGGGCAAACATTTCGTTTTCAGTTTATTTTCGATATTGGTCTTTGGTCTTTGTCATTAGAGTACTTGGCTTCCTGAAATTGCTTTGCAAATGCACTGAGTTCCGTTCAATAGGATTCATGAAAAAGGAGACATTGTAGTCTGAAATGAAGAGAGTTCACCTAAAGAGGACCAAAAAAAAAGAACATTAAAGTTAATCAATGGTAAGCCATTGTGGATCTATAGCAGGAATTTACTGTGTTAAAGGAATAAACTTGTTGGCAATGTTAAGGTTGAAATGTTTACATGTTGTTTACTGTATTTAAGTCGGAGTGAGATGTGATACTTCCTCCTAGAATACCCTATAATACTATATCATCGCAGTATTGCGATTTTTGGGGAATTCTTACATCTACAATTTTCTTTAAATTCTAAAAAAATTACATTTTCAACATGAAATTCTCATTAAAATGATGGGTGCATGATTTGTCCTGGATGCTGGATGTTCAGCGAAACAACTTTGGGAAAATGTTTGAGACTACAAAATGATAAATAGTTATGTCTTTGTCAATATTATGCGGTTCCACAGTCATAATGAGGCAATTCATTCAAAATTCTATTATAGCTAAATTGTATGAGGCATCAATCAGGAACCTGCCTCGTGTGAGAGAGCAACCACTGCAGGTTTTCATCTCTCAGCTTAAAAAGAAGTGCGGCAAAGTCAGTTCGTCAGACTGCCCTTCTCCCCCGGTAGAGATATGTAACCGAATTCAGCCGCGGGCAATCCTTTCCCTTGATCTGAGCTCCTCTGGGCAGGCTACACTGCACACCGTCAATAGCATGATGCGTCACAAACTCCTACAAAATGAGCACTTGATCTAAATGCCACAGAATCAGTTGGGTGTGTTACAGGAGATCGTTTTGTAGGAGCGTAATGTGACACCTTCCATTAGGAAACCTCCTGTACGTTGAAAAACTATTCCTGCATCGTATTGCGTGAGTACTGATCTCTTCTAATACACTGAACTGGCAGTCAGCAGGAAGATGAAAGAAGAAGCAAATGTTTAGAGCAAATGTGATGCGTTGGTTCATGTTGTTGATGCAGTTATGCGGTCCAAGGACAGTTGCAGAAAATGAGACCCGATGCTTGAAAAAGTTGAAAAATCTTGACACAAAGCTGGAAGCTTTCAAGCTTATCAACACTGTACATTTATGGCGTGACCGTTTCTATGTAGGAGAAAACACATGTTAACCCTTTGGTCGCCATTGACAACTGCTAAATGTAAAGTTTCTTTCTTGATTTACGGAATATACAATCATGTCTTTTTTTTCATTAATAGTCATGAAAATCAAATCAGATGATGTTCCTACACTTTTACTGAACATCAAAATTACACTTTTTTTTCAATTAAAAAAGCTTGAACGGTTTTATATAGTATTTGGATAGAAATGGACAAAATAATTGTCTTTTCAATTATATTCAAGATCATTTTGATACCTCCAAATATAAGAGCACATTTTTTTATTTCAATCTAAAATAAAAAAAAAAAAAAAAAAGAACATTTCTTTTACCAGGAGATCAATTAACAGGCCTCTATAAAAGCGAAACTCTCATCTCACAGGCACGGCAGCAGCAGCAGAGCACCGATCACCGCCGCCTGTCACCGATTCACTCATGAGAAGAATTATTGCCAATGCGGCCCTGCCGCTGACTCTTTTGCTGAACACAATGGCACACGTCCGTCCGAGTCCAGTCAGAAAGAACACGAATAGAATTTCTCGTCATCACACTCCTCAGTCAGCGTTAGCTTCGGGACTATCAGTCTGACAGCAGCTGAACCCGCACAATGGCGTGATATGATTAGTTTGTGGAATATATCAGACGCTTTCACTTTGGGAAAGCTCCTAAGAGCAAAGTTATGTTCTGTCTCGGCTGCATTACTTAAGGGCTTCTCGCCTGGAAAACAAACTTTAATGATGTATGTCCTCACTCATGCTGGATCCAGGAATAGCAGAGCTGATATGGGAGCAAGTCAGCCTTTTAGGTGATTATACTTTGGGAATAAAAAAAAGTTATTCATGATTCAGTAACATTTTTAGAATCTGCATTAACAGCTGCCCTCGGCCTTAACTATGATACAGCTGCTTACCAGGAACTCGCCCGCTCGGCATCGCCTGACACAACTGAATGAGTGTTCTTTACGAAGCACAATGGTGTGTTTCATTTCACTTTAAGTTTTCTTTTATCAATCAATAACTCATATTTATGAGAGCACACGCAAATATTCCTCTCACACATGGGGGGAAAAAAACAACAACACATGGATACAGGCTGTCCACAGAACAACATTTATGGACACATAAAAGGAAGAGTCCATCTACTTTCAATTTCTCACAACTGTCAGCAAGTAAATCAACAATGACCAAATGTGTATGAAGTCCCCCAGTGTGTTCAAAAGAGCTGCCTTACTTTCCTATTAGGAGTGTGGAACTGATTTTTACACCAATTTCAAATCAAAGAGGTCCTATAAGTCCACACAAAGTGACACAACAAACAACAATTACTCAGTGTCAGACGATCAAAACTACAGGTGATTTTAGAGACAGCAGTTAACCTCGTACAGGTCATATTTTGAACTGAGGCTGGAAAGTGGACAACCCGGAAGAGAACATTACTAGGACAACAGGGAAACCGCACACAGAAAGGCTCCCACTCGACTGGAAAGACCGTACATTACCACTACACCACAAACAAAATGAACCACTAAAATTTAGTGTACTCAGTCTTGAGTCCTGTTCATTGATGAATCCACATTGGCCTTTTCGTCTTGTTTGTTTTTTTTGTTTTTTTCAATGTATTTTCCACTTCATTCCACCCAAACAAGCATGAATCAATCAGGCCGTCTGAACAGGAAGAGGAGAGCAAACGTGGCCAAAGATCAGGAGGAAGTCAGGGTTGTTAAAAAAGACCTAAAGATGAAACTGACGGAGAACAAAAACGACTCTGAGCAAAAGATTGAGGACAAGACAGCCGCAAGCAACTCAAAAAAAGTTTTTATCTGAAAAGAAGAAGGTGATTGGCTGTGGGAAAGCCTCACCTGGAAACAACAGAATTTACTCATGAGTTCCAACTTCATCAATAGGATTGACAAGACAACATCTTGGTGATTCTCCATCCACCATCACGACACCAATCCACACCTCTGCTACAGCCTCGGGGTCCTGAGGGTGGCACTCGCATTTCAAATCACAAAGGTGTTCTGCTTTCTGCTTTCATGGAACCCTTGGAGTTTGCTGACTGACAGCATATTCACAAGGCTATGTCCTTGAAAAAGTTGGCAATACACCTTATTTTCATAAACATCAATCGTTTTAGTAATTTTCCGCAGCAATGTTTTGTTTAATTAATATAATGTGTATTGGATTCATATTTCTTATATGCTGACATAACATTTAAACTTCCATCTTACCTATTCTCTACGCACACTGCCAATACAACATATAAATGCTTACCTGACCAATAGTTGAAAGAACTGATGCTTCCCTCAGGATTTCATAAGCTCAATACCATCAAAACATAAAGAGATTCACAGGTACTTTTCCTTTTAATTGCAGATTCAATTAAACTTGATCTAAAGATTAATTTTGTATGATTTATGAATATGGATGAATAAGAGATGAAAAAAAATATGGTTTTAATTGAACACAATTGTAATGCTTTAAAATGTATCTAAACACTGTCGTCTCAGAAGTGAGTATTTCTATAGTCATAAGAAATATGGATTTCTTTTCGCCAATTGTTTAAATGTACTGAGCCAGAATGGCAATATGCCAGATTTAGAGATGTTATGTCATATTTTACAGTTTTTTGGCATGAAGTTCCATACATACAATAGCATCAAGCATGTGCTGAGGATACACATTTCACTATTCATTGGGGTAAAATTGAGTGAAAGTAGCTCGTATAGCACCATCTGAGAGGCATTCAAGGACTGTTCAGAGCGTTGGCTGTCTCATTTTGAAGTTCAAGGACAGGTCAGACTGTGGTCCATTTGTAATTTAGTGTCAGTCGTTAGTTTTACAAAAGTTTTTGAGACCAGTCTCGCCACACAGCAAGAAGCTATGGGTCCACATACCAGCCGGGGCCTTTGTGTGTGGAGTTTGCATGTTCTCCATGTTTCCTCCAGGTAATCAGGTTTCCTCCCACAATCCAAAAACATGCATGTGCGGTTAATTGGTGACCCTAAACTGCCCCAAGGTATGAATTTTAGCTGGGACTGGCTCCAGTGCTCCTAGATGGATGGATGGATGGATGGAAAGAAACTTGGTCACTTATAACAAATACTATCGGTTGTGTCTAATAAAAAAGAAAAAGAAAAAACAAAAGAATTTGTAGATCGAAACAAAAATTACAATTCAAACCCTTCAAGTTTCATTTATAGTGACAAGTCAAAAATATGGTGAGAGTGGTTTAGTGCTCTATCGCCTCCCCCTGGTATTGAAGATTGTTTATGCTTCTATATAAACATACTTTATAGTCCCACTGAGGTTTATTGTGAGGAACATATGGTATTCACAGCATTAAAAAAATAACAAGGTATATAATTAAAATCTTTGTTACTGTACATGGAGACGATGAAACTGTGAGAGTTGTGATTGTAGTGACCATATTACGTGGCACTTAAGAAGAGCAATAATTTCAACAGACTCTCATACAATTACACAGTCATCTGCTGCCAACAACCAAACACTAGCATCAGCGATGTAAATATGCCAGATCATCTAGTGTTGTCGGAGTCATCCATCCACTGTGCAGTTGAGTGTATTTTGTGTCATCTTTATGATCCCCGAGATCTGTGTGCTTGTGAATATTTTTAGTACTCAGCATTATTTTAATCTTCTACAGTCAGAGTGTCTCTGTGGTTGCCTGTTATAAGTACATAATTGAATGATGTTACAGATGTAAGAGTGGACCATGGACATCTGTTAGAGCTACTGGCTCTTTCGGGTAATTCTGCTTATAGATTAATGATCAAATGTGTATATTCCTCTTTGTTACCTAAAATGGAGCTGATGCGACCTTTAAGTTTATTGTCCTTGTATAAGTCTTCCATGGAATAAAAGATAATGAGAGTTAACTCAGTTATGAGTCTGTGTGATTTACCTACACTTGAGATGCTCAATTATTCATAAACACAGGGTTGGGCCTGTGTGATACACAAAAAAAGCCGACTGGATGTGCCTAATGTGTAGCTTCCCACAGGGCAATGGCTCAATCAAGTCAATGCTTGTTGACATTTTGTTCTGCAACGGTGACTTAAAAAGCTTGATGTATATTTAATTATCCCCACAAATACCTCACAGCATGAACTGAGGCTGAATCAATTTATGTATCCTCATACAGACATAACTGTACTTTTTGTTTTTTGTTGTTCTTTTACTCAAAAATATCCTGCTGCATGTGCACGCATATGCACAGATGAACACACAAGAAATAAGCTCAAAAGAAGTTATGAGAGTAGAGGAACATTCACAATCCATAAGAATCTGAATTTCAATAGGAGATGCAACTGATTTACATGTATGTTTTCAAAAGATACTTGCAGCATAAACAAAATGATACATCAGGTCACATCACAGGCTGTATTTAGACACAACACAAACAAGCCAAGAGTTTTTTCAGGCTTCTGGAAGGATAAACAAAGAACAACTTTTGGTGATGGTGGTAGTAGAGGAGAGGAATTAGATTTTTATGTTTTATCTGATTAGATAAAGCATCAAAATCAAATTTAGCAAACATTCCGAGGGGGGACAATCATCACAGCGAGGAAAGGCGGCGGTGTTGTTTCAGGCTGAATGACATTACATTGTGAGGTCCTTGGATACTGCGACACTTTCCTGAAACATTCAAGTTTAATCACAGTCACTTTCACAGAAACGCAGCAGATGATAAATAGCCTGGCTGTTCGGGTTTCTATTATAAAACAATGAGGGAGAAATTGCTGCAACGTCATAACGACAATGTTTTATAGTTGAATCCTAAAAGGAAGCACGTGAACTGACCAAATAACTTATAAACCAAGAAACAAAAGGCTTTACCCACAGAAGTTACAAAGTAAACGCTGCACCTTAGATGGTAACAACCAACACAAACTAATCCATACCTCTAATGAAGCAAAGTTGCCAGAATGCTGCTTGCAAACAAAGTAAAGATTTTATTGTTTTGTTGTGATACACACAGCCGTGTAGTGGTTAGCGCTCCTGCTTCACAGCGAAATTGAAGACGAGCTGGAGGGCTTTCAGTGTGGAGTGTACATGTGAGTTTAAGTGATGACTCGAAATGGCACATATGAGTGAATGTAAGTGTGTGTGAGTGTCTCTCAGTGTTTTCCCTATAATGTACTGTAATGTTTCGGGTGCACCTGGGCTTTCCTATTGTCAGCGGGGAACACTTCCAGCTTGTATTCTGCTTTCACATAAAGCATTACAGAAGATGGATATATTTACTTCGTATATATAATGGCGAATATGCTGACAAAGGTGATGACTTTTATGCAAAAATATTTTTTACGCGTCATCGCAGGTGAGAGAATAAAATATATGGACGCTGGATCCTTTTACGAATGAGGTAAAACTACAGTAGCTCAAGAATAAAAATGCAGAGAGCCACAGTAATGTTTGTCTCGTACATCCAAAGGAAGCCTAACACAAAACTAAATACATTCTGTGCTGAGGGGATGGATCCTTGCCCTTTTCTGGTAGCTGGTAATTGTCTGTGGGCAAAGCCATTTATCGTGCATATTAGCTGCACTGTTTTGGATGTGATGCAAGACCACACTGGGCTTTCTTCCATACAGCTGCGAGTTCTGCCATTCTCTCAGCAACAATTCAGACACAACACCGCTGCCTTCACCAGAGATCACCGAGGAAAGCATGCTTAATTCTTACACCTGTGCAGCAATGTTACACAGGTTTTCGCTCAGACCAAGGGTGTCAAATTTATTAGTTTAGGGATCACATGCACCCTTTGTATCTCGAGGAGGCCAGACCACCAAAATAACAAAATAAACTATAAATAACCTTTAAAAATGGCAGTTTGAAATCTTTTTTTCTCCAAAGTGATTCTCCTGAGACTCACGTGGGCAAAACGCCTGTCGCACCTGAGCATGCACAATTTCAGCATTATGCGTGTTTATCTACACAAACCTTCCATTACAGCATGGATACATCATTAATTCTACAGGCAAAATTGGTGTTGGAATTCATTGCTGCACATAAGCTTTTTAACCCAGTCCTATTAAATTGAGTCATTAAAAAAAGGTCACCCCATGGGCCAGAATGCAACCTTTGGGGGGGGCGCAGTTTTAGTCTGCAGGCTGTATGCATCATACATTTTGTTATATCAAGAGATTGTTGATTTGGTTTCCGTTAGTGGTAGATTTATTGTTTTAAAATGTACAAGTCTCTTCATTCAAATTTCTAAAGGCTAAAAAGACAAATCATCTTGAATGCAGGTCACCCCACAATTTACATAAATTGTAACAGAGCACATGAAAAATGTAAGAATGACTGAATAAACGTTTATTTTTTAGTATTTCCAATGTTAAATCTTACCAATAGCAGTAATGTCTATACATTTAGAGTAACATAACCAGACACACAACTACACAGAATATAATGAGAGGAACTGTGCAAATAGATGACTAGCTTGCTCGCACAGATGTTGCAACAATATATCTAATTGCTGGCCAACTAAAAATGAAGTCACACGTGTATTTCTGTCTTTACTTTTGAGGAAATAATTCAAACATCTGTGTTAACACTTCTGTGGGTTGAAAAGCAGCACACTGAGCAGTTCGGTTCATTAGGCTTTAACGTGTCAAACCACAGGGGCCTTCCACACAACATTATGGGCAAAATGTCATACAACAACATGCTGGGGTTCTCCACAGGCCAGATGCAAATGCAATAATTATGCAAAATACCTTGCTTATCTTCTATATATTGTATTAATTGGCATATTAAAAACACACACACACTTCTCGCATAATGCCTGTATAGACAAGAGCTCAGCATGGTATGGGACTGTAACAAAGTAAATACAGTAAAAGGTGCACAATGTAAACTTTTAAGAGCTGCTTTAATGACTTTAGAATCATCGACTGTGAAACGCCTGTTCATATAAATGAATATGCATCAACATAACTTAATAACCTTACAGATATTCTACAATCATGATTAACAATATTTGACCTTTTTTTTTTTATTAATGCGCTATAAACAGCATACAAAAGCCTGGCCCACTTGGGGAGGCATCACCAATGCAGCTGGTGAATTGTGCTGCTTCTTTGCCAATTTTCCACTGACATGCACAAAAGGACACCGGATTTAATAAGTGCTCATATTCAAACAGTTGATTAGCAGTGTGTCTGCAGTCATTTGCAGATAACAGCAGAGGAGGATTTCATGCTTGTGCATGTGAATACAATCATAGAAACATGATCAATAAACAAACAATTAATATGCATCGCTGTATGTGTACGATGAAAGAAGAGCGCATGCATATTTCTGCATTTGTCATTTGTGGAATGCTTTAGTGTTTATACTAAACACTGTTTTGATCCAGCACCAATTTTCTTTGACGATGTGTTAAAAGGGGATGTCTTGCTGAAAAGAATAAAACACTATGAAAATATATTATCTTCTAAAAATGTCAACATTGATCGAGTCATCGTGATTAAAACAAACTCATATTTGTTTGCAGCATTTTCAATCTTATGAAAAGCTGGTTTTATGTGGTGTCAAAGTCATTACCTTTACATCCTAAATTTGAAAAAAATCAAACTACGAGATAACTATTGTGCCAAGACTAACATTTACAGATGTAGCTCGACAGAGAAGCAAGGTAAGGACGTCACAAGGTGGTGAGTCAGGCAGAAAGAAGCTCCACAATAGATTTCCACGACTGTCAAGGATACTCATTACGGTTTTGCGTGATTAATTGGCTAAACAATTGAAACTTCTGCCCTCTCACTCATCACGAAAGAAATATTAGGCCCTATTTACTCGACAGTTTTTCATGTCAGCGCTCACCCTTTTTGTGCTTTCGTTTCAGAAAAGTTGCTACCAAGTCCCAGGAGTATATGGACTGGGAGTCATGACACTCCGGAGGCCGCTATTGTTGTTAATGTACATCTACTCACATGTGCAGAAGAATTTTTTATTACAGCCTTGGAGCGCATACACAGTAACAGCGTTTCACAAAAAAAAAAGATTTTCAAAAAGTTACAGTTTAACCCGTGTACATGGAGATGGATTTGGAGAGTTTTCGAAAAGTTCCACCTTGAGAGCTGTTTTCAAAAAGTTGCATTTCTGGCGGCTCTAAACACAGTTTGTGAAGACACACCCAAAATGCAACAAAAGTTTTCCATTTTCACTTGAAAATATTGTTTTGTAAATGTGACTTAGTCAGTTGAACCAATACGTTTTTTATTTGTGTACAACATACTTCTGCCTGCCGCTCGTCGGGGCTACAGAGCCATCGGACAGCAATTCCCCCTCACCAGAGCAGTGCTTGAGCAAACTAAAAAAACTGTCATATCACAAAAACAGTTACGCACTTCACTGTAGCAATCAGCAGTGTGGATACTAAGTTGGTGCTTTTAGTGACGCTTGCCACACTCAGGCCAAGTTGTTATCATTTATCCTGAGACGCTGTGACAACGCCTGGTCTGAGAAGACATTGCATCTCATTACAATGACTCCACATCATCTGCTTCCAATACGTTTTGTTGAAGTTGAAAGCCTTAGAAAGTTGCCCATACAAAATTTCAACAGTTTTGAGTGTTTTTGCTTTGTTATGCTAATCAACCATTCAGAATTCTAATTGCGTCTCTGGAGTGTTGAAAACACCACTCATTGTGACGATCAAGGTAATGAACAGCAGTCACATAATTTTAAGTATCACATAATTTGGCCGCCACACAGGGGTCAATCAATTACAGGATCAAGAATTGTTTTTGTTTTCTCTGTGACACCTTTTCAGTCAACACTCAAAATTTAGACTTTAACAGAATTTAAGAAATTCAGTGGAGGCTCTTAGTTCAGTGAGTAGCTTTTTGTTCAGTCAATTGTTTTCAGTTTTAGTGAATTATATCACTTTTAACAATACAGAAATCTATCACGTACAAGTCGGAGTCAGTTTTTCTCCTTGTACTTCTCAGAATATTTCTTGATTGGAATAAAAGGACAAATGTTGCATTGCGGTGTTACCTTGAACACTTTTAAGTGCATAACTCAAGCCTTTTTAAGCAGGCAGTGATCAATGAAGCCATTCTGACTGTCTGATGAAATTCAGCCTTAAACAGAAAACAGATGACACATAAGTAATTATGCTGCAGCTGAAGTAAGCCCCATGTCCACTCCAGGCATGGCATTTGTAGTGCCTTGACCCCCTATTTCATTGCTGATCAATAGTTTTAAATGTCATGCAGCCTTTCCCCCACAGAGCAGTGGCCGGTGGACTTTCCAGTCAGTAGTAAATCCCCGTGGCTCTGCGTGGCCATTCAATTTTCCGCCTTCAGCTCGAGGCCTGCATCTAGCGGATGAGCGATGATTGAACTGAGGAACATTAGAGGAGGATGTGTGCATGGAAGTGCACGTGTAGCCAACTGCACATGCATGAGCATGTACACACATGCCCAGCTCCTGAGAGATCCCCTTAACCTTTAACATCATCCGGCAGTCAATGATATACATAATGGTCCGTGTTAAATAATTGATGAGGCTATTTAAGTGTTCACGGTGTGCGCAAAAGCTCAGGGGACCGAATCATAAGAAGGACCCTCTACAGCTTTTCAAACAGGTGAATCAGTCCCTGAGGCGTGTGAACAACAGTCCTGGCTGCTGTGGTGGCTCCTGGCCATGTTACAAACTGCATGACACACACACACACACACACACACACACACACACACACACACACACACACACACACACACACACACACACACACAGATGTGTACAAAACAAATACAAAATAAAATTTGACTTTATCTTGTGGGCAAAATATTGCCATAAATTAATATTTGAATGTTTTGCTTTGCTGTGGCAGAGGGGGTAATTGTCTATAATTTTGCAAGATCAAACAGTGGGTACTAAAAATGAAACATTCTGGTGCAAAATACAGTGAAATGTCCTTAAAACTCCTATAAATCCTATGTAACCACCTTACTTGGTGATTTTTGGGGCTGGATTGGAGCCATTTGTGGGCCGGTTTTATCCCAGGGACCTTATGTTTGACTCTCTAGTGCAGTGTTTTTCAACCACTGTGCCGCAGCACACTGGTGTTCCGCGAGATATAGTCAGGTGTGTCGTGGGAAAGTATCCAATTTCACATTTTTTGCGAAAAAACATTTGCTAGTTACTTTTTTTCTGGATTTATTTGATTCCTGTTGATAAAACTTTGATGAGAATGACTTTATATTGTTATTATAGGCAACAGAGTTTCAAATTTTAACATTTCCGGGTGGTGGTGTGCCTCGAGATTTTTCCAAACAAAAAAGTGTGCCTTGGCTCAAAAAAGGTTGAAAAACACTGCTCTAGTGTATTAAATTGAAAGTGAAACTTAAGAGGTGTCACAGTGTAAGGCCACACTGCAGACAAGCTGTCCACTGTCCACTCATTAAGGTGTGTTTACAGTTAAAACCTCTCCGTCCATGACGTCTTGTCCGCTCTTATCGGATCCCCTCGTCCGAGGTTTGACTGTACACATATTTTAGACAACCTTGAGGAAACCGTAAACCATTTTTTCATCCAACTTTTTTGAAAACTGACTGCCTAAATGACGACTGAATGTCTAAAACTATACATGTTCCCAATAGACAAGCACCCCTGAGGCTTGCACTCCTGCACTGCTCGTCTATTGGGGACTATACGGTAACCAAATAAACTTAACCAGATGAACATGCAAACGTGAAACTATCAGCAGACTTGTATCCTGTACAGCTGCGTATAGAGACAGCTCAAATCTAGAAGGCCATGTTCACTTTGTATCATCCAGTGTTATTTAATATATCTTTTGAAGTTAACAAGTCCTGAAGTGCAAAGCAGTGAGGATTAGACGGCATTAAAATTTGTACCTAAATGGGGCTTTGGGTGGCGAGGAGGAAGGGTTTTAGCAGGAGGTGTCACATCGCATGGAGTGTCGGGGTCTGACATTCTCAACCTTGCAGAGTGTTCAACGGCAACCTCATAAAACCTCCTGGCAGCATGCTCAGTTTTAAAGCTAGGAAGATGAATGTTAGAGAGCAACTGTCACGTACAATGATGGATAAGAAGAGGGAAATGATGAATAATGAAACATGGCACTGCAGTGGTTTTTCCTCCCCATGCTTCTTTTTTTTTTTAATCTTCATACTTTATGACAGTATATGTTTATGTTTTTAGAAGAACTCTAAGTTACCCTGCTGCACACCTGCAGATTTGAACTTTTTTCTGAGTTCTTACAATTGAAAAGCACATTTTCCTGGTGTGGTGGTTAATCGTACTGTTGATAACGGAAATATCCCCCAGTTGGACTTCAGAGCTTTTGTGTGTGGAGTTTGTGGTTTCTCCATGTGCATACCTTGATTTTCTCCAGGTATTCCAGTTTCTTCCCACATTCCAAAATTGTACATTTGAAGCTTATGAGTGCTTGTTGGTCTATCTGTGTTGTCCAGGGTGTATGTGAGTCAGTGAGGAAATTGGACAAAGCACTATTGATTATGGACAGATGAACATACTTTTTTTTCATATATATGTTTTACATTGCCAAAAAAAATAATGGGTTTTGTTCACCTCGACATAAAAGTTTAACATAATTAGTTTTGTATAATTAATTTTGTAAATTGTGATAAGAAAACACGACTCGACAGAAAAACAAAACATTTTCTTCAACGATTCTCACTTTTTTTTTTTTTATCCTACATAAACTTCCAAGAACAGCGTTCACTCAATCTGCTTCAAGTGCAACATACTTTCAGATTCCACATAATAATTCCTAATTAATATGCCCTCTGCTCATGTCCCTTTTATCAACTTGCATGATGATTCTCTCCACAGATGTTTTAACTACCAGAGGTTATGGCATTCATTGTGCAGCATTTGATACATAGGATGACAGAGCAAAATTAGGATTCGTTAATGAAAAGAACTAATTTGGACCCACATCGAGATATACTCCTGCTGGAGTGCAGTGTTTTCTACAGACTGTTGTGAGCACGCCTAAGTAAGTGAACCACCTTCCTCAGATGCTGACAACTATCCAAAAACACTATTTATCAACTGTGTTAAGAGCCAATGATTAGGCCTCAGGGAGCTAATCTAAGGAAAACAAAACAGTGAGTTTTGTAAACAATTGCATAACGCTGGCAATTAGAACACTGAAGTACTTCTCGAATCTGTCAGACTTTTCACTTCTCCTTAAAAACACAAACATGCAAAAACAACACGCAGAGTGGAAGATTCTTCAGTAAAATTGCCAATGAGTCCTCATTTGACTTGAGTTTAATTTCTATTTTTTTTGCATGTCACGCCTGGAGGTTCTCACATAACCTTCATAACAAATGGCAAAATATATACCATCTTAGATGCAGACTCACATCAAAGACAAACCTCATAAAAGCTTTTTGGAATCTCTTTCTGGAGTGTGAGGTATGGTCACGAAGATCAGTGTCAAAGAAAGTCAAAGAAATCAAGTGCAGCAATCCAGTGAGAAAGAAGCGGCTTCAAAGAGTTTGTGAGAATATCATTACTGCGGAAGAATCAGGTCTGAACTTGAGATGATACAGTGTTAGTTTATAGGTCACTTAAAAACAGGAGTGTGACAATATGTCCCGCTATGCTGCTTGAAAGGAACACAGATGATTTATAGGCAAAGTGCGAGTCCAAATACTTTGTTACAACTGTACTGTACCTTACGGGTATTTTAGCGTCCAACAAAATAATTTTTTTTTATTTTTATTTCTTATTTTCACTCTGACAGTTTCCAACCTCACCATCAACTTTCACAGCAGAAACACCAACGGTGAGCAGGAAGTGTCTCCTGAATGTGATGTTGACAACAGGAAAAACAAGCTGCCGTGTGGCTGAAAACCAACCAGAAAGCATGGCGGCGTAGCAGATTTTAAGCAGCAACACATTCTCGATTCATGACCTTATTCAAAGGATCTTTGAAGTTGTCAGCTCAAAGAACAGAGACCTGATAAAAATGCCCTTTCAAAGTGTTATATTTTATTAGGTTGTTTTTTTTGTTTTTTAATATACAATTGAGTACCTGTGGATTTTTTCCCACTTTTGTGTGGGTTAAAAAAACAAAACAATATACTTCTATATCAGGCAAGTATTTGTGCCAATGTGGAAAATGTGTGCACTTATAATGCTGAATTTTTTTTTTTCTTCGTCATTTTTTGCATTTGACCTCAGTATTTTGGCAGCACAGCTTTTATTTAATCTTGCTGAAACCTCCGAGCTTTCATTTAATCTTGTTGAAACCTCCGAGCCACCCGCACATAATAATTAACCTAAATCTGTCCACATTACTGGTTATCAAAATCCACTATTGGCCTTTGAACATAAAGTGTGCCATCAACCCAAAAAGAAAACAAAATTGAAGATGAACTAAGAAGGTCAGATAAACACCTTCAGGTGTATCAAGTGCTTCAGGTCCATCTTTCCTTCGGTCTGCTCCTGTTACAAAACGATTTGACCTTTTATTTCACAAATCACGATATAATTGAGGTCGTTCTACTTTGGGCTGAGTGAAAATTAAATACACAGCAGTTGAGGATCAATACACAGGAGCTTGGCTTTGTTTTCATGTTTCTTCACGCTTGTGAATATTGTCCACAGTTTCATTTGACGCTATAAAATAGTTATGAATCTGGACTCACAGTTTATTGTGTTTTAACAGTGCACATTTTGCAGTTGTACCACAGTTCTATTCTGAAGTTCATGAAGTTCATTCATGAAGTCATGCATCCCAACTGGTTTCTCTACACATCACATCAATCCAATTTGAGATAATTTGATTTTCAGGGTTACATTTAATAATTTAGTTCATATTCCGCTGACATGAAATATTTACCGCCATAACTAAAATAATTTCTGGCTTTTCCTTTCATGCTTCCAGTCTGATGAAACTTCCTGCAGCGTTTACCCAACAACAAACCGCAGGAGCTAGCAAATGTTATTTATTGACCACTAACTCTTCATCCGAGAAAAATACCAAACTAACAAAAGTGAGACAAACAGAGGAGAAAATGCGTGCCAAAGTACTTCAGTAGTTGTACTCCGTAAGTAAATTATTCATGAAAATGAGCTCATTTGGTGGCCATTGTCAATTTTGTACAATAATAAGATGCCGCTGATCAAGTTCACCGTTTTATAGGTCACTGGAGGGGAGAAAAAGCCATCCGCAACAACAATTTCAGCAGCACACTTTGGTATTTAAAGCACTTTTCTGGCTACTCTGGCTTATTTAGATCACATCTGCGCTGATCCTACGAGGAGCCGAGTATGCAGGCAGTCAGAATCTCAGATTATCTGCCTGCTTCTTTCCTTTTCATCCTCGCTCTTTGTGTTTCTTACACATACACACACACACACACACACACACACACACACACACACACACACACACACACACACACACACACACACACACACACACACACACACACACACACACACACACACACACACACACACACACACACACACACACACACACACACACACACACGAAGCGGGGAAGTCAGACCCTTGCCAGCTCACTGTCAGAGACCTTCAAAATGCCAACCGGATCAGCTGTATTCCAGCTGTAGACGACATGGGCTGAGGCACTTTGTCACTGTCTTTTCAGTCAAGGCACTGTGTCATGCAAGGAAAAGCCAGGTTAGCGTCGCTGCAGAAACTATCTGATGAGGCAGAACTGCATTGATGTGCCATGGGTAGGTTCATTCCAGTTGCCTGTCACAATCCTTGTGCATGGATTACCTGACATGAATAAGGCATGTTGACCATGGGGTGTCCTGGGCTGCTCCCAGATGCACTCAGGCAGCGGTCAGGCAGTTTCAAATGTCATCAATCTCTCTGGGATAGCCAGATGTTTCATCAAATTGTCGGTCGTTAATCTAAAAAGAGACTATGCAAACACACAGTGAATATTTTTAAAAGGACTGTTTTGTGATTGTGAAAACTTCAGTGGGATTTATTCGCCTCGCTTTAGAAGCGAGACAATGATTAGGAGCTTCAACTGTCTGTGCAGAAATAATAAGAACAAGAACATAGGAGAAGTGAGCTTTAAGGAAGTGGCGGCTGATCTATTAGTTTTATTTCGGCTGAAGCTATCATGCGTGTGCAGTAGAATCTATTTTTTTATATATTTGTTGAGGTTTTATACAGCTTGTATCTCCTTCCAGAGGGCAACATGGGGGTGGGGTCTTTTAAAAGGCAGCTGACCTTGTTTTGTAGTGGGTCACTTTAAATCCATTAATTGAAATGTGTGAAGATACCCGATTTTACTTAAAAGAGGAAAAAAAAAACCATCAGAGATTAATCTATAATTTTCATGTATCTCATGTGTTCTGTGTTTTACAAGCAAATGGTGCTTTTCATTCCCGGCAATAATAGTTTAGCAGATTTTGGTTGAACAGAACTGTAATAATGTGGATTGATGTTGTTCAAAGTCTAACTTTTCCATTTCAAACACGATGGAAAGGATGAAGCCGATGACCCGGACCTGGGGATTTCACTTTAGAAACAGTCTTATGTAACAGCTACAAGCTTTTCTTTAAGCACCCAGGGCTGTTCTCATAAAGATCAAATATGCTTCTCATGAACGACCAAATTCACTTTGACTAAAATGTGCAGAATGAGGACCTGTGAAGTTCTTTTTATTCTTGCTTTGACTGACACTTTGAACAACAATGGGCCTCTCATGCTGTGTGATAAAACAAATATAAATTAGCATCTAGGGTGGATGTCTTCTCATATCATTACACAAATACTTCCAAGTCTGAGGAGCTACTTCCATACGATTAAGGGAATGCAGCGTTACAGATATAAATAGATAATAAAATCAAGAATGTATGCATCTGAACAGATTCAGCATGACTTTGATTCAGCACAAAGGAACAGAATATCTTTGCAACAATCTTGGTAAGCTCTGCTTACGTCTTGTTGCATCATTTCTGAGGAGCTTTTTGCAGTAGGAATGCAGATATCACAAAAAAAACCTTTTAGCTCTAATTGACTGATCAAAAATCTTGAAGTGGAATTGCAGCATAATTCTACCATAAAATTCAGATGTATACATTATCAAGGTATCACTAGATTTCTGAGACATAACTGGTACAAGCCTTTTACTCATCAAAAAGCTGTTATTCCTCCTCATCAGTATGACTCAGTATAATAATGTCACATTGGCTTTTGACAGGCTGCCACAGTGGCTTGCTGAGCATGTGTGTGCTTGTGAAAACAATGCTGTGACCAGAGGAGCAGTTCCTTTCTGAAGCAGTCTTTTCTAATGTGGTGTATTTTTTTTTTACAGCGGAGTAGCAGAGAGACAGCAGGCACCCAGCATCTGTGCGTAGCTGCTGCTCAGAACCCTGGGGCAAGCCATATGCTGACATCGCAAAGTGTCAGAAGATACAGCCCGAAGACAGATGAAAGTGTGTTTCACAAGATCCACTGCTGACCCCAGGGCACTGGCAGAGGTAATGAGAAGACAGAAGCTAACAGGGGGCCCTCTGCATAATGACACAGCTGTCATCTTTATCATACTACATTGTAAACTATTACTTGCTATCATCACCTTTTTAAAAGGCATAGCTTAAATTACTTTGTCGGCACTCTGCGTATGGGAAGGTGGATGTTTCACACTGAGTGAGGGAGTAAAAGACAGAAACGGAAATGGAGCTATGGCAATCTAACTGTTGAATAAGCCCAAATCACTGTATCACAGGTTGGTACATCAATACACAATTTTGCTTCAATGGTCAACAATAAGTTGTCTCAGACAGCCAATGTCCTCCATGCAACGCTTGACTGTAATTTTCTTTTTTTTTTCCAATCAGCATGCAAAACTGGTGTGATAAAGGTTGGCAGACTGAATGGCTCGCTTTAAAAGAAAGGAGCAAAGATAAAGAAAAAAACAGTTTTGAAAACTCAGATCACAACAAAATGATCATGAAAGCAAACTTCTTTTGACACTATATGAAACAACATTTTTGACAGGAGAGAATACTAAGCATATTAGTCAGGGTAACCTCAGGAATAAAAGGATATACATTTTAACTATTTATAAACTAACTTCGGTGGCTGTTCTTACTGAGGTTGCCAAGGAAAAAAACCTCTATCTTGGACTTGGCAGGTTTTTATGCCAGATGTGCAGTCTGCTGCAACTGGGATTTGAACCTGACACCCCAGACTCAAGGTCAAGTCTTAAATAGACATGTCACCACAGGAGCCTTGCAAATATCAAATAATGTCAATCTTTAAATTATAGCTTTTCATTGTTCTAAATAAGCAATTATTTTACACAATAAAAGCTGAAATACTCAGTGAAGAAAATAAAATTTGACTGAATTTGAAGAAACAGAAAAAAAAACCATGATAGAATCTGCTCTAGTGTATTTTAATTCCATGTAGGCTGCAATACTTGAAATGAAATATTCTATGTGAAGACATATTGCATGCATTTCAGAAAAGCATTTACAATTAGAATATGAATCCACACCAGACAGCCAGGCAGTCGTCGGAAAACAACTGTTACTGTACTTTCCACACTATAGCGTTCACCTGAATATAAGCTGCACCTGCAAAATTTTAAGACAAAGTACATATATAAGCCCCACTTGACTATAAGCTGCAGGTGTCCACGTTGTAACACTACAGGAATTCCACTGCAGGAACATGGGGATTGCCCATATTGTAATCAATTCCCATAAATCTCTCTTTCATCGTGCTGGAAATTCCTGCATACAGCGCAGTGTTGTTCACATTATGCGCCTGCTGCAAAGCCCGCAGACAGACAGAGACACAAAGAGAGACACAAAGAGAGACACAGAGACAGATACATAATCACCAAGCGTTTTATCTCCGTTGATAAAGTATTTTATTGGTTATTTGCTGATTGTGATTCTGCGGAGGAAGATTTCTCAGCCACGGATGCAACAGGTGGACTTTTCGTGATGCACCTGAATGCAACCCTCACGGCCCTCAGTTGCTGGAGTCCCAGACTGCAGAAAGCAGCACAAGACGAGCTCACAATGAGCAGATTTTAGAGAAACATGGGCACTAAAAACAGCATGTACCTACATGCGGAAGTAGAATCTGGCGGCATGAAGCCTGTTCGCCCGTAAAAATCCATAAATTAGCCGCAACATTGTGTACATTAACAAATGTTTTTTCAAAGCATTTGAAAAAAGTTGCGGCCCATAATCCAGAAAGTACGGTATTTGCATTACCGCAGAAAGAAAGAAAGAAAGAAAGAAAGAAAGAAAGAAAGAAAGAAAGAAAGAAAGAACTGATGGCAAAGTGGCTGACTTTTCAAATCTGAATGTATTCACGACCATTAGGCATGTCGTAGTCGACTGCTTCTGTTCACTACCATGTAAGGCATAAACGCAGACAAAACTGCAAAAAAGCAGGGGGGGAAAGTCAGCTGGAAAAAAAACTTGTGTCAGAAAAACACACGAGGCATGAAAACCAGCTGAGCAGGCATTAAAACAGGGTCAAATGCATCACATTAAAGGAGCTCCATGTTTAAGGTCACTGCCTCATCACTGCAAACTTGGCTTAACAATCTACATCAAAGATTGAAGTCTTTCACTCCATAAAGTATTACACCAGATTTAAACATGTTGCATTACTATGGAAAACCAACAGACAGCAATCAAGAAAAAAACTGTGCCAAGCTATCGTTAAACTGCACTTAGGCCCTGTTTATCCAGCTGTCCTTTTCATTAACCCGTTTCCCCCCTCATGCTTAAATTAAGGATTGCTTCCTGTAACATGGCTCAAGTCCGATGAGTAGCATGCCAAGAAGCAAGGGTTCCAAACTGGCTTTGAACATCACTGCCTTTCACAGGGTTGAAAAGCCTTTTAGAAATACTGTCATCCAAATTCAGACAAGGGATAGAAAAGAGTACAAAGTGTTGAGGACTTCTCTTTAAATCCAGTACATTTTCCCTTACTTTCTATGAGGAAAAAAAAAAAAAAAGGACGGCTTTTAAAATCGAAGCTGGAGATATGCGGGATCCATTTCATCAGTGCACTCAAGGCTCAGACAATACTTAATAAACTGTGTGAAAATGGCTTATCTAAAATCTAACAGAGGAGTATTTCCAAAAGAAATAAAGTTAGATGCTCTCAAATAGCACAAAAAGTTGTTTCTATAATAACTCAAAAGTCATTAAGTCATTTTTTTTTCATCCCAAAGTAAAAATGTCGCTGCTGTTGTCAACAAGCTGCCATCATATTTTGAATATGATACCTCCTCTCCTAACTTCAAATGACCCAACTTTGAGAGCGACTGCTCTGTGGTTTCATTGAAAACTCTGAGGAGAAATATAGCATCCCTTCTTGACTCTGAAAATTGTCTGTTTGAGGTCCAGGCTTCCTCCTTTTCCGCTAGCTTAATGGATTATGACAGTGATGCAGCATGAAGCTTTAATCCCTTCGCCGCCGTCGTCTCCCCTCCCTTTATGTTAAGCCCCTTGACGAGCGTGTGTGTGGATGTATGTGTGTGTGTCAGGTGCCAACCAAATCTCACAGCCAAGTGTTGGGCTTGGATAACAACAAAACAAAAGGGAGTTAAAGCATCCACTGCTGACAGCCAACTCTGCCCTCCAGGTTCCCCTCAGCCTGTTATCAGGCCGTGAGGAGAATAGAACAATGATATAGGTCTTTCATCTTAATAACTAAGGTAACCAAAATAAATAAAGACATGTCCAAAAGTAATTTTTTTCTGTTTACCTGCAACACGAATCCATATTTCACTGGAAAATTGACCAAAAGCAACACAAAATCTCTCAAACATGTTGTGCTGTCCCCCAATTCCCCATGGTTGATATCCTTATTCTAAATTCATATCTCGCTTCAAAGCACGACTCATGTGCAGGTGCAGTGAATATCTAGCTGAACCCATTACACAGCTTACGGTGCATGTGCAGCCTGTAGAAATAAATGAGTTATTACTTCTTTTATCTGGTCAGACATGTGACACTAGGATCTATTGCATAAGAAACCCCCGTGAGATCGATCAATCATTCATTGAGAGTAGCAGGTTGAACTAAAAAAAAAAAAAAAAAAAATGGTATCTCACCAAGAAAGAATCCATGTCAGAGAAACAAACCAAGCAGCAAGATTCAGGGACTCCTAAAGAATGAAGCCATGACTAGATAGTGGTGTAAAAGTTATTTCTGGTCAGCACAAAAAGACAGTGTAGAAGAAAGAGAAAAGACTCTTTCCTGAGTCACAGAGACAGAACGTCATGTCAATGACCAAACATCGCTATGATGGAAATCTCATCCAAGAGGCAGAATTAGGGCGGCGAGACCATGGAGTAAATCGACCTTGTTATTCACAAGTGGCACTCATGTTATGTTTTAAGCCTGTAAGAGACTTTCTGTGTTTACGTCACAAAAAAAAAGCCAGTCTGATTGATAGAAAAGGGCCCACACAGGAGATCGGAATAGATTTCTAATGAAAGAAACGATAAAGCTTTGCAGATGCCCCAGATAAAACAAAATCATGGACCATAAAAAGCGTAGACCAAGGTAAGGGTACAGTCTAGATTTTCACAATCGAGTTCAGAAATAGTGATTGATTTTTATGAAATAATCATGACACATAGATTAGGTACGAACATGTCTACAAATGCTCTTTCATGTTTAAAGACCATCAAAGCTACATCAATCAATTATATTACATGTACACACTAAGTTCAAAGTGAAAAAGCTTTGAACACAAACCAGCGTATCCCAGCTGACATGGAGCAAACTGCACTTGGGAAAGGTCAGAAGATAATTACAGCAAAGGCCCAGGAGAACTTGCAATTTCAACACACAACATGACATGACTACAATAAGTACATCCACTTATCCATGTTCTGTACTGCCTCAATCAAAATGTCTGAGGAATTGTGGAAAGCATGTAAACTCTATAGATTAAAATTCCCCATGGGCTTCGGACCAGGACGCTTCACGCAACAAGTACCACTGTTACCCAACCGTGTTGCCATATCCAAAATATAGTAATTGTTTAAAAAAGAAAAGTACCCATTCAGACTAAGTTTAAATTCAAAATAACTTAAATATATTGATAAGCCTGGAAAGGAGCAGACCAGCTTGATTTCTTCTATCGGAAAACCTTAGAATATTTAAGTGTAAAAGTAAAAAAAAGAAAAAAAAAGAAAAAGAAACAAACTACTTTCTCATTTTTCTTGTGTGTGTGTTTTTTTAGGGGGGGGTTTGCTCAGAGGGCATCCATGAATTATTACTAAACATATGGAACATTACTTTTTAAAATCTGTCAGAGCAAAGTCAGATCCACAGGTATTCATTCAAGTGCACCAAACAGCTGTTTTACAAAAAAGACGGCTTTAAGGACTGAGCTTTACAGAGACAGTGCAGCTTTTCTGACCGCTTAATTTAAAACAAATTAACCGATTGTCAAAAGGTAAGTCCAACAACTACAGACAAACAAAGCATGGATAAACAAGTAAGTACTGTCGTAAATAACAGGAGTTAAGATGAAATGAGGAGAGAGATCAAGAAGTAGAACTTAAGAAGAAATATATACATAGCAGGGGAAAGATGTAACTACACAACATTGCCAAGTGAATACGTTTGGCATTATAGCATACATCGATTGTAAGAGAGCAAAACAGGAAAAACTGGTCAAATGAGATGGAAAAAAAGGTTTTCCTCTGATTTAACAGTGTTTGACAGGTGAAATGTGAGCCGTCCCGTCTTCTGAGCTTCTGTAACACCTCTCACACCGAGAATTTGTGTCGAGGAGTTTTTACCTCGTTAGTTGCTGCTGCTGAGAAACAATTATAAACGCCTCAGGAGATGACATTAGACCTGCACCTTCTGCGACCGGCACACTTATAACGTAGAAATCCAAATATGCTGCCTTCACATTAAAAAATACCCCAAGATAGACTGCGTGGTGAGACTTACTGTCAGCACACCACGAGTCACTGACATTAAGTCAATAGTCGGCTTCACAGTTCACAAAATCTGCTGCCAATATGTCAAGATATTATTAGTTATTATGTGGTTAAGGAAGTTATTATGTCAGCATATACACCAGATCAATACGTTACAACAAGCCAACACATTGGAAAATATATAAATAATATGACACAAGGAGATAATATATGAGCTTATTCGTGTGATTAAATAATTTGCATTTTGATATTTGGTAAAATAGAGTAAACAAATACAAAGTGAGTCAGCTCAATAAAGTAATGATAGGGAAAGATATAAAGAGAAAAGTTGAAAAGAATGACAGCATTTTCTACCAAATACAACAAAGTCATACAAGTGTTTATCATTCAGGAAGCTAATGGTTAGATTACTCAAACTACGAAAATGCATACACTCAATTATTCTTTGTTGGCTGGTGGCCTTCAAACCTCTGAAGCAAAGAATGGCGGAGTTGGTTGTATGGAGGCAGTGTTATGTCTTAATGTAGAAAGAAATCAAGCTAGAAAGACAAAAATTCACATTTCCACATCAGCACACAGCAAGAATTTTCTTGGGTCCAAACCTGCTGTCTGACAGGGTCTCTTTGTGTGGTATTTACATGTTCACCCTGTGACTTTTGTGGGTTTTTTTTTTTTTTTCTGTTCATTGGTGCTTGTCAATTTCTTACAGCAGGGGTGTCAAACATGCAGCCCGGGGGCCAGAACCGGCCCGCCAGAGGATCTAATCTGGCCCGCCATGTGATTTTATTTTTATTTTATTTTTAAAGTATAAATATGAAAACTGACAGAGGCTGATCTAAAAACACTAGATTGGCAAAAATGACATTCAAAACCGCCCTTGGTCAGAATTTGACCCTCGACATTAATGCATCTGTGGAGGTCACATAACGCAACACCTTTCACAATAAAACAACGAGTCCAATTTTAGACACGGAAACTCAAAAATGTTTCCAGATGATGACAAATTGTTTTAATCCTGAATAAAAATACGATTTCCAGATACAGGTGACTGAGGGTATTTTTTGTGGGGTTTTTTTGCATATATAATATCTGACATGTATATTTCAAAATAGACAAATGGCAAATTCTTGCAGTTACAAAAGGATCAAAAGAAGGAAAGACTTTGCATTTGTCCATATCTGCAGTTTAATATGTTACGTTTGACTTGTTCGGCCCTCCAGAGGTCAGATTCGGTTGGATGTGGCCCCTCAACTGAAATGAGTTTGACACCCCTGTCCTACAGGTATGAATGAGTCTACTCCGTCTATGACTCTACAACCCCCTGCAGACAAACTTGTATTAAGCAGGTAGAGATGAGTGATAAACATTAATTTTCAATGTTTAATTTGAAATAAGAGCTTATACTTATTGACGCAACTTCAACCCCCGGTTACACGCAGTCACTCAGTGGCCAGAGGAAAGCAGCAGTGGAAAAATGTGTGCGTATCAACTAAAAGCTTTCTGCCTGTGACGTCGTGTCAACCGTTCAGGCCAGAGCTTCTGGCTGCCATGTTTCCATCTCAACATACATAAAGTTTGCAAACAAGCCAACTTCTTGTACCTGCTTTTCTTTCCCACCCCCACACTTCTGCTTCTCAAGGCTACGTTCCTGTAACTCTTTCAAAAAATATTGCTATTGCCCGCAGTATAGAAATGTTGACTGTATCAGAGGCACGGTGCCTTCATATGCAGTGATAAAGTAAGGCCTTCAGTGTTATTAGCTATGGACCTGCCCAGTACCCAGGCTTGGGTGAGAGAAGGTCTGGCCATGATAAATGAGAGTGCTATCTCAAGGAATGTCAGCGTGAGCCTGTTTGTCTATCCTCCTGAGGCAACCTTTTATTCCATCCAAACACACTGAATCATCCAAATTGACAACAAAAACAATCACAGTGTCTGGTTCATATCCCAAAATGTTTCACACTTCCAATGCAATTGTGGTGAAGATGGACTACCATAGTAAAGATGGTAGGTTCATTCCCACGGGAGTGCAGGGAACAGATTTCAGCACAATATCTTCTTTTTCAGAGGCACTGTGCAGGAATGAATAATGATGGATAATTATTTTCAGTGCTATCCATCAATTCTCTAAACTTAGCTGTCAGATAAAGGGAGGAAATAAAGTCACAGTTTATTTTGTGTAGTGTAAGTTGAAGGGAAATTGAATAAAAAATCTTGAGCTGAAACCTTTAAAGTCTTGACAATTACTGCAGAGTCTATGAAATCATAGCACTGAAAAGATTCAAACGAATAACTTCTGTCAGCAAGCGGTATCTTTAAGCTAAGTAAATAGGCTTTGTGGAACAAAAATTCACACGCTATAAAATGATGTCTTCTGAAACACATTAATAGTCAAAAACTGCACCATTCATTTCAGGAAAAATAAATGAATATGTCAAGGACAAGAGTCGCCTCAATTTCTGGGCAGACAAGCATTGAAAGGGATACTGAAATTAATCACAATGAGTTAAAAGAAGCTCATCAGCCTTTTGTCCTCCCTCAATTAGGCAATTATCCACCTGTCACGCTGATGACCAATCATGAGAGCAAACACAGGATGGGGCTGACAGACAAAATTAATGTGAAGAATTTGCCTCAAAATAATACCAGAGCACTCAACTGAAGAAAAAAAAAAAAAAAAACCTATCTTACCTTAATTTCAATATTTGATTCCAATGTCATTCAAAACTCAAAAGGTGATGCCAGTTGAAAAAGGAATGCTCAAGGGTTTCCTCCCAAAAGGTGTCAAACATGGGGCCAGACATTCCCACTTTTCATACAAAAAGTAACAATGGCAAAGTCAGATCAAGGTAACTGCTGTTCTGTAGTTATTCACCGAGAAAGCAAACAAAACAGTACACTGATGCCCGTAACTCAACAGTAGAAATCAGCACTGCCCTTACGCTGTGACTAGAATTAGCATTAAATCCATATCGTGACTATGAATTGGTGAAAACATAGAGGTTGAGAGGCTGCTGTGATTGTGTGAAATGCCAGACAATCACCAATATCAGAACGTTAGAAAGAATATGAGGTATTTTAGCAGATTTGGGAAAAGCCATTTCAATATATATCAATTATGTTATGAATATCCGGTACAATTACACTTTAGTTCAACAGATGCAAAACAAACAGGACTGAAATTATAACTCATTCATCTGCATTAACATTGAATAATATAAAGTAGATGATTTGTACCATTTATTTTGTTCTTTGGAGGGTCATTTATGTGGAGGTAGAAAAGTAATTACGGAAGGTACCCAGGTGGAATGAGTTTGTTGTTTACAGAGACGTCTATGTGAGCATCACACCAATCATTTTCAAGCCTCTTTAAGAGATATGAAATTGTACAGACTGTTTAGTTTTTAAACTATTAAGTGTCGTAAAAGAACTTGTGGGATTGACTGAAAACAGGAAAATGAGATCAACAGACGAGTGAGTAATGTGATTTTTTATGGAAATTAATCAAACGAAGCAACAGACTCGCACTGACCGAGTGACATATTAAAATAAAACCCTATAACAGAAACTACAAGCATCTAGTTGTTTAGAGTTAATAATGCAAGAGATATATCAAAAGAAAATAGATCTAAATAAGTCTTAAAAATGACTGGAGTATGCAGAAAAGTAGGTTAATGAATCATTATGTACGCCGTCATGTACCGTTTTAATTGACACGACACAGGATGCTTGCCTGTGCAGTTATAAATTGAAAAACTTCAGACATCTTCATGTGGCTGTTTCATCTCATTAGACATTGATATTCATGTCAGAACATTGAAAAGATTGTGTCACCGAACAAACTGCCATGGTGATGTAGCGCTATATCTGCATTAGTTTGTGTCACTGCAAACACGTAAACAAGCACAATCAGAGAAACTGGCCATGAGCCACGTCAACTCAAATGTAAAACAAACATGAGTCACAAATGCTATTTCAACAAGAGGATTGAAAATCAACTTGCACTTCAACACTGCTAACATACTTCTACCGGCAAATCTCCTTGTTTGCTCCCTTGGTATAGTTGTCCAGTGTGATTTCAAATCCATTTGATGTTCACCCATTGTACATTTGTATATTTTTATTGAGATACAGGGAGTTCAATTTAGACTTGATGCAAAATTGTTGTTTCAATCGCAGTTTCTCTTTCCGAACACATTATTGGTAATTAGAAGGACAGTCTTGGAATTACTTGGAGTGTCGTTTATGTCTTTCTCCAAAAAACAAACAAACGGGCATCTCATTTCATGTGAGTCTGCCGAGTACTTTTGTTGTTTTGTGTGGTATATTCTCTCAAGGCTCTTTGTGTAATACCAAGGATTATGTTTCAATGAGAAAAATACAAATCTTATGAAACATTCATGTATTACTCTTATTTGAGACGATTCCCACAGTGACCTTGTTCTGCTGGTTAAATCATTTTTTTCCTGGAAAAGTATTCTATTTTGTAGTTGAAGATTCTATATGAGACTAAATCCTGATATAACCTCAATGTACTTTGCAGTCAAAATACAGGGATTTTGAATGAGCGCATTCAAGGGCGTTGGGTAGTTCAGAATCCCCCAGTGCTGCAGTAATCCCTTGCTTCTAAGAACAAACGTAAAATGTTGACAACAGAAGATAAACAGGCTTTGCTGTAACAGGTAAAGTTGGCAAAAAGTCGACAATCGATACAGAAACGTTTCCCGGGGGAGTGAAAGTAAACAGACTGGCTACTGAGTCCCAGTTTGCAAGTAAATCAGGCATTACCTGCAATGAGACAGCTTTATTAAGCTATCCTGGAGAAAAGATGTTCCTCCAGAATGAATAGATACAGACCACCAGGGAGTCTGTATTAATTTATGAGCACGGACCATTTTCAAAGTGTCAGTGTACTGCGCCCATCCTGTAAACGGTTGTATCACAATATGTTAAGAAGAACCTGGCTAGTTCTGCTGCTGAAGAAAGTCAATTTGCTCTACTTTTATGTATTGCTGCAAGCCAATTCTCAGGTCGATCTGGAGAAGAATAATTTCTTAGTTACAATAACAGTATGGTAGCTTTGCTGGGGAGGGCACTCGGCATTTTCTACAGCCTCTAAGAAAAACACTGACCTCATGAAACACAGTGAAGACTTTTGAGGAACGTGACAAAAGTCCATTATTGCAGAGCTTTCTTGACCTACTGAATCCACAGAAATTCAAAGCAATAAATGACCACATCATCCTCAGGCGCACTGGACAGAGAAAGGATTTATCTTTAGATATTGCTTTTATAAAAATGGCACAACCTTGAAACATTAAACCAGAGATAAAGCCTATCCGTAGCCAACAAGCACTAGACCTGATGTGTTGATTCATACAGCATCATTGTACAGGGGTTACAATTCTATACATCAGAAGATATTCTCATTTATTTTATTGCTTTTTAAGCGTCTTTATTTTTCTATTTATTCTTTTGAATTGTTTTATTCTTATTTGTAGTTTCTTAATGTGTTTGTAGTTTTTCATCTGTTTTGATTTTTATGCTATGGTTTTATACTTATTTAGTGTTGGACTGTTTAGTTTTATGTGCAGTATGTGAAGCACTTTGTAAACGCTTCGTTTTTAAAATGTGCTATATAAATAAAGTGGATTGGATTGGATATGGCAATACAGTGTTTGGAGCAATGTATCACAATTTTTTAACTATTTTTGGAAACTTCAAAGACAAACATGGGTTAGTCATACCTGTTTGCATTCCACTTTCAACTTCAAGCATATACCATCAATATCAAACACCTTTAATGTGTGGCAGAGCTGTAATCTATCCACAGCCATTTCTTGCAGAACATGAGACAGAATGGTAGCTAAACGAAGATTCTCTTGTAGACCAGGTTAAAATGCGTACAATCACCAAAACCCTAACTGTGCTTCATGACAAGGCTAATGTTTCCTTGATCGTAATTAATTTATCTTTTGTGCTTATTGGAAAGCTAATGAGAACTACTTTTCATGTGCTGCACTAATCCCCACTGTGTTATGTTTACTTGATTATGAAACACTTTGTGACTGTCTGTAAAGGTGCTGCACCAAATAACCAAGGTATGCAAGTAATTACCTACATAGCTAATGAACACCAATGAAAACAAAAGTCCAGAAAACATGCACCTGAGGCCGGAGGCACGAAAGCGAGTGCGTGGAATTGGCTCGACAGTCAACTGGTCTCAGCTCTAGCCATCCTCAAGATGGACAAAGTGGTATAGAAGACAAATGAGTGAACTTATAGGCATTCCTGAGACAGCTTCTGAACACCACAATGAACGGTCTACATAAAGCTTTGTAGGCCATGAAAGTGGAGTAGAGTGATCGTCAGACTGAACGTAGTAGACGATATGGACCAGACGGAATGAAAATGCCTTCTTTGAAATCTTAACTTCATGATAACAAAAACAAAACAAAACAAAAAAAAACCAGCATGGAAAATGAATGGAGTTTAGCAAACGTTAAATGTATAATCTAATGCTGTACTTTTCCACCTGTGACATTTAAAATGAGCTTGTGTGAGTCTTATATGGTGAGGTCTGGGCAGGTTGTGCTCACTTTCTGTCATGCATGGACAGCAAATAGCCACAGCTTGACAAGAAATGACTGCATATAGAAACAGAAAGGAGGACGCAGTGTGTTTCGTGTCTGCAAAACACAACACCCTTCGGCTAAAAGCCAGCAAACGATGTAACACAACAAAAAAGAAGAAACAGTGAGGAGAAATGCAGGAAAGATATAATGCCAATAAAAGACATGCTGCTCTGAAGGAGGAGCACACTAATTACAACTCCACCAAACCAAAGAAAAAAGATCAGCGAAATGATTACGGCAATCACAACACTGCATGGACTTCAATATGTTAAAATAATGGTGTTTGATTAAAAACAGAAAGCCTAATGCAGTCAGCCAAAGAAGCTCACACATCCCGGGGAGGCTGGTTGTATACAAAGTGATCACATCATGGCCATCTGCGGGGGAAGAGTCATAACTGGCCCAGATGGAAAGAGTGACATCATGCTCAACAGATAAAATCTATACCGTATCATTTTACTGAATAAAGCAGATTTTATTTTGATTCTCAAAGACAAAAATAAAAATATTCTGAATGTGCTTCTATGCTGGATGATCCAGTTAAGATGGTGATGGTTCCACTTAAGTTCTTGCAAGGAAAATCCAAAGCCATATAAATGTCGCTTTAAAGAGAGGTCATACACCACTGCAAACATCACACTTATGACATCAAGCAGTCAATGATTCCAGTCCAGGCTTGGAGGGCCTTTCTGAGTGGCGCTTGCATGTTCTCCTTGTGCCAGATGCTCTGAAGGCCAGTATGTGTTTTAAGCTAATGGGTGAGTCTAAAGTGTGGGTGAATGCCAGTGTTGTTCCCATAATGGATCGATGACCTGTCCAATACATGACCTCCCTTCCCTCATAGTCAGCTAGGATTGGCCTTCAGCCATCCCAGTGTTAAGGAAGATGGCTGAAAGAATAAGTGACTATTATTTGTCAAATGTCCATTTAATCAAAATGACATTAATTTCTAATGGCTGTAGCCTCAGCCAAGGAAAGAAGTGAGGTGGTGCCCAGCCTTCATTATGGATTTTGGTCCTTAACCACAACTGTGTTTACTTGCCACATCCAAAGTAACTGAAGTCAATAATGTTTAGCCCTTGCTCCAAGTCTGGAGAAAAAGCACTCATAAAACCCTAATATAAATGGATTTCCCTTAATTTCAAAGAAATGAATTTGCCTTCATCCCAGGCAACAAATATGGCTTTAGTCAATGCCACGATTTGCAAGGATTCAATTTAATAAACGATATAAGAATTCTAAAATAGTATCTGCAAGATCTACAGAATATCTAGCTCTGGCCATAAACACTGTCAGAATGAGCCAAGGTGACAAAAGTCCTGTTCAGCCATCTGCTCTGCTTATAAGGCAAACAAAGCCAGTGGACATGAGCCAAACTCTTTGGCTGAAACCCAAAGACAGTTTTACACCTTTCTAACTGTGATCCAGCCAAGGTGCAAGCAGAAAGTAATCATTTTTGCTCTCATATTGCACTATAACAAGCATGAGGTTTTCTTTTCCACTGGTTCCTCACATTGAAGGTAATCTCATCTCCAAGCAATAACAAAAGACTGAGTGAGGTGTTTTAATACAAAAACATGAACACATGTTTTATATTTTGTTTGTGTGTAGGAATAGCAGTTTCCTCCCATTTTGTCGGTGTGAAAATCATGAAGTGAAGTACCTGTGTGACCAGGGGCTCCAGAAGCCTCTCCACAGTCAGGGTGCGGATTTCAAGACTCTTTGGGTCCCATTTCAACAGAATAGGGGAGGTGGCGGTCGTCATGGTCTCTGTTAAGAAAGAAAGAAAAATCAACACTGAGGGAAAAGCATGATGGGCCTCTTCATTATAGATGGTGCATTTGCCTGTGGATTGAATATGCTGTATGTTACTGTGAAGCCAGCCAGATGATGAAGGTACACGGAGATAAAAAGCAGTGCCACACAGTGGGGATAACTCTCCTGATGATAGGAGCCTTTTCTATGGTGACATTGTGTTGTGGATCACTTTCACAAAAGGCAAAGTTTTAATGCCAACAGTCGCTCAGCAGATCAAGTCAATATACAAGAAACAGCTTTGTGTGAATCATAAACAAATGGCTGGCCACTTTCCTAAACCTTTAAGTTACTGGAAATTACTCTAAGTAATATATTCAATCACCGTCACACATCTCCCCAAAGCTCCAAAGGCTGCCATTCATAAGGGGAGATCAGTATTGTTTATCCTCATTACGACAGCTCGTTGTGATTCAGTGAAGTTCTTGGCCTACATTCGTCCACTTTTGTTCTGAGGAGTCTGAGCAGCATTTTGATGACTTAAAACCACTCAGGTACAAACCCTACATGACTGAAGAAGGCATTTGAATCCAGATGAACATTGCAAAAAGTTGTCGGTGGAGGACAAAATGATCATAAAAGTTAGAACAAAATTGACCTTTAGTGGATTTCATTCAGTTAAGTCGTCTCCCTTCTTAAGAACTGTTTCTCTGAAGGAAAATGACAAAACCTTAAGTCGTGTTGCTGCTGTGGCTAGGAGTCTCAATCAGACATTTCTTCATATAATCTGCTCTTTACTTTACTTTAATATTTTTTACAGAACTTTTTTTTTTTAACTCTTGAAGCTTAGTGAGGTTATATTGGGTGAGTATGAGGACAGAACAGCTGGCATTGGGATAGCAGTCTGTTGTTACCGTGAGAATGCATTTTTACAGTAAGCAATTTCAGAATGGGCCAGCTGGGACTGGCCCCGTCTCCTGCCAATGTCAATGAGGCAGAAGGGAGTAAAGAATGCGAATAAGAATGACAGATCTGGACCAGAGGCTGTAATACTACACACAGTGAGTTAAGATGGATGGACAGTCGGAAATTTGGCAAGGTGGCACTTTTGATGGAACCACAAGTTGGGTGTTCTAGTCTTTAGAACAACACAGACTTTTACAGCCAAAAATGTTTGCAGTGTACTAAAACAACCGTCACTACATTTCAAGCACTGTTCAAGAAAAAGTGTGGAGGAAGGCAATTCTATATCCTATTTATAAACTCATTAATCGACCATGCACAGAAGTGTGATCAAGTTGAAGAGAGATGCACAAGTTTTGGACGACAGACTTTTTTTCTGGTTAAGACAGAGTCATTAAATCATAAAACAGTGAAATTTGAACTACTGTTATACTGAATGGAACATATGGGGAAAACAGATTTTTCGGAATATCTTCACATTTAGTATGTGACAAGAAAAAAAAAAAAAACCTCTTTCCAAAAGCTGGTTTCAGCAAATACAATGAATGTCACTACTCGATTAAATAAAGTGTGGTTATTCATCTTTCGGTTCATTAGTTGGTCAACTTCAGCTTTGGCCTTTTTACTTGTGGCTGCAAGACTTTATAATTCATGTTGACTTTAGAGAGATGGAAATTCACTCTCATTTTGTAATTTATTGTAGCCTTTTGGGGGAAACATGCACTTAGTTTGTTGATGTTACTCACAATGCCCAATGTTTTTTGTTTAAAAAAAAAAAAACCAGCAGCTTGAGCCAGTTGGTCAGATTTTGGAGTGCAACATTGAAAAGAATATCACACCTATTATAGATACGTTCTTATTATATTAAAAAGACCCCAGCAGAGGGCTGCATATGGAGCAAAAATAAACAGCATTGGGGTGATTGTTTGGGGCAGGAGAACATGCCACAGAAAACATCAGGAGTGTGAAAAATACCAGTGTGCTACTGTAATCTAATAAGCAGTTTAGTGCTGCATGAAAGCTCAACTCGTCAAACACCTCAGTTAAAACTAATCATGACATGTTATGCAAGTGCCAAGTCAAACATTAATTACAAATAAATTACAAATATTTGTAAATTAAAAGTGACCTGGCCTTGTATCACCTTCTACACTTTCTAACTAGGATATATACATAGTCATGTCTCTTACATGCAGTACGTAGTTGCACAACATCACAACATCTTGTAAACTGAATGATCACCAAAAGAAATAGAACAGTGAATCACAGCATTTATATAGCTAATATTTTATCTTCATTATCTATTTTAAAATAAATGCCTATGTCTCATGCATCAGAATTGTATACATCTACCACAATCACTTGTGGAAAACAATATTAGATGCATAAATCCAATGAGAGTTTTTAAAATTTGGTGTGATACAAATAGACCCTGATGCAGTTCCTGTATTAGCACAGCCTTTACACTGCGTGATGCTAGCTATCACAGAGAAATTAAGGGGCCATCATTATGACGTATTTCTTTTATTGTGTCAAAAGATCTGTATTCTTCCATCAGAAAGTGGACTTGTCACATTTAAGTGAGAATGGACAGATTTGTCCACAGTGCCTTGCTACTAATAACTGCTGCTGTAAAGTTACATCTACAAATGAGAAATAGAAATTCAGCAGAAAATGCCATAACAATCAAAGAAAGGCCACCATGGTGCAATGCTACAAAGGAATACTTCACCATTTTGAGCATATTTGAACCAGACTGCATTGTTATAAGGAACAGGACATCAAGTTCAGGCATGTTCACTCAAAGAGTTCTACATATAGGCCTTTTCACAATCATCCTCATAAATACTTGTCTTAGACGTGTTTGTCTAACACAGGTCCTGTTTTTAAGTGAAAATGGAAAACCTTTGTTGTGTTTTGGGTGTCTGTTGGTGCTAAGAGCCGGTAAAAGCAACCTTTTTTTTTTTAATGGCTCCCAAAGAGGAACTTTTAAAAAGAAAAAGCTCAGACTGTCTTCAGGAAATCATGCCACTGTGAATGTGCACCACGGCCGTAGTAAATGGTTCAACTGCACATGTGCAAGTAGATGCACAGCAACAATAACAGCGGATTCCAGAGGGGCATGACTTGACTTGTTAGTTTTATATTTGAGAATCAGCCATTATATGTTATTACCATAATCAAGGCATACTGTTCTCTGCGTACGTGTGTGTGCGTTCATTACAAAAACAGCTAACAGCACCAACTCATGGCCTGCCATGTTAACTACATCATTTTCAGCTGGCTTTGTTCTGCATTTCTACTGTTTTTGTGTAAATACGTACGTTTTCTGAAATGTAGTCTGAGCCTAGTTCCTCCTACTTCTGAAATAATAAAAGTTGTACTTTGCAATACGTTACTTTTGATACTGAATTTCAAACTACACCAAGCCAAAAACATCTCAACAAGCTTTCAGGATATGTCAGACTCTTGAATCACCATGTCCTGAGAGTAAATAAGGAGTAATATATTCAACAAACAAACTTATGTACAACAGGGCTGTTGGTGAGTTATCAACTGTTCAAAAAGGCATTGCATTAATTAGCACCGTTATTGAAATTGCACAAGCTGATGTACATTACAGAATAGACATCCAATGGTGACACTATCTGTTGGCTCAGTATGCAAAATGCCAGTGTTAAGTGTAAAAGCAAACTGTAATGCAAGATGAACAGTGTGAACAGAAATTGTAACCAGAACAAAATGTGCTGTCATGAAGGCATCCAGCTTGTCTTTACAAACGTCCTGTGACTTATGAAGAAGACATACAAATTTAACAGACAGACAGGATGGAGTTTAATGTTGATGGGGATCTTTGACACCACTATGTCAATAATTGGCAGCAACATAAAAATTTCACATCGTAAAAAAAAAAAAAAAAAATTGGTTTTGTGTTACATAATCTGTATATGTTAAGTTGCAATATTGCTGCATTATGGATAGAGCAAAACCTTTCAATTATGCAAAAGCAGGGTTGTTGTTTTTTTTTAAACAGTCAATATGCAGGGAAGCACAATAACATTGAGGACGCATCACCAAGACAAAGTCTCTCGCAAAGCTTGAGCGAAAACAGCTGAGTGACTCATCTGTCAAACACTGTCATCTCCAACATCATTATTTCGTGCATTCAGCTGCACAGTTTCACAACAAATGTGATCAAGCAGAATGTGTGGAGATACGGTACATTTCTGAAATAAATTCTCCAGTTAATGATCTCTCCGTGTTATGATTAAAACAACACATACTTATCAGTATGGCTGGGTTCATGCCAGTAATCCTTATCTAACTATTGAAATAGCTATTTGAATGACAGTGTGCAAGTACAGTGCATAAATAATAATACAATTCCTTTCTTGATTAAAGACGTTCAGAACATTTCCAACACGCATCTTAAACAAATCAGTTAATTCCAGTGGAATAAAACAAATGTTGAGTTTTGAAGCATGAATCCTTTATCAGTATTTATTTTTAGCTGCATATTCCTGAGAATTCAACATAGTGAACATAGGAAAAAAAAACTGTACAAAATGATCAGAAAGTTATTTCAAAGCTCTATGGCTAGGCACAGAAAAAAAAAAAACTCTGTGTTCGGGGAACAACAGTGCTACCTGGCAATTATTATTTTGGTAAGATTTGGCAAATGTCAGCCCTGTTGCTCATCTAGAAAAAAATGCATGCTCCTTACAAGCCTTTACAAAGTAAGAAAGTAAAAAGTATCAGAATCATTACAACAAATCAAATGTGTGATGTTCAGTTGAGATCTGCAAATAATAATGTCCTTGCACAACAAACTGTGACCCCTTGTGTTTTTTGACACCTTTCGAGGAGAACCAGCATCCACAGAGTAACTGCTCAATGAGCGTCATTGAGCCTCGGTTGCCTATGACTCCATCGCCAATTCAGTGTTTTTCTTTGTCTTGAACCATACCTGAGAGCTATAGAACATTGCAGGCCAGAAGCATCCCAGATGAGTCACTGTGATGTCAATGCTCTTGGTCTAGCATTAATCTGTCACAATCTGATCCCTGTTAATCAAAACCCCCATAGTTTCTCATTTTTATGCATATAACAATCCACTTTCCAGACAAAATGTTCATGAACAAATGCCATTTATTTCAACTTTCGGAGGTCATATTGTTATGGCTGATATCGTGACCTATCCTGAAAACCTGTTTGTTGTTAATGGCGCAAAGATAAGACTTCTATGAAAAAGTTGTAAGCTGTTTTTGCATCAAGAGTGAGTCTTTTTGAGACTGGATGGAGTCTTTTCCCCCCCAAAAAACTCTCTTGTTGCATTAGTACAGTCTTGGTGAGACGTATGAATCACAGTTGAGTCACTCAGATTTGTGAGATGTCCCTCTAGTTGCTGTGTACAATTGCATGTGCGTGTCTGAGTGCCGACTGACATTAAAAGGAAGATGTGAGGGGCCCATAGGGGCTACTGAAGCTTTCAATCCATTGAAATCACACTGAGTTGGACTTCCATTTGGTGCTTCTCTTCTCAGAACTGGCTGCCTGTCAGCAGCACACAGGAGCAGAAAGCAAAAACGACAGTGCAGTGTCTTCACCAGCCTGACAGACAGTAGAACATAAATAGATAAATGTCTTTTTTAGTATGTGCTCAGCAGGAAGAGATCGTGTTTCTAGGTATGGATGAACACATTTTATAGATCTTCCTGGGAAAAATGAAATAAGAAACGTGATGCACCATTTAAAGTTAGGCATATCTAAAGTTAAAAGAGGTTTAATGTTTGCTAATAGCAAATGCCTGTTACTAAGACAGCTGGAGGAATGAAACAGACCATGTAATTAAAATTGAAAAAAAAAAAACTCATATTATTCACCGTTCCTGTTTGTTTTTTTTAATGGGCTCTAGTCTTCCTTAAAAGCTGTTCTATACATTATTGGGTTCCACTGTCCTAAAACACAATGTGCCATTTAGGAAAAAAAAAGTCCATTAATTATGACTTACTAAACTTATTGGGTGTATGTTTAAAAGTAGGTCAGGCCATTTGCAGTTGTCTGTTTACGGTGACAATGCTCAAGCACAGTATCAAACTTTTTATCGTTTGCCTGTAATAAATGCATTAATCAGGTGCAATAGCTAGAAATTGCATAGTATTTGCTGAAGCCCAGATGTGAAAGTCAATGGTATATACTCGGTTATAATGAGAGAAAAAAACTCCAAAAAGAAATCCTTCATCAATAATTACATCCAATATTTTCCTATATTGTGATAATTCATTCAATCTGTCACTGTTTGTGAGAAGAAAATAAAAAAAAAAAATAAACACACACTAAGATATTAAATATGGTCACTTCACAAATGTGAAAATCAAAGAAAAAGATTGACAGATATCTTGCTGAAAACAAAGTGTCAATACAAAAAATAATACTTTTTTCCATAACAAACAGCTCTTACAAGTTTTCGTAGCATAGTTACTAAATGAGAAAAAGACATTTGTATTGTCAAGCAACTGCATTTCTTTTATGTGTATTTTTCCCACCACTGGCATACATTGTGGCCCAACATGCACGGATGCTTCCTTCTGTCGCGTATATTTGAAGAAAGAAGTGTTTACCATCATGTTCCAATGAGATGTGTGTTTCCCCTTGCCTCAGGACAGGCTTTTGGGCTAGTGTGGTGATGTTTCAGGAGGTTCAGAATAACGTGATTTGAAGGAGGAAAAATGGGCCATCTGCTTAGAGTTTTTAGGATTTATTGTAGACAAGTCAGTACTGCACAGTCACATTAATATTCTATTCCTCTAGGCTGAACACTGATAGATAAACAAAAATCCAAGCTGTTTTGAAATCAAGTGAGGGTAAAGCAAACTTTTGTGCAGCATTGAAGTTTTTTTGTTTTTTTTTCAGTAGCCATCTTCTTTCTTGCTCTATTAATTGACTTTTTGATCATCCTCATATGTTTTTGATTGCAGAGAGTGCCGCCCCATGTGTGAATTGGTTCTTCTTCTAATCATGTTGTCTGAAGGAGACCTCTGAGTTCTGATAGGAAAATGAAGGAACCCATTGATGTTTGGGCGTCGCCAGTGCTCACAGCATCCAGTAAATTGGGCCTCTCAGTCCAACACCAGCTATTTCTGGCTGCTGCACTATGCATTACAAAGCTGGCTTCCCCCTATCAGAGTTCCTAATGGACGCAATAAAAGTTTACAGCGTCGCCTCATTTATATTGCACTGAGAGGTGTTTCTAACACACAGTCCACCCACCAAACCCCATGTATGCAGAATGAAACGCCTCTGCGTCATTTCAATACAATTCCACAACCACCAACAGCCAGAACAGTCACTTTTAGAAAAGATGCATGCTCAATACCGACAGAGAAAACTACGAGTTAAGTTAACAACATCACAGGTGGCCATGGTCGGAGTTTCACTGCGAGCTGCTAATCAGCAATTCGTTACAGTGCCGGAAAGCAGCATTCTCAGCGCTCAATTCATCACGAGCCTGCAGATAGTGTGCCTGCTGAGTTTGGCAAAGAACACTCACCGAATTGGAGCTTTGTTGTTAATTAGGTTTCTTGTTTTGTGGGTTGGCTTAAATACCCTACTTCAGTTGTCTCTGTACATTCATCAAGTCTGCCTGCACAAGATTAAAAAATAAATAAATACAAAAAAAACCCTGAATTGTTAGTATGGGTTCCGATTTCTGATGGAGGAATAAAGAATGAAAACAAATGAGAAATCACAGCAGTTTACAGAAATAAAATAGCCCTTAATTAATGGACATTAGATGAATACACAAGGATCAGCCTTTATTTTGTAAACACTGGCAATGTGTAATCTATCACAAAGTGCTAGTCCACTGTAGTGACCCTCGTGGCAACATAGTGTGATTGTAACCACTGTCACCTTAAAACAAACACATTTCTGCAAAGTCTGCATGTTCACCCAGCTTTCAACTTCCATTTTATTGTCTCTGATGACTCTCAACTCTCTGCGAAGTGGGTGACTATGCAACTCTGTAAGACTGACAGATCGATGGTCAAAGCAATGAAAACAAATCATGTTTAAATGCTTCTACTCAAGGTGAAGAAGCTCCTAAGTGATTGAGCGATCAGCATAACTTCATTACACGTGTGCCGCATGCAGGGGGCCAGCATTCTTTGAAGGACATGACTTCCCCGGGTTTCGGAAGATAGTGTTATTGGAGGCTCCGTACAGTGCAGGGTAAAGCTAACAAGACCGTTTACAGGGCATTTACGGCCTCGCCTTGGCTGAGCAAACATGGCATCATTCCCGTCATTCCAAGGTAAAATTGAAAGCGGAAGGGTAGTGTGATTTTCGGCCAGCATCTGAAGACACTTTCCTGAGACGTCGCTGACAATGCATGCATTTTGATTTTTCATTTGTTTTCATTTTTTTTTGTCATTTGTTTGGATTGAAAGCCAAAGATAGCACTTGGAAGTGTTTTTGTCAGAGCACATATGCCCGGTATGAATGATGCATAAGCCACACATATTTTTTTCACATTTGATTAGCGCTATGAATCTTGCGATACGCAAGGGTGTGAAAAATAAGGCCGTTGAAAGCTGAGGACACATTTGTGGGCTCCATTTGAAAAAGCCAGCAAAGTATGGCAGCTTTGCCACACCGTACCTGATGTCTAGGTTTCGAAGGCAAAGCGATGACTAATGCTACTTTGGCCAAATCTGTTGACTATTTAAGAAAAATAGTACACACTCTTTTAAACTAAGAGATGCATATAAAATATTGATCACTTAATATCTGAACTCATCAAGGCTGAGACATAGTGCCTGGCGTCAATTCTGTGCGGAATGAACAAAAAGGAAAAATAGAGCTTTCAATGCATGACTCAAATCCAAGATGTGATTCAAGGTTGACAGTATCACACAGTATTAAATCACACGCAACAAGTACTCATTATAAAACATTTTTGCCACAGCATATTTAGATTTATAAAATGACTGTTCTCCAATAATGTCTTCCTGAAAATACACATGGGAAAGACAGATGCTCAGTATTCAGCAGTGAAGACACATTTCTTCATAATCCAAATGAGTTTTCTTTTGGCATTGTGGTTTCTTCAACAATCTAGCAAAAGGGTTGCACTGTTTCACAGTGGTCAGCTCTCGCCTCATGGCAAGAAGTTTGTGGGTTCAAATATGGCCCTTTTGTCCATCTGTTCAAGCAGCAGCTTGCCCTCGCCTGTAGTTTTACATGAAAACCAGAAATAACTGCTGAGACAGATACATAAACTGGCTGTATGAATTGTTAATCCAGCTGACTGCGTGAGCAGTAAGAAACAGTTGTTCCAGCGTACTTGCTGTCTGGCTTGACGCACACATTTTCCTGAATTAGCAACTTCAAAGCTGCATCTCTGTTTTGCGCCGTCTATCCTTGTACCGGTGTTGAATTTTACACAACTGTGACAAAGTATTTCGGGAGGTTACTGCTGTAGTTGAGCGGGGCAAGATAATAACAAACTTCCAGCCACATAGCTGCACAACCGTCCTCACAATTCTTGTAACAGCGAATGCTTTGAGTGACTTTGATTCTGCCTCCACAACACACTCCTTTCATCTAATTTTAGCCAAAATGTCCATTATGGGATTAAAAACTGAGATAGCTGGCAAGAGCAAGTGAGTGAGCATTGTAAAGATGTGTGTACACAGCAGCTGAGACCACCAGGCCAAACATTGAACATCCTGTCATAGCTGCCTGGATGACATGTCTTATTAAATCGGTGCAAGGATGGGAACAATGTAGGAGTGGCAACAGTGGTATCTGTCGCAGGCTTGCCACATGCCGCCACCCTGTGTAAGTCAGCTCATTTGTCAACTAATGTAGGGTCTTCTTGATACTGTTTGGGGTTTTTTTTTATTGCACATTAAACAGTATTATTACCTTAGGTTCTGCTTGTGTCAGCTCTTCTCTGATATAATGATGATGACATGGCAGAGAGACAACTGCTAACCGGTGGAAAGTCATTTCCTTGGTTGGCCAGGTGTTAACTGAGCACGGCACACGCTTGGAATACGAGTGCTTTTTCTGTGCGGTTCTTCCCTCTATAATGGTTTTAAGGAGTCAGAAAGTGCTACAGTTGTGTAAGGTGTAATCTAGTTGAGCTTTTATACATCGATAAGTGGTTTGAGATTATGTTCATGCAATAAATGACTTTTATTTATACTTTAACGGACTATTACAAGAGTTGAGACAGTTTACTTTTTAAAATTTCAATAGATCTAAAACCATTAAGTGCTGATAGGATTTCCATTCACAATACTTAAACCTAAAAAACATACTTTGGAATTGCAAATGAAGCTCAGATTAAATACAACACTAATGTTCAATAGTAATATTGTAACCACACCTAAAAATGCTATAATGCTCAAACCAGATATGATACATAGAATCATTCACCAACCGATGGGTGTTATTTAGTTGCTTGGTTAGTTAGTTATACATATATGATGATTTATTTATTTCCAAAAAATGAAAACATCTTCTGGGTTTTACAGAACCCAAGATATTAGTTTTTACAATACCTCAGTAAATGTGCACATTTAAAACATTTCTATTTTATTTATGAGTGCATCTGCCAAAGGAACTTCCCTATCAAATCCTGCATAATTGTATGGTGATTACACTACACTAGACTTGATGTTCTCTGCTGTTTGGACAAGTATATGCATGCAGCATTGGATGTCAGCCAGAAGAGTTGAAAACTCTTAGTGCATCGCCGATCGGCAAACTAATCCAATATTGTGCACTCCAGCAAGTTACACTAATGATTACTTAATTATCTCATTGTCTTTAGCAAAATGAATAACCTGACATGCTCCCAGACATACATGCATCTTCCAAGCCTGCCGTATCCAGATTTGCAAGGCAGGGAGACATTTAAGCTTGGAATATGTGAATGGGGTTGTTAGCTCACCCATGCACAGAGAAAATGCAATCTCCAAACACAAATCTCAGAGCCCAACATGAAGCTGAAAATGTTCGAGCTGTGAGGTAAGAAAAGCCCAGGTGTCATGATCACCTCTTGGTGGCTCGCTGAATTACAAATCCTGAGATCACAAATCTGAGGTTATGGCAAATGCACAGTTAAGCACTCAGTCACAAAAGGTGCAGCCTGTCCAGATTCTCCCATTCTCTTTGTAACAATGGACTTCACGTCACCTCTTTAATTCAAGCTGGCTGAAACAGACCACAAGCCAAAGGCATGAGACCACGCGCACAAGGAAAGATGAATAAATATGACAAAATCAACAAGTCAAAAAGGGCCTCTCCTCAAAAAATCTGAGCATGATGCAGTGTTGAGTCCAATGCTGTGTGTTTGAAAATTGGAATACAATGCAATACTATACATATTGAACTGTAGTAAACAAAACCATTTTTTAAAATTTCAGTAAGTTGGTTTTTGTTTTTATAGTTTTTGGGTTTGACATAGTGCTTATATTTGTGTTAAGTCTGGGGCCAGCATTTAAAATATATGAGAATCAAAAAAAAAAGATCAAAATTACCTAACAATTGTTATCCGTACCCATTATCAGCAAATACAGTAAGCAATATTAGTATTTCTTCTTGGTCTATGAGCAAGCTGTATCAATGTTTCCTTTTAAAAATACGATGTGTCCTGACGAATGCCTCTCAAAGTCACTGTATTGAGAATTTGTCTGCATCGTTGCTGGGAGAAACTATTTGCATTGTTTATTCTTACATGCCATCTATCATCTATCATTTTAATCTTTAAGAGTCTCAGATGAAGCGTTTAAATGCAATGTTTTAATCACCCAGCTGTCCAAAATGTTTTGTTATTAAGTTGATATCTACCAGCGAATAAACTATTTCAATATGAATAACGGCTTTATAATCCTGACAGAATTCAAACATATCAAACCAAATATGGTTCACTGTTCAATCCAAACTGACACTGAAAAACTCTTACAGAAAAGTCCCGTGTGGATGCCACAGTGTTAATAAGACGAAAAGAAAGATGCAGACAGGCTCTGACAGTTCATTAAGATGTCCTTTCAGACTCAGTGAGCAACAGCACTTCTCCACAATACATGCATTTATTCTTGTCAGCAGCGGATTCATTTACATCTCAGTGACATTCTGATCAAATCGAATAACCCACCTTCACTTTCCTTAAGAGCACAAAAGAAGAATCAAGGTAAGGAAGGGAGGGAAGGTCTTGTATTTAACTTCATGTGGACCTTCTACAAAAGCAGAAAAGTATCCCAAGAAATATGTTTTTACTCTCAAAATTTCAGACCTCATTACAATTGAAAGGCAGTGTTGTTTTGTTTGTTTTAATTATCTATTCTTGAGTCGAAGGGTTGACTCTTACCTGCTGAGTACCATTTCAAAGTCTCCAGTGAAAGAGAACCTGAGGGGTTTTTCCAAAGCCAGAAGAGACAGAAGAGATAGATTTTGGTTTCCCAAACTGAAAAACAGTTGAAAACTGAAAAACAGCAAACACTGATCCCAAACATAAAAGAATCAGATAAAATAAGATATTTATATTTGAGTGTTTCTATATATGATACAATCATTTAAATTCCCTGGCTATATATAAAAATATGTTAGCTTAAGCTGAAGAAACTAAACTAGCATGCCTAAATGCCAGCTTCTCTTAATGTCCTAAATCAACAATCTGCCACACCACACTGGTTTAGTGAGACATCTTTTTTCCCCATAGTGCTAACATTTCCCAAAAAGCTGTTTGAAGTGTTTTAAAGTGACATTTATTGAGGAGGTAAACAGCTTTCTGATTTTTCTATAGCTCCTACTAGTTGCTAGAGGACACATAGAAGCACGGAGACATCCCAGTACTGGCAAGAAATCTATGTTCATTCAATTTATCATAATCAAATAAGTCGTCTTTGGATGAAGCATATAACATTTTGCTTTCATAATTACTTAAATATTTTCATAATCCCAGAAATTGGATAATGATTGGATTTTTAGCGGGCATGTAGATGGGCTCACTGTCATTTGTTATTCCTATATGTCTTACAAATCACTGAAATATGATGGTGTAAGTGAAAACAAAGAGGGAAAAAAAATTCTTGGCCCCCTCCACTTTGAGTATCCTATCTGACTGAGAAATGTGCTTAAATGCAATCAGCATTTTCTGGATGAAAAATGCATCTCAACAAAGCCGGCACACACAGTTGTGTACAGCTGAGTCAGAGCTCTGTGCATCTATATCGACTAAGAACTTCTTGCACAGAGCAACTTCATCCAACAGTCTATTGGCAATACCAAAGAACAAGGGGGGAAAAAACATCCAAAAAAAACAGATGTTTGTGCTATTCAACTAACACAAACAGAAAAACACAGCTCTGCTTCCCTCATGCAATCCCAGCAGTTTGCTCTTGTATTTAGAAGCATTACTGAACTGCATATACACATATGCATACAAGTCATCATTACAGAGTCCTTATTTTTTGGACTAAATATAATGGAATACAGAAGCCCATTAATTTGACTTGGGGACCTTTAGCTATGTGAAATAAAGATTTGGACACTAACAAACTGACAAACATGTCATAATATAATGTCTGATGTCTTCATTGTTGTTGTTGTTGCTATTTTTAACAGCTTATATTTGAATAGGCATACCTGAAATGCACCGATGTTAAGATTTTTTTTTATCAAACTTGTTACCAAGTTAAAACATCAACATGTTCACGCATATTTATGCTTAATTGCTATTTCTACATCATATCATTCCTCCACCAGTGCATAAGAGCTGCTGGAGTTTCCCCTTCATCTACTCAATAATCCACTGTGGTGCAGAGATTCAGAATGCAGCCTGCTTACTGCAACAGATCCATCTGCAACTTCACTATACCCATATTTGCTATAGGCAAGGCACATAAACAGAGTTTTAAAAGGTCAGCAAGAGCTTCCGAATGTAACCTCGCATTCATGTGTTGTTCTGTGCAAAGTTTTCTTACAACTATCAGTACTTCAAAGTCTGCTTTACATTATTTTGAGGCTTAATGATGCCTGAAAACAACCGTGACAGAGTCAAGCATTTTAGAAACACTTTAAAAATCAAGACCCTTCCCTCCGTGAGTACATGTAGGCCTGGATTAACACCACTACACTGAATGTATTAACAAATGGAGGTTAATACACGATAAGCATTTTGGGAGCAAAGGAATAGGGACAAATTAATTGTTGAACCAAACAGGGGCTGGTGCTTTTAAAGTCCTCACATTAATACAGAATTTCAAACAAAATTTGAACTAAATTCCAAAATATTCAGAAAAATTGATTAACAAAGTTAATAATAGAGGAACATTTGTGTGAGCCAAGTTCTTTTCATACCCCCCCCCCCCCAAAAAAAAGAGTTCAAAGTTCATACCCTATCAGCGAGTATTTGCTTTTAAATTCAAGTTTAAAATGGTGTACTGTATGTCTGACATTTGAATAAAATGGAAGCCTTTCCTCAGACTATTTTGGCTGTGCAGTTTTGCAAACACGTGCTTTTTGTCACAAAAAAAGATTAAAATATTCTAAAGTTTAAATACTGCTTGCACTGCATAAAACGGGCTTCAGAGCACCCCCCCCCCCCCTTTCCCCACTGTCTGACACCAACTTTGTGACTACAATCCCTGTCATTTGTCATTATGGAAAGTTAATATGCCGACACTGCACTGACCCAGATTCGGAGCGGAGTTAAATACATACACACGGTTTGCACGGAGTGGCGGGGTGTCTGTAAAAGCAGAAGTCAAGGCTCAACCTGTCATATCGCCGCTCTCCAGGGCCATGTTCGCAGAGTGACCAAAGTAGGCTGATCAAAGTAGAGCACGCAACCTCTGAAATTCCCAAAGCAGTCGTGTTCTCTCCGGGTCTCAAAAACATAATGCACACACTGCAAATCTGAATTAACACGCATAAATCGCAATCCCCCTCGCGTAAAAAAAAAATGAAAGAAAAAACTAGGCCCGACTGACTGAAAGGAACACTTTACATACTTTACAGCACTGTGCATTCAAGTCTTTGGTATATAGATTGATACAGTTGACAGTGATTGATACTAAAAACACAGAAAATGCTGCAGAGATGCAGTGTACTGTACAGTCAAAATATATTGTGATCATTTGGTAGCTTCAAACTAATTCCCAAAACAAATGTTTTAATGCTCGATTATATGCTGTCAAACAAATATCATCCACACGTCGGTTTTGGAAGCCCTGTAATGACAAATCCCTCTTCTGCTTCAACTTAGAAAATACATCACACGGAGGGATGTCCAGCTACACAAGAAAAACAAGCTTGACTAATTGGGTTTTACCGATTAATCAATGAGTAATTCTCTCGCCTCACAAACAAGAACTTGTTTTTCTCGCCCTTCAAAGTTTCCAGCTCAGACCAAATGTGTGATCCACACTATCGATACAACAGGGGATTAGAAAACTCTCTTTTCAGGTCTATGACCAGAGGACCCATTGTTTAGAGCTGGTCCACACTGGTGCTGTTTCAGGATAATGATGTGTTTGCCATTATTATAAAACAATGACTGTTCTGACCTCGCTGTGTTGCCAACTGTTGTTTTAACACTCCATATGGTGAGGAGAAGAGATGCACGTCTTACTCATTCACCATGAAGCGTCTGTGTACACCAACTGCAGCAAACAACTGAGGTAAAGATTTTACCACACCTTTTTCATCTTATAAACTTTAAACACAGTTAAACACAGATGATGTACTGACGGTTTGGCTCTCATCAGTGAATACACAGCATAATCCCATTGCTTCAGTCATGGTTTAATGTCCGGGATTAACCCATGACAGTGGTCTAGTAGAAGTGGGTCAGATGTGAATACGGGTTAATAATCCAGACTCAGTCATGGAGTTTGAGTGGATAAGCCGTGTAACTGAGAAAAATATACACACATACAATTTGTATTGTTATCTGCTGACCGTAGCCTTTTCCACATTGACATTTCCTGGTAATACTGAATTTTCCATCTGTATAACAATGTACAGGACCTAATGTTGTGGCCAACTGTTATTTAGACACTCCATATGGTGATGAGAATGATGCTCTTTTTTATTTTCCAACAGACTCACTGACTTGAGAGTCTCCTGTGAAAAATTGTCTCATGTCATACTCTATAAAACTGATAACACACTACCTTTACGTAAGCTTCTCTGTCCAGCAAACAAAGGTATTCTAAGAAGAAGAAGCAAATGAGAGGGTGCACTCTACTATTGCCTTTTAAGGAAGTCGTCAAATCAGCATGAGTTGCATAGCTTGGGTAAATGTTTCTGCATGCATGCACTGATATGTTTAACACAGTTAACTGTGTGTGGCAGTAGTGGATAATATATGTGCTGCTTGCACTGGTTCATGAGACATAACGATTAACCACTGAGGGACTGTGAGAAATTAGAAAACCCATCTATGCCCGTGAAAACAATTTCATCTCACCTCAACTGGTTTAATCCACGATATTCCTTAGTTTTCATTTGGTCAACTGGCCAGGAACAGCTAGCACCAACAGTGTACAAATATACTAACCAATCAGTTTGGTTGGAGTTTGTTCACACTCGGCAGGTTTGATCCAACTAAAACAAACTCTAGTGACATTGCTTTGTTGGAGGAGTTCACTGGCGGAAGCGTGAATATTGTCATCTGAACCCTGGTGTGCACCAGCCAAGCAGATGGATGCCTCGTGAGTCAATTCCAGACAAACAGAAGTCTCATCACAGCATGTATAAAAGACTCAACAGACCAAACACAAGGTATGAAAAGCATCAGAACTCTCTTCTTGCAGCTCATCTTAACTGACTTCAAATTACATAAATTACAGAAACTCGTTAAGAAGTATAACCCCTTTAAACACATTCAGCCCAACAACCTCTATTGTTCTGCAAAGTTCCATAAACGCATCAAACATGGCTTCTCTTTGCATGTTTTGATCTCTTATTAACGATGCCCATTTTGCATTAGTCTAGAGCAGGTGAAGTGACCATACCCAAAGTGGAAATACAGTTTTCATTAAGAGCTAAAACTGAAAATAGAACCCTAATTAACTGGTTGCTGGGGGAAAAAAATTGAACAGCAATGAAAAGAAGAAATAAGATGACCAAGGATTAATTCGATGTGCATTGTGATTATCTGCCTTTTTGTGTTGAACTTGTAGCTTGTCCGTGGTTGTATTCTGTTTTGATACCCGAAATAAAAAGAAACAAATAGACATTGGGTCAGATTACTAAGATAAGTTACTGCTGTGAATCTCAACACATCAGTTGATCTGGTGGAGTTTGGTGGAGACTGAACTTTGTAACAATCCAAAAAAGCATATTTAGCATTTTGTAGACATTATTTTCTCATCCAACATTATCTTTTCTTTAACTTTCAAACAACTACAAAATTTACTTGGTCCTGCGCACTTTTGAGATTAAGAACAAGTGAATGAAAGTGCTGATAGGAGAGTAAAGAGTCAAACATGAGGCAAACTAAACCAACTTATGAGGATAATTTCCTGAGAGGGAAATGTGCAGAAAGCCATATTCAGCCATTGCACTGTCAGGCATTTCTGTGAAAATCAGTAAGCAGCAGGCAAATTCTAAGCCTTTAACACCCCAGTTTCTGGTTTATTTATAGAATAGATCCATCTTATTTTCACTGATGTTGAAGTTCAATTCAAATTAAGTTTTTATAAAAAATAAATAAATAAATAAAAAACAGAACAACAACTAAGAATTATGTCTCCAGTCACCTAACCCAAGAGGTTTGGCTAAGCTGCGAATGTCAAATCCAAGAACTGCCTCTGGTCAGCATATAGATTTCCCCGTAAGAAAAGAGAGGAAAAACATTCCCATAACAATAGACAAGTTGATTCACCAACACAGAGCTCACACACAGTGGGGGAGGAGCTGGCCAACACTGGGGGCCCACACTAGTGTCAGATGTAGCTTTTGGTGGGGGTGGGGGTGGGAAAGAGCCTGTCCGCGGTAGAAGTGAAGCCCCAGAAGCACAGAACAACTGAAAGATAAGCGACTGGAAAGCCTCAAGCTCGACTCTCACCACACACACACGCGCACACGCACACTTCTGATGAGATCATAACAATGAGGTAGCACAATGACAGACGGGGACAGACCCACAAAGGCAAATTTGTAGTAGCCGGACTGTGTCGCCGTGACCTCTCGCGGCCAGAAAAAATGTCAACTGTGCAAGTGAGGATGACGCTGCTCGCAAATTACGCACAGTTCACCAAACCACATTGTCGCTGCTCATTCATTTATGCCCAACGTGAAACATTTACAAAAAGCTTGCGAAAGGGAGATTCGACTGCACAGGCAAACAAGTTAATTAGCCTTGTCCAGTGTCATGGTTGACATAGACACTCACACTTGGTTCTCCTCGCAACTTCACTGTTGATGGTAGAAATTATTAGATTTTCTAGATGCCAAGACGTTTCACATCACAATGACCCCAGAAATATTTTGAGGCATTAATAAGGGGGGGGGGGGAAGTCCAATAACCAACAGAATACAGAAGATGTTTCCACAAATCCAAACTAATCTTATTATTATAAGGAGTTTAGGAGACCTGTGCATCATTCTGACTTTTAAAAAGGTACTTTTGATGGTCACAGTTGATTTGGTTGACAGCGTTAATTCACCTAGTAAGAGGGAGTGCGCCGAAGGTGATAAAGTGATCCACATCTGCTGGATAAGTTCTGGGAATTAGCTTGAGCTGTGTTGATACTAGATACATTCAAAAGGGATAGAGCCACCAACCAACAAAAGAAAAATGCTATTAACAATTCAATCTTGTCAGAATCAATAACCTTTCCCAGGGGATTGTGACATCTGTGGGAGGCCGAGGGAGAATCATTAAAAAATAGGACTGAAACTCTTGGCAGGAGCTTGGCATAACGCTCTAGTTACTACATCTCAGCGAGAAAAGGTGTTGTCTGCTGCTCAGTGAAAAATGTTGCACTCAATTCTTGGGAGATATGAACTCCGGCTGCACCCTTTCCATGTGTGTTTTTCCCCAACACAGCCAAAACTTTATTAAAGGGAGTTCTGCGACTTCATTCAAGTTCATTATAAGAACATACTAAACCTTCCCAATCATCTGACCAACCATTGTCTATTACCACACTTTGTGTAGAGTCATGAGATGTGGAAGACGGAAGGGAGGGAGCAGCTTAGGTACTTGTGCAGTTTTTCCATCATGTTTTATTATAAACTGGTTTATTGATGCAAAACTGGAATGAGGCTAGCCTCACTAGTAATGTGCATCAAACTTCCGTTTTCTGTTATCAATGTTTACACAGAGATGATGCCGTAGGATTTCCAAAAAGTTGCAATCTGAAATTTTTGAAATCACTTTACAGTATCTAGTGACTCCAAAAGCTGTTGTCATGTAAAAACAGTCAAAACGTAAAAGAAAATTCTGTAATATAAGGCATAGGTACCTCTAACCATATTAGATAAACTTTCCACCTCCAGACAGTTAAAGGCATTCCAGAAGTTTGAGCTGGGTAACCATATAATACAGTACTTTGAATCAAATTCCATGCTAACACAAATTTCTGTATTAGTGGGTTGAGATAATATGAATAAATAGCTGGTACAATGTATTTGGGGCCACCATAGGTTTCTCTATTCTCACTACAACTTGAAATTGGCAACTTGGTTACCGCCAACAGCCCCTGTCAGCCAATACATCAAATCAATGCATATATGCTTTGTACCCATAGGCTTTTATAGTCCTGGAGGATCACTGCCAAGCATGTTTTTGAAGTCTCCCTGCACCGTGCCTATTAGCAATGAGTGGTACATCATCATCCTTTCCTGCAGACAGAGCCATGCAATGATGCATTCATTCAGGTGAATTGAAGCAGAGAGAAAAAGTGGCTTTGCAGAATCAGGATTTTCCCCATCTATATGCTAAAATTAATTTGCAATCATTATAGCATATAGATGGGAACAAAAAAAAGTAAACATGAATATGTACTGGTTGTGTGCACAACTCCCAAATACATCAAGATCTCTTGCGTCTCAAAGTCAACTTCCTCTCAAACTACAATATGAAAAACACTGCTGACCCTAAAATTGGTGAAACTTGCTCATCTTTCGTTGACTAAAAGGAAATGTCGTTAATAATTTAGCTGCAACCTGAATATGAGATTTAAACGGCATAAGATATTAAAATTTAAATACAACAGTCAAGTGGTGATGACACAGGGTATGAACATATTTCACACTTTGCATTTATCTAAAGTTTTAGTCTCTTCACAGGACACAGACTTTTGATGACTTTCAATGCTTCGTGAGCAGTTTTGGGGTGGATGTTAGTCAATTCGCTCACTGACTCAGGATTAATTGAAAATACGAGAGGACGGATTGATTTTTTTTTTTCTTCTTCTTAATAATGACGTTCCTACAGAGAATAAAGCTTGGCTGGAACAATAAAAATGCTAACTGAAACAGCCTTTTTTTTCCAAGCCATTGTGGGCGTACTTGTGGTCTTAACAGACATGAAAAGGAAGTTAAGAGAATAACCTCACTCTTCCCTGCTTCACCGGGTTGCTGCTGACACTATACTTTCAAGCGCTGCTGGATCATCTACTTTATTGTCCCCCTTAAAACAATAAAGTTCTTCCTTCTTTTATACTTCTTTATAGGCCAGTATAGGATAATGCCACATAAACAGCTACAGAGGGAGGACATTAATTTAGCCAATGTAACATATGTCTACTGAAGTTATCTGTGCCAAACAGAAAAAAATTAAATACCCTGAAATAACCCAGTATGTTACCTTTGTGCTCAGATTGCAACCTGCTGAAAATGTGTGGCGTCAGGACAATGCAGTTACACTTTGTACTACAGACTAAAACAAACCCAGGGTTAGCAGAGTTAGAATTGATGTGGTCGACGAGGGTGTTAAAACTATTGATTGTTTTGTGTTGTTCCTATCGCCTCATCTCTCATTTCCTAAACACTACCAAACATTTGTGCAGGGGCTGGGGCAAAAGCAGGAGAGGAAAAGTGGTCCCGTTCCACTTAGCCAGGGAAGCCATGGCTACCTTAATGCTTTGCTTCACTCCAGAGTTACAACAACAGGGGGTACCATGGTAGTCAGCCAATAACACTTCCTCTCCCAGGAGACCGGGGGAATACAATGCAGTCCTGCTTGCCATTGATTGCACAGTTTCACCCATAAATTATGGCCTTTTCCTTATCCCTAGTGACAGAACCAGGCTTTATACTGCAAACGACGTACACAAACTCAGAGGGAAAAGTTCAATAATTACATGTGGCTATAGCTGTATTGTATTGGCACGAGCACTGAGTCAACTTTGATTGCCGTGTGATTTCAGTTGCAAATTGTTGATGATAAACAGTAATGCTACACCAAGAAAACATGCTGAAAAATATAAGTATCTTAGTGTAATTTGACAGCTAAAGTAGTCATACCGTCAGATATTCCAAAGTTTAAACATATATATATATATATATATATTAGTAACTTTAAATACATATGTCTTGTATAAAAGATGGTCCTAAGCAGATGGCCAGTCATTCATACACATATGGGGTTATTTCCCAAAGGGCAGAGAGTAGTCTGTGCTTGGCAGCCCGGAATCACAGCTCTCGTCTTGTCTGCATGTGGTCAATATTTTTTTAAAGATCATTTTTGCATTTTTCTTGCTCAGCAAATAATAATATTTTGATCTACAAATACGTCTGCCTCTCTTTGTCATTAAAAAAAAAAAAAAAAGATGAATAATAAAACAGACAAGTGGTCAAATTATGAGCTGATTTTCTGGCAGTAATTTATCCAAAGCTATAATTTCAGTCATTGGTTTAATTATTCGGGTCACATTTTTACAAGCAGGACTGCCAGACAGTAGTTGTCCTCACTGTCAGAGACATGAGTTACTTTTCTATAGTCTGTCGACTGAAAATGTAATCCATCATGACATTATGTTACCTGAAAATATTCAGCGGATGTATATCAGCACTGAGCCCTTTGTGTTGTGTTGAATGTAAAGTGATATTTTTGATCGATGGCTAACAAGTAGCTGTTCACCTCTGGGAAGGGAGGGGTCACCCATATTGTGTTTCTTTAAAATGCTTTACTGTAAGACTCCTCTCTTCAAGTTGAGAGCACACAATATCAACACAGCTGACACGAGACACAATTCTCCCTCCATTTGAAGCTTATCTTTTTTTCCAGTCTGTTGCAGGCTGCTCATTCAAGCAAGCAAAAAGACATTAAGAAAAAAAAAAAAAAGAAGACATATGGAAGAAATGACAAGAGCCCGACACAGGCCACAGTGAGCAAGAGCATGCCTCCTTGCCAATCAAAAGTTCAGGGTCTAAATGCAGCCACTATGTGACCTCTGGAGGCTTCTGGGATCCAGTATCTCCAGTTACAGAACGGGAATGTGGCACACCACACTGGCTCACAAAGCTTTGGAGCAGCTTTGGAGCAATGAAAACTTCACCCTCATGAGAGATTCATGAGAGGTCCGTGCAAACACAACACACAGGAATTATCATATCATTTACAATTTAGTAAGCACTATTGAATTAGAGCATTCTCACAATAAGCCAAACAGCCAGAAGTGCACTGCAAAAAGATAGTCAAGCCAATTAGTTGAAATAGGAGACCACACACATTTTTGAGTATTGTGTAGTAATTCGAGTGTTTGAGAGAAACATCAAGCAAAAGATTTAAATTTTTTTGAAAAACAACAAAATACTGGGAATAAACGACTCCTGTTTTGGTCAACATTTATAGCTGCTGTGTCGAGACTCAGGTCATTCCACAACAGGGGTGTCAAACAAATATTAGTTGAGGGCTACATACAGCTTGATTTCATTTTGACTGGGCCAGACCGTGAAAACAGTGCTATAATGACATTAAAAGGTTTTCTTTGTTGTGGCGCATACATGATGGAATTGCCTGTATTCTCACAAAACTAAACAATTACTAAAAGAAATGACTACAATCGCAACATAGAGCCAATTTTAATGGTGCTTTCTGCTGCAAAATACAGTGAAATATATATATTTTTTTTTAAATATCTGTTGCATTATACATATTGTTACAAACGTGGGTTGACAGTATGGCTTTGACAATAGCATCAGTAGCATCACTGATTTCTCAACTTGGGTCTCTGTCTTGTGTGGCGCCTGCTACTCTAAAGGAATGTTTTTAAAAAAATTCTTTCAAATTTTAACACTTTGCTTGGTGGTATGGTGGGCCAGATTGGAGTCTCTTGCAGGTTGGTTTTGGCACACGGGCCTTATGTTTGACACCCCTGTTCTAGATCATGGAACAGAATACAGCAGACCTTCAATAGAAGATGGACCAAAGTGAAACAATATTTGAGGTATGATCGAGGAACTGGGGGTCATCATTTAAAACATCCGTCCATCCATCCGTCTGCTATACCTTTTAATCCTGTGGAGAGTTGTGGAGCGCTAGAGCCAATGCCGGTTTACTCGCCAGTCCATCACAGGGACCATTTAACACAGCTCAGCAAAAATTCCGACTATGACAAAGTTACTGCACTTTACTTTGAAAATACAGATGCGACAGAAGATACGATTCTTCTTTCTTCTAAATGGTGGACTTGACTGTTTATTCTTTTTATTTATTTTGTGTAACAGTACTATTTGTGCTTCATGGTTGTTTTACAAATACTGTAAAACAATATAACTGAAAAGGTGGCCACACATTAAAAGCTATAGTTGACATTACTCGATCTGTACGAGACATCAAATAAACCACACAAATAGTGTACAATATATAATTATTAAAACGTCGATATGATTAGGATGGCAAGATGGTCTTAAAGGAATCTCTTTTCGTAATCATCAGTGTATTTTTTTTCTTTTCCGACAATAATTTTATGATGAAGCAGTTACTTTTCCTTGCTGAATAATTAGATTGCAGGTGAATTGAGCTCTTTAAAGAGCACCTTATCCATCAGGCTGAATGCCACATTGGTGGAGCTGCTTTGTGCTAACACAAGCTTTCAATACACACAATGCAGAAGAAGTCTTTAATTTGTGGTGTGGCTGGGTAATTCAGATCTTAATCATTTATAAAACCTTGATCCACAATAAGGTTTTCAAATATGACATATACCAATATACACTTAACAACCATGGTTGTAGAAGGCAGTCACAGTGGTGGCTTTAAACCTGGATAATTTGACAAACTGCACTTCTTAATGTCCATCAGTGTTCCCTTGTGAGCAATGTAGAGCATTAATTTGTTTATTCGGTGCAACAATAACAATCTCTGATATATTTATGATCACACAACATTATAGTGCAAGAATTCCAAATATTGTGATTACGTTGTTTTCATATAATTTGTACTGTTGTTGTTGTTTTTATAATAAAGGATCATCTTATTTCAAAATATTTAAAGAAAATGTCAAGATTGTTTGATTTTATTTTAGTCTCTACAATGGCAGCTTTGCACATAAAAGAGAGAACGTGTTTTAGTCATTTCCCATGTTTGGAGAGATTTAAAACAAAAAAGCACATGTTACCTTCTAGATCCCATCGCTTCAGGCTTTCTACAATTATTTCCGCGTTGAAACGTGCGGTTTTTGTATGTTGCAGAGGCTGCCAGCTTGCTTCAACTGATTGTAAAGAGCCGAGACGGACTCAAGCATGAAGTGAGAGGCGCACTTTGAGGAGAATCGGAGTAATGTCACTTTGGAAGAGACGGCGAAACAATGGCACCAATAAACTGCTGCGAAGCACGGATTCAAACCTCATCCAGGAAAAAAAAAAAACTTACAGGAGATAAATGTGTTGAACGGGGCACGCTAAAACGATAAGACAAAGAGATTTAAGAGAGCCTGACGGGAAGACGCCCGTGGAGAGACTGGAGGTCTGTGAATAATTGAGCTTGGGCTCATTGCAGATGTGGGATGGTTATTTCACTGGCATTAAAGTGGCCGGTGTGTGTGTATGTGTGTGTTAGCGTTAGCTGTTAGCATAGCATCCGGAGCAGGCGTTCAGCACCGGGCTCGCTGGATAGCAGCTTCCGACTCCACGAATGATCGCTGAGATCTGAGCTCGTGCGGGTTAATTCACTTTCACCAGTGTAAAGGCTTAATGTAGCCGATCTCTCGCGCTCCCTCTCTCTCCACCTCCTCCACCCTCCGACACGCTGATGCTCAAATGATGAATGAAAAGCCCCGGACCTCGCCTAAGCTAACGTTAGCAGATCGGTGGGTCAATCAATGCAGCAAGTGTAAAATGCTACCAGGCTGCTAGCAGGAGAAAATAAAGCTACCAGCTGACAAAAAAAAAAAAAAAAAAAAACAGCAATCACGCACCTTTAACCGATGGGGATGACACCTCTTGCAGGTCCGCAAATAGTGCACAGCGGCTGGTCTCACTGAGTACTCCCCAAAAAGAAAGATGGTGCCCCGCTGGTTCGGTTAAAGCCACAAGCGAGAGGAGTGAAAAATCGACTCAACGTGGACGCTTTCCTCAGTCTTGTGGTGCTGAATCGAAAAGCACACGCTTCTGTCGGTGTCTTCGGAAATGCCTCCTCCTCCCAACACTCCCTGCGAAATAATGACCCCTCCCAGCGCCCCGACCACAACAGCAGAGCAGGCAGGTGCAGGCGGCGGTGCGCTACGAGAGGAGAGCCTTGCAACATAGTGGGCTGTGCGGTGGATTCCCGGCTGGGCCAATCAGGAGCGTCGCTGACGGGTCGACGCATGCGTGATCGCGCGTGTGAGGAGCGAGCGGACACATTGTCGGGGATCTCGGAGCAACTGCCAGTCAGATTCCTGGCAGCAGAATGCCAATTATAACTTCAACAGCGGCGCTAAAAAAAACACACAAAAAAACACGACGCTGCTAATTACTGCGCTCATACTTTCAGGAGGTGTCGGAGTGAACATGCGGGATATACTGATTGCATAGTTATTCAAACATTATTAGGGAAAAGTGAAATCATAGGAGAGTAGCTCCGTCTGCAACATTTCTCAGGAAAAAAAAGTATGTCACTGCAACTTGTGGATATTCAAGCGATTTTCCATCCATCTTTTTGAAATGTGTCGGACACCAAAGTTTCAGAGAACTTCAGCTTGCAGTCAGACTTGCAGTCAGACAAAGAAGTTTCCTTCTTACCTCTCCTGGCATTCTTTATAAATACTGTTTTTTTTTTTTTTGTGGTCAGACCTAAACAAAGTAATCCAGAGTTCCTCCTTTGGCTGTGTTAGGGAGGGACAGTGGGGAGGCTAGAGGAACTGACTTAGTAGCTGATGTTCATAGGTTGTAATCCCTCTGCAGACAGGTTTGAGCCCTGAGCAAGACCCATGACCCCCATTGGCTCCTCAGAGCAACTTAATATCCTTCCCACTACTTCCTAAAAATAGAATGAATAAATGCAGCAAAAGGACTTCCCCCAAGGAAATTAATAAGGTATGGTAAAGTTTTTTTGTTAGTTAGTTAGTTAGTTAGTTAGTTAGTTAGTTAGTTAGTTAGTTAGTTAGTTAGTTAGTTAGTTAGTTAGTTAGTTAGTTAGTTAGTTAGTTAGTTAGTTTCAAAGAGGAGCTGCTTATTTCTTCTTCTTTTTTTAAATCTCACAATTTATTTATGGGTTAAACAAGCCTGAAAATGTCAGTGATCTTTTTTCTCCCAAAGTAGTGCCTTTTTCAGTATCCATTATTATTTTCAGTCTTCATAGAATTTTGGTGTGTTCTATCAAGGTAGTTCTATCAAGTACAAGACTAGACACCATTCACAAAACATTTTAAGGAGAATATCATGTTGTTATTTGCTGCACTTAAACCATGGCTTGGTCAATGAATCTAAAACATAAAAACAAGAATTTTGCAGCTCTGCAATTAAAGTCAGCTGGAGACAGAAAACTTATTCAATTTGTGTCCCTTCTGCACAATTGAAGTTCTTTCATTCAATTAATCCAACATCAACAATAATTTGGGAGTTATCACCTTTTGAAGGTTAAATGTGTTTTCAAGCCTCTGACAAATAGGATTTGGTTAGAGGAGGGCATCGATCTTGGTCTCCATCTCTTCACTTAACATGATAGGCACAACCATACACATGTTCAAGGCATTTAATTTAATTCAGTGTCTCATGTCAGAAACGTCAAAGGGGCACAATGTAAAAGTTATGTTGTGCCTCTGTTTTACATTAGGTGGTATTCATGAATAAATGTAGCGCGAGTCTGTCATTCACCTGAATTTCAAGGTTTTTCTTCTTTTGCTCCTTTAGTTTGTCAGTGGGAATGATTTAGACTGAGTTCTCAGTGGGTAAATAGACTACACCACATTGGTCAGGAGCTTTAGCCATTGTTGGGTTAACAAAACAGCTTCTTCTTCAAGTGACTGAATACACGGTGTAAGTGTGTTGGCAATATTTACTGAAAGACAAAACTGGTTTGGACGAGTTGGAAAATGTGCTGATTTGTGTAAGTATATCAGCAGGTCATCATAAAATTGTCTGTTCAATGATGTCAAAGCTGTTCGGTTTTATTTGGCTTTATGTTGTAAGTAATATTAATACATGTAAACTAAAACATGATAGAGTGCACATTTAAATTGGGAAAAAATTATCATAATTTTGATGATTACATGGTTCATTAAGGCATTTATCATTGTAAGGTTGACACTTTAATTAGAATACATAAAGAAATACTATGACAGTCACTACGTGATCAACAGGGGAGAGGAAGCACTCCTTTCTTTTTAACAAGAAGAAGCTTCAGACAGAAACCTGCTATAACTGGTTGGAGGTAGGGGGTATAGCAAAGAGAGAAAAGAAGAACACAGAAGCACAAACAATGAGTGTAGCGCAGATTGATGGGACAAGGAAGCACAGATCGTGAACCTGATGCTTCAAAGCAAGAGAGATACATGCTGGAAAGCACAAACACAATGAGAAGATACTGAGCAGAAAGTACAGAGGAGAGGAGAAGCAAAGTTACAGACATGCAGTGATATCGATGCATAACTGAAAAGTGAAAAAAGCTGTGGAAAGACACTTAATGTATGAAGAAAGCTTCTCTGACAGCCCAGGCCGATTGAAGCATGATTCATGGTCACCTCAACCACTCTTAACAAAAGGTTTATATTTATAAAAAAGAAAAAAGAAAAAAAATTGTTTTATAAAAGCGAAAAGCAGAAAGTCGAAAAGCTATCTGCTTCTTAAACTGAACACGGTTGGATAATATTCAATAGTGTGTTGAATTTTGATCTCGAGGAGAGGGAAACAAGGATTTATATTGTGGAAAATACTTTCAACCTATAGCTCTATTGCCTGTTGTACCAATTAAAACCATACAAGAAATTAATTCCTGTGTTCTTTAAACAACATTAAACATTGTTATGTTATATGTAATATTGGAAACAAACCCTTAGCCTTCAAGTCTGAACGGCTAATTTCAACCATCAACTTTTATTTTTAGTCACAGTTTTGAAGATAATGAAGGTCTATCGACACTTGAAGAAACATAAAACTTATCCTGGCTCTTCAATTTGCTACAGTCTGGTGGCTCCCATTACGCTTTTGCTATGAATCACAGTGAAAGGTCACGAACATTTTGAATGTAATGGTAGACTGATGCCCAGTGCTTGCAGTTTGTTATATCGAACAGCCGCAGATTTCAATCTCCATAACGATTCGCAAAATATTAACTCTTTACCAGGAAAGTGACAGTGTTGTTTTTCCCCCCCAAAAAACTGATGTAATAAAAGTTAACAAACACACAGTTGTGCTAATTTATATGTGCTATATTTAGATACAAGTCATAAAATCTGTGAAAATTATGACAATACATAACATATCCACTTCACAAAAATAATGCTGTGTTCTAGCGCTTTGCTTTTGTCAATCATCTCTTTCTCTTAGTCAAACAGTTGGATGTCATTACCTTCAAAATGTGAAAAGAATGGATGAAAGAAAATATGAAAAATGATGTCCACTATATTTGCACATCGGAACTAATGAAGGAGTATGTCCATTTTAAAACACAGGCATTGTGAGTGACCTCACTGAAAAAGACACATAATGTAGGACAGCAGAGTTTGTAGTGCAGAGGATTTGATGACAGAATTGTAAAATCTTTTGCTGAAATTCATTAAGAAATATAGATCAGTGAGAAAACCGTGTGACTTTGGTCAATTTTACACTTTTCTACAAAGCAGCTTGATTAAGACTAAAGAAGAAACTTGGTCTCAGAACCGGATTCAGTGAGAAACTGATGTTAAAATGATCAGTATATACATTTTTTCAATTCAATCGACCCCTTTAAAGAGTTAAAACAGGAACATCTTGTTTACTGTTGACATTTTTATTTGCTACACTTAAAACACGATTCAGTCAATGAAGCTGGAAACAAGTGGATATGAGTTTTGCGGCCCTGCAATAAAAGTCAGTGCGAGAGAATACTTGCATCACCTCATTCATGTCCCTTATGCACCATCTACCACAGACTTGGTAATTACCCCTATAAACAGTGAGACAGTTGATTTGAGGGACCGCATACCATCCGTTGACTAGAATCATGTTTAAAGCAGATCTGTGAACTTAAAAGATGATCACAGAAAAATTACGATTTTCTAACTTACATTCAATTTCAGCCATATTTAGCTTAACTTGCATGCAGCCATGTGTAGATTTAGTTTTCACTTATCTCTCCGACTCCTCATCTGAAGAGCAGATACAGTTATCGGGTCAGTTACTTCTGCAGACATGTTGCACTTTAAACCATCGGGCTTCTCTATTTGTCAGTGACTTCCCAGAATGTGCTGAGCATGACTTCAAAGCCTGGAGGCAAACAAACCCATTAACCAGATCCACCATTCAGTTTCCATTAAACTCATCTGAGCCTGAGTGCAAGTGGGAGCAAAATCTCAAAAATGATTTGGGATCGAGTCGAACAACTCCGTCCTCCAGCTGCGTACTCGGGGGATCCCACAGTTTTCCCAGGGCTAACTGCATGGATGTATTTGTCGTGGTTGTTCTAACCCCCCCCCCCCCCCAGCTGTATGAGGCCAGATTTTTGTCCTTGAGGAGGTTGTCACAAGTTCAAACCAGATGTTTTGAACAACAGAAGCTGGGTCAATGTCTGTATTTTGGAAAAGGTCTGGGAGCTTTTTCCAGTTATCTGTGTGGTTCAACCCCTCAGCCCTCAGGGTGAGCCCAGATGCATTGTAAAGTTGTGAAGAAACCTCATTTCAGCCTTTGCCCAGAGCTCATGACCATAAGTGATGCTTGGAACACAGAATTATGGTTTTAATTGTAAGCCTCTCCTGCAGGCTCAGCTCCCTCTCTACCTTGCAGACCAGTATATAATAACCGCATCAGTCTGTCGCCTTCCTGCACAATTCTGCCGCTGTACTTGTGAACAAAACACAGATGTCTTTGAACGCAGCTGTTTGGAATAGTGATATCCACATATCTCCCAGTATATCCACCGTCCAATGGGCTTTCAGGTGATGTCACCGACAACATGCATCTCCTTTACAACTCTTTTAGGCACAGCCGCTGATCCCAGCGAACAATGGTCAAAGCCATGTGGAGCTTTCATACAAAAAAAAATACAAATTATGTGACTTATTCAAGAATCATTAGTTTTGACAAAAAAATCTGATTGAACAACAGGAGTTTTTGTGTGACTTCATTGAGACTCTTCCCAATGTATCACTGAACCTTTATCCATCCTTGTTCCATACTGCTTTATCCAGTTTGGGTAACAGGGCGTGGGAGACTGTCCCAGCTGATTATGAGTGAAGGCCCGGTACAACCGGAACAGGTCGTCTACGGTGTCAGAGAGAATCCGTGTGCAGAATTGCAAAATGTGCAGAATTGTTTTTGTGATTTTTGTTGACAAACGCTAATTTAGTGACAGCACTGTTTGTGTGAGTGAGAAAATAAATCGATCCATCCATGTTCTATGTCGTTTTGTTCAATTGAGTGTGAAAAAAGTAGGTCAGGCCACCAGTCGAAACACAGAGAAACAAAACAATCAATCACATACATTCACATCTACAGGGATATGAAAAGTCACCAATTAATTTCATGTGCACCTTTTTGGACGATGGAAGTAAATGGAATACCTGGAGAAATCTCTTTCAATAGGAAAACTTAAACCCAAGACATGCTTGGTAAGAGTAAAGAGTTCCACCCACTGTACCAGTGTGCATCCCTCCGTGACAAAAGTCAGCATGACAACTGGAACATAGGTCATATATACATAAAATATGTTCAATGCTTTATAAATACCCCCTTTAATTTTTCTTAATGCCTAATCATCAAATAAAGAATTAATAAACTGTTACACATAAAAAAAAAACAACTTCTTCACCTGTTTGCAAAGTTTTAATGCAAAAAAGAATATTCATTAGTCAATCATCACCGTGTCAACTCAAAGAGTGGGTTCAGAGGAACGTCTCACCAAGTTATTTTCAAGCAGTGTCTGCATAACTGGTGGACAATTACAGAGTCTGGAATGAGCAGGTAATCACTCAAAGCCTCAGAAGTTACGTCTCCCCAGGAAATTATATTACGCCGAGTTTCAGCCAATATATTATATAAGGTGAGTAAGACGCTGCTGAATGAGATGGATCTTTGATGCTGTGCAGTTGTGTCAGACAAATGTGTGCTGAGCATGAGTAATATTTTAAGAAAAACAAGCAAATTAAGAATATTAATCTCCAGTTTATGGCTGCAGCATCAACGAGAAATCGACTTTTCAAATTCAAGACTTTATGAAATCAAAAACAGAATCAGAACAATTTGAAAATGATGATCTGTGTAGTAATGGCAAATCAATTGTTCTTGGGTAAACATGATTACAGCCAGTGTGTATTGCCTTCCTGCAGTATTTCTTTTTTTTTTTGTGTCCCTCAGTCTTTGTCTACGGGGAAAAGAAAAAAGAACAGAAACAGCAGTCCGTTGTTCACCATCTGCTTGTGTTTTTAGCACATGGCAGTAATCCAGCGCAACATGTTAGCAAGCTATTTCTCATTTGTCAAACGTGGGAAGTGACAATGGCGTAACTTTAAGTCGTCCTTCAGTGTATTATGTAGCTTTTCACTATCTGGTTCACTGGACTTATCCATCTGGTACACAAGTACACTGGGAATAAACCTTTGAGTTTGAGCAGTTGTCAGCTTCTTTTGTAATTTTAGCACAAGGCAAGCAGCAAAGAGCAGTGCGTGATATGCTCCTCTTTGCCTGTAAAGCTTTGCAGCTTCAGAGCTGAGATTTGTTGTATTTCCTGTGTGCATGTAGTATGCAAGTTTTGGCATGTATCATACAAAATCAGACATGCCAAATAACTGCACTCCATAGGTTTGACTTACATAACCCCATCGGTTGGGATCGCACGCTCACATTCTGCCACAGTGTCCAGCTGCACCCTCTCTTCCACTCAAAGGCAAAGTACTCAAGGGACCGTCATCTGAAAATGTCCCTGGACTGGCTTCCTCTGCACTCCTAGCATAATGAGGTCATTGCTACACCCAATCCGTTGTACTGCAGGGATGAATAATTACGTTATGAAGTCTCCAAGCTCTCAAAATCCCATGCTTGATCCAATGAGTCAAAGAGAAAGAATTTAGGACAGCAAAGAGGGATTGAAGCTGCAGTCTCTTAAAAAAAAAAAAAGCTGACATTGGAGGTTAATACCCCATGGGGAGAATGAATTTGCCTTTCCAATTGCTCTTTTCCTTTCTGACAAAAGCTATTCAAACAGTTGAGAAGAACAGTCAAAAGGTTTTTATGAGCCTCCATGGATTTGGGGAAGTCGTTCCCAACTGCACCTACCAGATCCAGAAGAGAAGGAGTTCTTGTGATTTCTGGTGAGTGTGGTAGTTTGGCAGAAGCAAGGGGGGAGATCCCGAAGGGGGGGGACCCAATGGAGACAGGTTGAGGTCAAGGATGGCACTCGGGCCATTTAACAGCAGGTGCAAAAAAAAAAAACCCTAAAAACTACAAAGTACCAATATATCACTTATACTTTTTGCAATAAAATGGGCTTACAAAAACTTTTTGAGTACATTTTGAGTACAGTACCTGTTCTGTTAATGGAAGGCATTTGATATCTTCAGTTTTTAAAAGTGCTATACAAATAAAGTTATTATATTGCTTTGAAGAGAAGGTCCTTGTCCCATGATGAGCTTTCAATTTCTGAGTGAAGTGATGGCAGTCACAATCCTGATGAAAAGACTTCAGTACATCAAAAGGTCCTTCGGTGTGAAGGACTTTGCAAACAAATCTACAACTCAAGAAAAAAAAGAAGCAATGAAAGCATCAAGTTTGGAGTACCAGAGAACTCATTGGACTGAATGTTCTGTACTGGATTCTTAAATAGCTTGTCTGTGAAACAAAGGATCTGTTTCTTTAATGTGTCACTGCTTGCAAGTATTTCTTTTTTATTCACCAAAACATGTTCAATCACATATTTTCATACAATAAGGCATAATTATAGTAGCAATCACCATATAATTTCTGACTACCATGTCTTGATCGTTCTTGTTATTATCCTCACATCAACACAAATGTATCACTTGGTCATGGTAATTTTGAAGCTATTCACCCTCTGATAAAATGGATTTTTGAGATTAAAAGAATCTCCTGCAATGTAACAATTAGATATCTAAATGGGTTTCTGCTCAGTTATGTGACAAATTGCCCTTCAAATGCAGAGCACAAGAGCAACCATGATTATATTTTAATGAGCACAACACTTTACATGATTTTAGTCTGAATATGATCACAATCATTCCTACAGTTTGAATCAAGGACAATAAAAATAGGGATATTTTATTTGGAAATTAATATGTTCCTAAAAAAAGTTATTTCCACAGCCTTGTCATCTTGATAGGTCTGTAGGTATATGATGTAGATATTGTATACTTTATTGTGCATAGCTTTTAAATATAATTCTTAAGGTTCTAGTAATGTAAAATAAATACTTCTTTTAATATCATGTAGTCTATTCATAGAATTGTAAGTCATGAATAATACATTGTTCATGATTTGATACATGAGATGCAATTAATCATTGAGACAACTGTCACATATGATATATTATTGCGTTTGTTTCACCGGCATTCCTATTTTTTTTTTTTTATCTTTCTTTTGAGTTCGTGAAGTCCTTTAACAGTAAATGTACAGAAATCTTCGAACTACAATGACTTCATTTGTCACTGCAACAATACACTACAGCTGACAAGACTAAATACTTTTCATTGGAAGACATACTTTCTATTTTCTTATGACTGTTAAAGCCTCCTGCTGCTGATCGTCAACAGAATATAGTGTGAAAATACCCATCCGTTCGAGGCCTGAGATGTTGAAGTGTGAAATAATCTCAAGATCTTGTTTATTTCCCCCAACTTACTTTATTGTCCCTCTTAGCTCATCTAATAAAATGCGTGAAGGAATTACTTCTGTGACAGTGAAGAAGCAGTTATGTTTGTGAAATGTTCTGTGGAATATTATGCATTCTGAAAAGAAGTGGTATATTTGTGATCACGTTGCCCTTTCTGCGTCACCCAGTGGCTTGCTTTGTGAGAAACTGAGGTTTGTTAAAAGTGTTCTGACAAAATAAGCTTCATAGGGGATTTTCCAGAAATACCCTCTCTACAATGATATTTGGTGTTTAAATGAAACACAATCTACCGAACATTTTTATCTGTCTTTGTGTCTTGCTTGTGAATCTGAATCAACTATGAGAATGGAGTGATGCCATCCAAAATTCAAATAAACGGTTACTCAGACAGTGAAAATTAATTGTTTAGGTGATTCTTACATATTTGTGGCATCACAGATACATAGACACATTTTTACCCTAAATAATCTTTACATTTATGAAAACTTTTAGGGGTTGTTGTTTTTCGAACTTTAGCAGCGGTGAGGAAGAAAATATGTTATCACACAATTGCTGATTGTCCACTTTTTTTTTTAATTAAGACCATCACCTGCGTAAAATTGTGGCTGAAAAATTACTTAAATATATTTTGACTTATCTTGCATTCATAATGTACATACAATGATTTAACTGCTGTGGATATGGAAATTAATTTCCCATGACAGTTGATGTAATCTCTTTTAAACCTTATTAACAAGTTGTTTTGTTTAATTTTGTTTCATTGCTATAATACAGATGAAGTCCCAGTAGCTATAGTGTTCTCTCATGATGATCGATTCTGTCACAGGATATGTTGGGCCGAAAGAGATGTGAAGCAGGGATGTTCTTATCATGTCCTAAAGATTGAAGAGCAGCGTTAACTTAACTTTATAGAAAACATAATATATGGTGGACGCATTTTCTTTGATGTTATATTGTATTGGAAAAATACAAAAAAAATTTGACTGATAACTGGCAGTCTGAATCATTTCCTTCTCACATAGACTGAGCCAGAGTTAGGATTTGATTCTACTTCTATCTATTCCAGCTTGCTTCATCATAGTCAGTAAGCTTGAAATGACTTTTCAGAACCATCTCGACAACACATTTTGCTTCCAAAAAAAAAACTTGTATGGCCTCAAATAAAAATTAAAATGTGACTCAGATATGAATGAAAAGAACAAGGATGTGAAACGTTACAAAAACTAAATTTCACCAGTTCCATCAGTGCATGTCCACCCAGTTTCATCAGCATGTTACACATACAATCATGTGTTTACAAAGCTGGTGGAGCAAACTCACAGTCACAGCTGTGGTAGCATGAATGATTCATGTTTTGTCATTGCCCCAGCTCTTTGGTAAACTGCTAAGACGATGTCATACTGGATCTTTCATGGACCAATATCCTTAGTTAATAATTAGCCTTTTGCTCAGCAGAAGCAGCTAATATTTTTTGTGGAAGCTCCAAAATTGTACAAAAGCAAGATAAATGTTTACTCATTCGGGACCAAGGGGTGCTAATGCACTTTGGAGACAGAAAATTTTCTCTGGCAAAGTTCTGCCCAAACCTGACCAGAGCTGCCACAGAGACAGTTTTGCTCACTTAAAATAAATAAATTATACGTCATGTTGAAAACAAAGTTACTAATGCTATCAATTCCATTCACGACGGAAAATATATAGCCAGGAATAATTATTTTAAAACTTAATTCTAGCATTTGTTCTTAAATTAAAAATAATCATCACTGAACTAACTGACTTAACTCAATGTGCACTTTTTCTCATCATGTTGTGTGTTAATCCCAACCAAAACCTACAGTACTGTATATAATATCAAGACCACTTGCTGTAAACAGCATACACCAGACACAAACAGCTTTTTCAAAAAGGATAGTTAAAATCCACATCAGAACTTTTATGTCCTCAACCTAGCTTGAGCTGCAGAAACGCTGAATCTTACAACTCCCATGATGCAAATTGGTGTTGACTTGTGTTGGAGCTCTTCTGTGAGCCAAAGGCCCAAATCTTTTTAACCCCAAGCCCTCAACTTGTCCCAATGTCTTTAATGAGATTCAACCCCGTCCAAGTAACTCCATTGACATCATCAGTGTTATTATAGTTATTGTTATTATAAGTCCGATTTTACCCAGATCCCTTTGGACATATGCAGCGCTTTCAATTCTTCCAATTTATGGTTTCTTCACAGATATTTGTCGTGTCATGTCATGCGTTGTACTGGAAAGAAGGAGTGAGGAAAGGGAGGGCTCCTACAGGAGACAGATCCTGTGATCAAATGGTGTTTCTTTAATGATAGCAACCCTTCAGCTTATATCGTTTGATGAATCCTAATACTGTTAGTAAAACATTCTGCAAACCAGAGACTGCCATCAGGTAGTAATCATTTTCCATGTTTTACCTACAAAAGTACACAACTGTTTCTGGCTATACAGTGAAGCAGTGGTTAGCACGCTGACCTCACAGTTGAGAAGGTCTCGTTCAAATTCTGGGCGGGCCTTTCTATATGCAGTTTGCATGTTCTCTGGGTGAGTGTGAAATTCTGGTTTCCTTGCACAGTTTAAAAACATGCATGTCAGTTTTGACACCACTGAGTAAAGAAGATAATATAATCTGAGTATGGACTAACTTTTCAGGAACAGCTTTTTGCAGTCATCAATCTTTCTATTTCTTGAAGAAGACAGCATACATCACTCATTCTTTTGGAGGGATTACAAACTTGATTACGCATACAAGGAGCAGTGGGCTCAAGCAATTTGATATAATATCCAAGCAATATTGGGAACCCTTATATTTCTGGATGACCTGCAATCAATAGTTTTTAATGTTTTGGTTCAGGTGTTGAACTGGCTCATATTTCTATCCTCATGCTGACAACTCGGTCTCCCATTTAACTTTGAGTAATAAATGAGTTATAATGTTACATGTGCTAGATAAGTGAAATGTATTTTTCAGATTCAACTGTGTAAATATACTGTATAAATCAATGAGCTTCTGTTTTTTTTAAGGATTTTCTAAACTATCATTGTCAATGAACAGTTCATTTTTGAGAATATGATGCATTTTGCATGAATAAAATCTCACAAAAATGTGAAAAAATTAGATTATTTTTCTTAGGCCTTGTATTTCTTTTAAATTTGAAAATAGTCTCTATATTATTATTCAAAATGTTTGTTTGTTTGTTTGTTTTTTAACAAAAAACTCATATTTTCTTTAAATATTGTTTGTGAAGTTATGTTATTGTACTCAAGTTTTCACTGGATGAAATGATAGAAATAGCATTTTGAGCAGAAGATAAAATAGCAATTGGCAGAGTGTTTTTACTTTAGATTTCCTCAAGACAAATGCAGAGGCAAATAAACACAGAAGGACATGGACCTTTCCAGATGCCAGTCACCTATTGGAGTCCACACATCCTTGACTACTGGCTGCTTTATGGCATGTGTACTGTCAATGGATTTGAAATATACTCTGCTACAGAGTCCTGTTCAATGACTCCCATCCATATATTAACATACCTCAAGGGGGAGGTCTGGAAGCGGATGCATTGCCAGAGTGCAGCCCTGGTGGTTTATATTGAACTTGTGGACATTTTAACTACTAACCAGAGGGCTCCTGTGCTTCCCTTGCAAAGGGATACTGCAATGATATGAGAACAATAAATGTCTTTGGAATAAGAGGCATTCCATTCCATGGGACTGTGAAATGGGTTTCATTAATGAGCACAGAACAGAAACTAAATTAAAAAACTTCTTGATTGCCTCCATCTTGATGTGGAAAGAGTCAAAAATTATAAACACCTGAAAACACCAGTGGGAACAAGGTAAAGCTTTATGTTTTGTTCTTGTTTTCATCAGTATAAAACAGAGGGGAGATTAGTCAGAAAGATAAATTTCCTTCCTTAATGTCTGTTTCTCTCCAGAGTCAACAACACGGCTGTGCACAAATGCAGACAGATTACTCTGCAGCACTGCTGAATGGCACAGCTCTTGATCACTGTCTCCAAATGTGAAAGAGTGAAATATTATGGAGAAAATAACATTATGTGATAAATACATTTTCTTTTCACTTCGGGTACGGAAGGCATAAAAGGCTTCGTTCTAATTCCTAAGTGTAGGTGAAAGGCAATCAAGTACGTACACAGTTAATACACTGATAAGGAGTTTTAATTAGAGCATTATTATATATTATTCTATCTTTATGAACTGAAATGTGTAAAACGTGAAACTGACTATTTGCCTGATATCAATGGAAGTTTGATTTGAAAGTATCGAATGAGCACTCAGGGTTATCACAACAACACGAAGCTCAGGTTTTAGGCCACAGCTACACTAGATATTATTCAGTTATATACAATTAGGAGTGTTTAAGACTGTAAGAAAAGAGGTCAAGGAAATCAAAACTGCATTAAATATATATATATATATATATATATATATATATATATATATATATATATATATATATATATATAAAACAGGAATAACACTATTAACATAATTTACATGTTCTAACACAATAAAAATATCCCCTCCACCAGAAACATAACTTTATTTTTATTGAGTGTTGTTACTTTTCTACAGCCAAACAAACAATGAATCAACAACATTCAATTGTGTTTGTAAAGATATTCCTAAACAAATCTCACCTCTGTCCCCTCCCACATTTGGCAGACCTTTTGAACCAAAACTAAAATGACTTGAAATGTTCCTCCTCCTGTTTGACATCCTGGAATTTAAACAGACCAAAAACCGAGTGGACAAGGATTCTGATAAAAATTGCTTTACATCTAATCCATCCATCCATCCATCCATCCATCCATCCATCCATCCATCCATCACAAAAAATTAATTTAAATCGATAATGAAACAACCACTACATATGACTTGTTATGTGTAAATAACATCCTGAATTCACTATAAAAAAAATCAATATATAAAGTCTAGTGCATTGACAGGCTTTAATGGAAAGGACACACGGTGAGCAGACGTGGACACATATTGCTGCAGAATAGAAATATTCAACCCAGAAACTGAAAGGTCAATGTGAAGATGCAGGATGGCGAACAATATTGATTATATGTGGTGAAAGAAATATATATACATTAAAAAAAAGAGAAAGAAAATGCAGAGCAACCAAACACATACAGCGAATGGAGGGATGTTTAGATGCACTAAAAGGCACACTACTCACAAATAAATATGTGATAGTGCAAGAAAAAGAACACGTAGTCCTAAAATCAATGAGAAAATATATGGAAGAAACATTACAACTGATTAAAAAGGCTTTCAGCAACACTACCCACAAAGTGTTATTGAAAACAAGATTTGAGCTGACTTTAGTAAATAACATTAGCAGATAAAATGAAATATTATGGGTCTAACAATTGACCCTGAATGTGTCTGTGGTGGATTTAAGTTCTAGCTTGTGGCTTTCAATCATTTTGACTGTCCTAGTAAGAGGTGAATAGTCACATTTCTGTTAAACAATAGCCTCTATTTTCCCTTTGAAAGAACACTATTGTATATTACTGCTGTCGGGATGTCAATGAACAAAGACCTATTGCTCCTTGCTGACAAAGAATGATTTAAGCAAACTGTCCTAGTTGCAGATGGATGGTTGTTTATGTGGGTATGTAAAATAGATGAGCAAGCAAACATTTGTCAATGTGATGTACAAACTGAGAGAGGCTTTTAACTCCTGATATTTTGTTTAGTTGTCGGGTCAATTTCTGAATTTGAACCCAATGCAGTACTTGGAGTTCAAATTACATTTCTGTCTGAGTGTATCTGACTAGATGTATTACTTAAAAGGACATAGCATGTGAGACAGATTTTGTTTTTCTGATTTAATGCAATTTTCTAAGTTTTGTGGTTTATATTTATACATTTTAATTTAAAAAAATTATGTTAAATTACATACTTTAAAGTGGATGTTACAATTTGATTCAGTGTTATTTTTAATGGGAACTGTTATCTTTATGAACAACAAGGCTGCACGCTGGTGTCATGTTGCATGCAAATTCTCCAAAACATTCCATTTTACAAATTGTAATTTTCTAAAAGTGGGTAGCACTAAGCCTCTCACTCTCTCAGAAATCCCTAGTTCAAATCTCGACGTGGGCCTTTCTTGGTGGAGTTTGCATGTTCTCATATTTGCCTGCGTGGGATCTCACTGGATTAGCAGGATTTTTCTACCAGCACAAAAACAAGTGTTTGAGGAGTGAATTTGACCGTGGTGTTTGCCTCTATGTTTGACCAATAATGAATGGTGACCTAAAGTGGTGGGAAGAGGATGAGTTGATTAATAGAACACATGTTTGAAAATGAATGCAATATGCTTTCAAAGCATTGAATGGTTGCTGACCTGTAATGTTTTATATTTTGGAGAGAGAAAAAAAGATTTTTTTTCATAGCAGAAATGCAAGGTCAATACGATAACTTTAAAAATATGAGACAATTGTGCACATCCTGTCTTTGACACAATAGTTGACATAAAAAGAAGGAATAAATGTTTCCCTGATTTACTACTGCGGCATTTCTTTCTAGTTGTGAAAGTCAGTGGGACTTTCAAAGGAATGAGAACAAATTGGGTAAGTGGTGTCGAGCTCATATAGAGGTCATTTTAGAAAGCAATGACAAATGACCTGTTTTCTTGTTTGGAACTTGAAGGACTTGGTACTTCATTGTCATTGTCCCCGGTGGGTTTATAGTCCAGTGGTCTGGCTGGAGTTCAGCTCCTAGCAAAGAAAACACTTACTTTGGACAAAAAAGTGATGAATATGTTCTTGAAATACTGCAGCGTGACTCCTGTCTGGCATGTAGGTGTTACAATACTGTAGCTTGCTATAGTGAAATGCGTCATTGATGAAATAATTAACCAATATTAACCAGCTGTCGAAGAGCATACCATTAGAACCACAAAGTTTCACTATATTTATATATAAAAATTGATTGCTCTAAACTTACCCTTAATGTAATCTGTTCAAGTCTTCGATGGATGCTTCTTAATGAATAAAAAATTACTTTGCAGAGGGGATTGTAGACGCTTGGATGATTGCGTTCAATAATACACATTCTTGTGAATGGACTGGAGAAACTGTTAATTTGATTCATCTTTGGGAAAATGAAAAAAAAAAGAAAAGTGTAGGAGCCCCATAATAAAAAATGTGAAATTCAATGGATTTTGACAGCTCATTCACCCACGTGCCTAAATTGCTTGCTTATTGAAGACACAACAAAGCAGCTCTGAAACCACGCACCAGCAGCAGACCTGCTGAGCAAAGCCAGAAAAAGCTGACAGTGCACTGCATTTGCCCCACATCTTAATGTTAACATATGAAAACATGTGTTAACATTAAAATGATAGTAGAACAAATCTCAACAATAATTAGGGTCTTCTGGCAAGCTGTTTTTTGTTGTTGTTTTTTTGTTTTTTTTACAGTCTAATGCAGCAACACAGAAGAGAGCACAAACTCATTAACAAGTCATTAAATAGTAATAGTAGCAGTAGTAGCAATATCAGAATCACAATACTTAAATAATCCAAAGTTAAATTACTTCTGATGCCACATATAGACAAATAATCAAAGTAAATAAAGTAAAAATAAAATAATATTCTTCCTGTGAACAATTAACAGCTGTCATTGAGTGTGACAGAGTGTTATAGTCTGATGGTCACATGCAGTCCTTTGGCACTCTGTGGTGTATTTTGGAGGAATGACTTTTGTTGTTGTACCTCATGAAAACATCATGGAGGGTGAGCGGGTTGATCTTCACAGTAGCATGATGTTCACACATGGTCTTCTTGGCTGAAACTGCTGCCACAGACTCCTGCTCAACCCCAACACCACTGGCTCTCATTGCTTGCTTGTTGGGCCTGTTATCACCTGCACTGGTCATTCTGCTGCCCCCAGCACACAACAGACAACAAAAAAAACCCCCCACTGGCCACCTCTGAAAACATCCTCAGCATGGTCTGACAGATGATACTACAACCTGCTCATAAAACAAAGGTAGCTCTCGCTCCTTCTTGTGGACGTCATCAGTGTTCTTGGTCATATGGTAGTGTCGTAACGTATCAGTAAAACTCCTTTAGGTGTTGAGTCAGTAGTAATAGCATCATAGTAGTGATTGTAATAGTTGTTATTCTATAGTCTCCAACTCTCCTTTAAATCTGTATGTCTGTCCGTCCATCCATCCACTCGTCCATCCCCATACCGCTTATATCCTGTTCAGAGCAGCTGAGCATAGCCCTATATATCTGTTATCATACTTATTTATGATTATATTGTTATAAAATAGTGTTTTGTGTGAGTGTTTTGCGGGGATATGGGTTGTTTGTTTGTCAAGGATATACCTATGAGGTTTTTGAGCAGCTGAAAGAAAGCAATTTACATCAAAAACATGTTATTCTATTCTATTATATTCTATTCTATTCTATTCTATTCTATAAAATATATATTTCAAACAAGAGAAAAAAAACATTTCTTTGCATCAGACCCATGTACTCATTTCACATGGACAGCTCTACATTTGTTGTGAGCGTCCAGTCACAAAACTATTTCAAGAAGTTTTCCTGGTCAAATCACATCAGTCCTCTTTATAGTATGTCATCCCCTAATTTTCATTTATTGCTACCCAATTCATGCCACACTGGCTGAGAACAAAGTAGATTTAATGTGCCATCTACTGTGACCATTATACCTTCTGTGCCAGTTGCAAATAAGGATGCCGTCTTGCTCCAGATCTGATGTTCGTTGTGACTCATGAAATAGCATCAGGCCCTACTCAGAGCACTGTCAAAAACAACACTGCCTCCTCCATTATTCAAAAGAGATCAGCTTTTATACATGTTGGAGCCAAAACATCTAAAAATGTTGAACTCTTCTCAAACACCTTTTGGTATGATGTGATTCCAGTAATAATACACGCAAATGACTATTGCAGATAAATGTCTTTGTAACAGGAACACTGCTTTCTATCGTGCTGTCATGAAAAAATATGAAGTCACTGCTGCTATGATACACTGCAAATGTTTTGAAGGAGTTTATTCATAGTTGTGCACCACAAACCTTCACATTAATGGATCTGTATTGTGTGGACAGACCTATTACATCGACAGTGATGCTGGTAACTTGTTAATTTTGTAACGTGTTGTTGACAGAGGCTGAAAGTAACTAGAAAAGTAACTTGTAATCAAACTTAGTTACTCAAATTTGTGAAGTAACTCAGTTACTTTAAAGGAGTTACTAATAATCAGTAATCAGATTGTTTTTTTGAAGTAACTGTGGCAACACTGCACATCGATATCTATTCTTGGCCTGAACAATCTCTAGTCTTCACATATAATATTCTAATTAATGTTTAGAGTAAATCAAATGCCAAACCAGTTTGGTATTTTTTCGGTTTAGAAAAGTGTGTATGAATGTAAAATGTATGTTGAAATCAATGTCAAAAATGAGGCAAAAGAAAATGTTTGTATAATAAGGCATGTTCCTTTCCTGCGAACCAAGAATATTTTCTCTCGCTTCATGGCAGCATCATCTGAAACTGCAATTAATACTGTCAACTGAGCTGTTTAATATTTTATATGTGTAAGGTCTGACTGAAAAAGCTGTATGCATGACATAATATTTCACTTTGAGAGGCCTTTCAACACCCCAACAAGAAAATCCACTCAACTAATGAATTATTTACAATTTTTCTTGGTCATGCCAGAACATTCCTGTGAGCATATGAAATAAATAATCCACGAAAGAAGAGACAGGTGATAGGGAATCCTTATTGTGTGTGCGTGTGCGTGTGCGTGTGCGCGTGCGCGTGTGCGTGTGTGTGTGTGTGAGGTGAAATACCAAGAGTAGAATTAGAGATATTCTTGGTTGCTGCCACTTGAAATCTGCAGTTCATCTCAAGCAGGGCATCTGCAATGTGCCTGCAAAACAAAAAGAAAAGAAAACAACAGTCATTGCAGCCTCTCAAAGGAGAAAAGCAAACAGCTTGAAAACAATTTCACATAATTGCAACATCCAAAACGAAAGAAATGGAAAAAAAGACAAAGAGGTTACAAATCGAAAAGAAGCCAGTTCTCATTTAAAAAGGAAAAATGCAAACAAATGAGACTGATGGTTTGTATTTGTCCTGATTCATCCTTCAATTTAATATACAGTTTGCATCTTACAGATGTGGACCTGCCATATTTGCCTTCAGGAAGTTTACTGAAGTGTCCCTTTCTCATGAAGGATGGCAAGTTGGGAATGGCAGGTAGGGTCATCATGAAAAACAAAACAAAAAACAGACAGTTAAATTAATTTGTTGATACATACAATAAACATATGTTCTACATCCGTCTGAGCTTTCTCAACATACATACATTTATCACAAAAGCAACAAATTATATTAATTCCTATGAAGAAGCAATGAGGTTAGGCTATCGCCAGATTGTGCCACCCCTTACAGACTGGGTTGAAAATAGTATTTTTTTGCTTTCTCAATGCTGAACATTCCGATTGCGCCTCCACACTTTCTAAGAATTAGATCATGTATATCAGATACATATGTCAGTGAGCTATTCACCCTGGCTGAATAAATATTAAACCACATTGAGATAGTAAGAGGTGAGACAAACAGTAAAAATTTTTATCATTGTAGGCATCAGTGCTGAGCCGACAGGGTCCTCTCCATTTAAGTTGAAATGAAATTCTGAATACAAAGGGTTAAATGTGTCTACAGTATGTGTGCTGGTTACCTGAGCCAGTCAAATACTGCACCTCCATGTGATACATTTCTGATATGAGATGAGAAACTAAGTAAGACTGTTTCTTTCTGGTGGATTCCCCCAAAAGAGACTCATACACTGCAAAGGGATGATAATAAATCACTATTACTGTCCTTTTACACACAACTTTAATAGATGCCTCGATAGTTTAACCTCAAAAAAGTGGCACAGAGGTTCCAAAGGTGCTGACATGGGTCATCCCTGAAACACAGACAGCAAAATTACATATCATTCTTTATCAGACAAAACAAGATTTCCATAACACTATGAAAAACACAGTTTGTCACAATTAAAATTGGCTCCTGTAATATCTGGCATGTGTCATACTATTTGTAGACTCCACAAAAGTCGTTTTTATGAGCTGATCTTTTTTCCTGTGTATTTTCACACCCAAGATTGGCATCAGTGTCGGCGACAATTGTGACTATAAAAATACTACTAATTGGCTTGTAAGTAATTATAATGTAAAATCACTCACATAGCTACAATTACTGAAGTTTCATTTGTAATTTGTAACTTTGATCGCTACTGTCTCTGTCTGTCTGTCTTCACTGTGGTACCTGTTTGCGTTAGCATTCCCATTAGCAATTTTGTGATGTTGTCACAGTGCTGCATGAACCTTGTATTACCTTTATAAGACCTCTCTGCTGCTGTCTGCATGTTTGGAGTTTAGCTCACCAGTTTCCCTGCTGGATGACTGACGGACATGCATCATCTTCATTTCAACGATAAGACTTTATTAATGATTGATTACCTCTCATAGACTCTTAGTGTTTGCACCAACATTTGACTTCCTACTGACTGATGTCAATTCTGCTGAATTACACATTAGACTGACCCACACAGTGCTGACAGCTGTTCACGTTGCACAGTTGTGTCACAGTTACACAACAATAATACAACTATTTGAACATTATTTAAAAAGTAATGAGCAAGATCAACTAAACAATCCTATGTAAGAAAACACTAGGAAGTTTTGAAATAACATCCTGGAGACACACCAATCATCACAATGTAGTGGAAAGACACTGGGAGAGACAACGCATGAATTAATAGTCATCAGAAAAACTCTACAACTTCACAGTATATACAAGTAACTATTTTTAATAACTCACTATGCACTGATAAAACATAGAATTTCCAAATGCCTCTCACTACAGGAGATAAATCTTGAGTTTCTGATTTCGCCATTGGTGAGCTCACTAAGAATGGATCCAAAACAATAAAAGTGTGAGAGGAATATGGGGAGATTATATCGCAGTGGAACCTCATTTGCTTTCACTCTTAATTATGCAGATTTTTAAATTGAGCAACAACTAAAAGGTAATGTACTATAAAAATGCATAAAATATATAGTGTCTACCCAGTTCTCTGAATCGGAGAGAACGATATTGATGATTGATGGATGGATGGATTTATTTTCCATTTTGAAGGTTAAATATGTTTTGTGGCTGCAGACAAATGTTATGAAGTGGGAGCTGGGAAAAATGGCTCTTCAAGGTGTGTTAGCAAAAGCAGAGCAGCTTCTCTGTAAGTTGCCTCTTAAGATCGACCAGAAGCTAAGACATTTTTCAAATTTCACCTTGTGTTGTGTTACTCCTTGTGTGTGTGTGTGTGTGTGTGTGTGTGTGTGTGTGTGTGTGTGTGTGTGTGTGTGTGTGTGTGTGTGTGTGTGTGTGTGTGTGTGTGTGTGTGTGTGTGTGTGTGTCCATGGCAATTTCCCCATATTGTTGAGTGCCAACCAGTCCTGTTGTCATGGTGATCATGTCAACGTGTGTGTAAGGGAAAGATATGCACACCCACAGAAGTATTCTTTTTTTTTTGTAATTATTGCTTCAAGACAGGTCACTGTGGAAACCAAAATGTCACCAGTAAGGAGGGCTTCTGTGAAAAACTTTGATGTGTACTTTTCATGGATTTGCATATAAATTGAAGAGTAACAAATACACACGACAAACAAACCTCACAGGAGTCTGCGTTTGAATGTCACTGTGACGGAAATTAAATGAACTAGGTAGCACAATATATTAATAATGATTGTCCTGTTTGCTCTGTTCTTTCACACGGTCATGAGAAGCTTTCATTTTTGTCAATAAAAAGAGCAAAATAGCAAATAAATAAAACACTGAACATGTGGAAGAATGTAAAATGAGCCAAGCAGAGGGTTAGATTGTGGTCTATTTGAGTGCTGTAGGTGGAATTCATTATACATAAGAGCCAGTGAGTTGATGAGTGAATGGAAACATGGGGAAACTTGTTTGTATTCACATTGTTTGTTGCTATGTTTTTGAGTTTCTTTTAATCAATTATCTCAGACTGGGCAAGAGTGGAAACTTTTTTTAAATTGAAGCATTAGCCATGAGTCATTCATCACAGTAAGACTTTAGTGGTCTTTAGTAAATAGAAAAGGCAAAATCAATGGGCGAAACATAATCAAAAAGTCAGGGATAATTGCAGCTGTGACATACAATCTCATAATCATGATCCCGGCGTTCAAATGCTTCCAGTTGAATGATGAATTCATTTACAATGCCTGTCGAGTGCATATCATTTCTTTTATTTCTAGTGTAAATGTCACAACACCATTGAACCGAAGAGGATTAATTGCAGCCTGGAAGTACATCAGTTATGAATTTCTGAGAAAATACATCTACATGCTCATGAAGCCAAAACAAATATTCTTTCAGTGGTTTTAATTTAAAACAAAACTTAATGTAACATCCCTGCAGTTGTGTTATAGTTATGGTTTTTATTGTTCATTAATGTTGTTCTGATTGTTCCGATAGTTTTGTTGTTAATTGGGTGAATGAGAGTGGTTACGGCCAATAGTCAACGTGTTCTGTTCGGCAATAACGTGACTTTGCTGACAAGAAGGTTGTGATTCTTCCAAACATCCTGCGGGATGCTACAATATGATTATGGGACACTTCTTTCAACAACTTTCAGGCTCGTCTGTATATTATTGACTTATAGTGAGCTCACAGTGAAACAAAGCATTACAATGATCCCAACTAATTTGGCAAAGAAATGGTTGGAAAGGATTCAATGTTGTCCAATATTTTGACTGTAGCTTTGTCATGGGAACAGTGGTTAGATGAGGAAAAATGTCGTAGTCTTGAAATGACTTGTGATCCACTTTGATTATTTCCCTGTTGTGGTGTTGTTTATGTTGTCATAAAAAAGAACAAAAGTTAATGCCAAAGTATGGTTCATATATTCTAATTTGCCTTTATCATTTGTATCAAATCATCTTAAAACATCCCATATCTTTTTAAACAAGCAGATTCATGTGGATTGAAGTTGGCATACTTCAAACCATGAATTAAAAAAAAAATGTAACACGTGTTTGTGACTTTAATGAAAGGTGTGATTATTGTTATTAAATATATCTGTTGTACATGTTGTTATGCTGCCTCTGTGCAGGACAAGACATACTTCATGTACACATTTATTTTGTTTTCTCATTAATGCTATTTTTGCTTGCGTGACAGGAGTACAAGTAAGCTAAAAACCTATGGGGGGGGGGGGGGGGGGGGGGGGTGATTGCCAGAGGGTAAAGTGTTGCTGTGTTGTTTTGAAGTGTTTGATTGAAAATCATTGCAGAATTTGGATCATTAGCCTAATACACATAAGCGGATTTCAAAAGAGCCCGAAAACACAGACTAAATCCACCTGGAGAGTTTTATAACTGCCTAAGAGTGAAATGACTTCACCATTAGCATGGACTTCACTGCTAATCCTCTCGCTCATTAGTTTTTTGAATTAGGTCCAATGGTGTAGTTATAATTGCAAAGCTCTTGGTGCAGTATTAACCCAGAAAGAAGAGTTGCATGCAAGAAGAGATATCATCATCAGTTAAACAACAATCAGAGTTTAACAGTTTCCAGTGACTGGCTATCTATCTATCTATCTATCTATCTATCTATCTATCTATCTATCTATCTATTCAATACAGTCACAGTGGTCCTGGTATATCTGTATGAATGTATGAATAGGGATGTGGAATATGATCAGAGAAACTGATGTGCATCAGCGAGGAACAGCAGCAGCCATGCACATCCATGTGAGGGAGAAAAGACAATTTTCCACACACACACACACACACACACACGCACACACACACACACACACACGCACACACGCACGCACGCACGCACGCACGCACGCACGCACGCACGCACGCACGCACGCACGCACGCACACACACACACACACACACACACACACACAAATGCAGCTCAAGAATACAGATACAACGATCACTGTGTTTTTTTTCTTTTCCGTCTTAAGAGTGGGGGTGATGCAACTCATTGACGTGTTTTATCTTCAGTCAAGTTAAAAATCTCATCATCATATAATTTGGTTACATCACTCAGATTAATATTGTATCAATTGTGTCGTGATTATCCAAAGGAAACAGAAGATGAAGCCTTTCTTGATTTTCTCACTAATAATGATGACATTTCTCCCATCACTACTTAATCTTTTCACATAATCACACAAAAAGTAATCTGCCTATACTACCATAGGTTTTCTCACTCTCTGACTGATCATTGATAAAATATGGAAACTCATCTAGGGCATGGGATGAGTCTCACTTCCTGAAACTTTCTAACATACTTTCAATTAGCAATAATGCTGTTGTAATTTAAGTACTTTTCTACAAAAGTCTTATATCAATATAATTTGTTTCATGTTGGTAACCGGTTTCTTCTCTCTGTTCTCTGATATTCCAGCAGAATCTACCAATTACAAGCAGTTCAACATGGCAGAACTCTGGTAATACTGAGAGGGGAGACATTTCAGAGCTGTCAGAAGCATCCTATAATTTGCTCCAGGCCTGGCTGAAGTGGGTTTCTTGGAGGAAAGAAGAACAAAAAACACCTCTTTGACAGTGGGAAGGTGCATTCTGCCTGGCACATTGAGAGGTAACCTTTCAGAATCTCTGTCATTTGGTTCCAAGTATTTGTTTAGGCCTGTAGGGAACTTGCATGCCCTTACAGCTCAGGTGAAAAGCTCCCCTCACTCGGATACAACTGCTATTCCCACTTTATGTCTGAATCTGGTTGCTTGTCATTGTGCTTTTGATTATAAAACATTTAATGTACTGTATATATTTCTCTTACTTTTGTTTTCAAGTTGTAATGCTACATATCTGTGAGCCATATCTTGTCTTATCTTGTTGAATTGAATTTATTTGTGTATGATATCACTGAAGTCATAGCCATCCCGAATGTCCATAATTTGTTTTGTTTCCATCAGAATTCTCTCAACCTTTTTGATGAAACTGTTGTTATAAGTGGCTCCAAAGACCTTACAGAAAACTGATCTAACCATTCAGTCTGACTGGATGGTATTCATTTTTGACCAGGACTCTTCCCTTGATTCCACATTAAACAAGTCCACAGGACAACTTTCTTTTTCCTACATAATGCCACTAAAATCATTCATTTGTTGATTCAGAGTGACAATGAAAAACTAGCGCATGATTTTGTTTCTAATGGAATTGACTATTATCATTCCCTGTTATCAGTATTCTAATGATGCTGTAAAAAAAAAAAGATTTGAATGGCTGCAAACAAATTTCACAAATTATAATGACATAAAAAAAATCTTGAAATAGACAAAAATTATCACTGGATATATTCAGAAAGCAGTCACAAACCCATTGTCTATGTTAGTATAATGGGTAAATTGAAAAACAATACCAAAAAATGTAATAGTAGAGTTAAACTCCTCAATGCGCTTCTTCATTGCAGTGCACTTCTTTCCTCATCTTACTGTCTGCTTACCAACATTACACATCTTTGTCCAGTAGTCTGTGCTCTTTCCTTTAACTCCTGTGTATCTGTGTATCTTCCTGCAGCATCTCTGGCAAAGGTCCTGAAAGTTCATGATCCTCCACCCATCACACTTTTGGCATGTTGATGAGCTTGTAGTTCAATATCTGTTTACTTGTTTACTTGTCTGTCTCTGCTGTTTACTTTTCTTCCTTCATTTTTTCACCCAACCTCAGTTTCTGTAATGAGTGTAGTATACCAGTCTGTTTCTTCCTATCACAATTCAAATGCAGAATTAGACATTTATAAATGTATTGCTATTTTCATGTGAATGGAAACAGACAACAAAGAACATTTTTAGTACATGAAGAGCCCGCTGCCTCTGCTGTCGAGCCCTGCTGTTGGCTGCATGCAGAATCTGTTGAACAGACTTATCTTTCTACAGGTTTTATATGAACATGTTGAAATGTACAACATGTTTAGTGAAGTTCGTGAACAATGTCAGCACGACTGAGAGCGATTTCAGAATTTATGGCAGGTTCTTCCTTAAAGGAGCCATGAGAACCCATAAACCACTTTCAGTGTAAAAGACATTTGGTTTTTACAGCCTCTAACGGCCTCCAGATTAACAGCCAAATCATTCATTTTATGAGTACCGGTACATCATTCACACAGAGAGGTAAAGTTGTCTGTCTGTACTAAATACTGTGCATTCTGTATTTCTTTTTTGTTTTTTGAATTGCTTCTCATGTTACTATAGCACATTGTGTGAGAAAGGACTCTTCAGGTCCCCCCCCCCCCCCCCCCCCCCCCCACACACACACACACACACACACACACACACACACACACACACACTCACACTCACATTTGAGATAAGACCATCTGGAAGAATCCATCTGTTTATAGAACATTTTACATTTTTGGTACAAAAGCAGCTACTTTAAAGTAATTACCTCATGAAAGTAAATATATGACCAATATCAGTTTTATCTACTCAGGATAAAACTCCTCATAGTTCAAATTAATATAATAGTGTCCCAATGGGAGCTGTTATATAATATTCTTCCTTCATGGGATTTCTTTCACTGTCAGCCACTGGGGAGTTACTATTATGACTCTAAAACTGAGTTATCTACCCAAACATATCCTCTCTCGTGCTGTCAATGTCTATCTTTTATTATTAGGTGGCACACATGAAGTTGAATGTCAATTAGGTCAATTTCATTTGTATTGATACACTAGTGACACAAAGGAGATGTGGAAACATGGAGAACGCCACAACATTTGGAATATATTTCTATATTCTTTCAGATTTTTCTAACTACCTGAGCACATAGGTGTAAAGTTGTTATGGGGTATTTGATAGAAACCTTGAGTCATTTAAGTTATATAATTTTTTAGGTTGTACACAATATCTGAATTGAATTTGTAATAAAAGAATACATTGAAATTATTATATATTTTCGAGAGCTGCATGGTGGTGCAGTGATTAGCTGCTGCTCCCCAGTTTGAGTCCAGTTTTCTCACAGTAGTCTGGTTTTCTTCGACACTCCATAAACATGTGCTTGAGGACTGTGTGTAAGCTGCTTTTATTTGTGATTTCAATCAAGCTCCCTGCAACTCTCAGTCAGATGACAAATTGAAGCATGGATTGTATTTCTTTCTCCACAAACTCAAATAGTGCAGCCATTAAACTACAAAGGGACGGCCACCAAGTAACACAAAAATGTTAAAGCATAGCATTTCCTTCTTCAAATCCATGTCATTCAGAGAAAAATAATCTAGTTATAATTTGTGAAGCCTTTCAATGTTCCTGTGCTGATGATCAACACTCACACAAATTCCACTGTCCAATCAAATTGTCCTGTCACAGAATCAATTGCTGTACAACATTATGATGGTACAATGTCAGATCACCTCACAGAAAAATCAGTTTGTCAGCTATAATATACTGTACATATTTGATCCAAACACAGAGGACCTGAGCTTTACAGTAACTAAACAAGTTCAAAAATATCCCTCCCTCCACTACTCTCCCATGCTATTATGAAGAAAAACTCAATTTCAAGCCTCCAATTAGACCTTCTCCCCTGAAAATGAGATGGTCTGTAAGTATACACCATTGCCACTAGGTGGGAGGCTATAGTAACAAACGTCTCGTGAGTGTCATCACCTTACCTTGAATTATATCTCTTCTCTGTAAAATTGGTGTAGTTTAGGATGAACTCAATGTCATTCACTTTGAAATATTTATATTAATTTGGTTTTGGAATGTTTTCTGTGTTTCACATGCACATTTTCATGCTGTCTAAAATTTACCAGACCAGATATGGAATGAGATTTATCTGAGCTTTTCAAAATGTAAAACATTTTTTTCACAGAGCAATTCATCCTCTGAAATTGGATAAATGTGAAGTCGGATGACAACAAAGAGTGTTACACGTGTCTTACACGAGGGGGCAGAGAAGCTTCACTAAAGACTAGTGTAAGATCACAAACAAGGGAATAAGAGAAAACAATTATAACATCTCCCTTAATGTGTGATGTGTGCCATGTGTAATTCTCTGATGTGAACTGGAGTCACTGTCAATCACCTTTTCCACTTTTGCTTTGTTGTAATTCTATGTTGTCATACCACACGAGAAAAGAATGACTCGGAGAGATGACAGCTGTATTTCTACTATGGAAATAGAAGAGTGGATCTGATGATTGCAGAGAAGTCAGACTAGAAGACACAAAATTGTCTCTAGATGATTTCTTTTGGTCGTAGTGACAGCTGGAATTGCTCTTTCTTATTTGATGAAATTACTTTTTGGATTGAAAGCGACAAAAATGTTGAAAGAAAGTTATGGTATTGGGTTTTTGCTCTTTCCAACTTTTTTTTTTTCCACAAGTGAGAAAGAAGCAGCCAAGGCAGTTACTTTAAGTGACTGATTTGTATTTGCTGTAGTAAGTTAGAGAAACATGCTTCTTCGCCAACAATCTTATCGCTTGCAATCTAAGTCTATTTTTTTCTTGTACAAACCGAGCAAGAGTTAATTAAATATCCCACTGAGATTTTGTAGAGCACTCAAACCAGGATCTTTCATTACTTAATGTTTTTACAGCAAATGTTCTCACACATTCTTAATATGTAGGACATCAAATATATCATATGGGAGACTAATGAAATATAACGAAATCACCAAATTAACTTCAACTGAAAAAATAGTAATCCTTTGTAACATTCTGTTTTTATGTGCATGTGAGAATGTGATTACAAGCTGTGGTGTCTTCTCGTAGTTCCAAGAATCACGTATTGATTGGCAGTCAATTCGCCGTTTATTTCGAATAGAAATAGTCACTCTCTACCGTGACGACGCCAACAAAAAAACAGAACAATCAAAAAACACATTAATTCATTCATTTGCCCCGGCATATCCCCAGAGAGGCTTCCCAGCATTCCTTATTACTTGCCCCTCCTCCCAGGTTCCCTCTCATCCAATCCCCATAACTACCGCAATACAAACAAACAGTAAGAATAAAGATAATAACACAGTTTAACAGAACAATTCACTTTTGTAGGCCTGATCAACAAATTCTCTCATATGTAAGTAAGCACAAAATGTTAAATATCAGGGTTAATTTAAGGTGTACCCTGCCATCACTGGGATCCATTCCAGTGCCCCATGACCCTGAGTCCGACAAAATGTTATAGATGGATAGATGTGGCTGGACCTTTTCCCAGTTAACTTTTATGAGAATAGATAGCCAGATTGTGACTGGGAGTTGTCATTGCGAGACAATCAAATGTGCACACACCTCAGAGCAAATTAGAATAATCCACCAACCCTTTGGATTGTGGGAGAATGCACACAGACTCATGGAGAGCCTGCAAACACCACACAGAGAGAGACTATAACATGGCGAAATGCTGGAGTGCATAGACTTTGCGACAAAACTGTTTAATATCCTTGTTGAACATGATGTCACTGATGACCTTCATTTCAAATAAGCAGACTTTGAACCAGAAGTGGCAAGGTTTTCCAATCCCACTGCTTGTGAATCATTGCCGTAGTTCCCTGAATAAAACCCTCATGAGACTGAAAAACACACGAGGAGCCTGCAACTGATAACTCAGAGCACACCAATAACATTCTGACTTGGTGTGAAGGTGTGAATGAGACGTGTGTTCACAATCAAGGTGGAGACACATGGAGCATGGGGCATCTTCAGTTCTGGCACAAACAATGAACACATATTTGACCAAACTTAGGTCACAAGGACAAGGATTCATGGAAACAATGAACAGGATTATGAACTGGATAAGATACCTCAATTACCTCTAACAGGTGGCCAGTGCAATACATAAGAGAGTAAATTGAAGTTAAACAAAGAGAAAACTCTTTATGTGAGAAACAGAAGAAAAATGGACAATCACCACATAGGTGGTCCAAGGTAGTAAAAGGCCCGAACCAGCAACAACAACTTGCTAATGGCCAGCCAAACTTTGTGGATGAACATAGACTTTGTATGCAATATTAAGGATCAAAAATCATTTCTCACTGACATCTTGGTGCCAGAAACCATTGCACCCCTTCTTAAGTCTTGTGGAGTTCAATGACTGACATCCAGCAAAAGGAGGGAAAACATCTTAGGATAGGATCATTCAACAGGAGGTTATATTGTAATGGCTGATTGGGATATATCTTACTTTCCTACATAATGCCTAAATGAAATAAACATTTTTGCAGTCAAGACTTACCACTTCCCTGCAGTGTCTCCTCTCATCAAGCACCATTATTTTTAAATATTACTGTCTGAACAATGCATATTAAAGACAAAATAATGACGAGGGAGTCCTTGGCTTTCCATTCAGAAACATCATCATAACAAAGGAGTTTACTTTGTGTTGGATGCCGATTTTGCCATGCTACTGTTGGAACCTGGCCCGAAGCCCTCCAGTCCTTCCTGCTCCATTGATCCTATACTTTTTTGTCTAAAAAGAGTTATAAACAAAAAGTTTGCAGTGGACATGTACTGCAAAAAAGGTTCATGTTATCCATTTTTCGTCAAGCAAAGAGCTGAAGTTAAACCTCATATAGTCGTGTGTAGTCTTTGAAGGTGGATTCATACAAACAAGAATAACAAGCAAAGAGACAAAAACTATTTTCCTGAAAAAAAAATTTTTTTAAATTATGCTACAAGAATTAAAGACTGCCAAAAGTTTGGTCTCATTGTGCTGCTGAGTTTCAAGAGGAGTTATTGATATACTGAATAGTTGAATCAAAGCATTAGAGTAAAATTGGCGGCAGCCATTTCTTAATAGCACACACCAGCAAAGACACACTGCAAAAAGATAACAGTATTTCTCTTAAAGTATATTCTGTGTTTAGTTCGTCAAACATTTTATTCTGTGGGTGTGCACGAATCACGCCCTGCCAGATTTCATTCAAGAGCAGACACAGCCCACCCTGCTCGGTGTGCATGAAGTTTCCCGGGGCAGCATTAACACTTTTCTTTTTGTTTTTTCAAATCAACCACACCGGTCAAAACCAAATGGGCTAACTCTTGATGATCGGGTGGAATTTTTATTCTAATTGTAGTGTAGCAAGTAAAAGATGATTGAAGTGTGAAGAGAGCAGCTCATTTAAAATTATAGAAACTATGGTCACTGTGAAATGTCTGTGATTTGAGATGTTCGATCAGTTTAGTAGACTAGAACACTTGTGAACATGCATCCCTCGCTTTCCCACATTGAGCTGGAAGAACATGATGCCTGACAGCTCCTCAATCACATCACAAGGTGAGAGTTGTATATTTACAAATGTGGCTGAGTTTTGTGAAATATCATCAGCCTACCCAGGACATGCATAGTTGACCATGACACCTTTCACCCACAGCTCATATGGCGGAATCACTGTGACCTTCTCAGAATCAGCTGCCCTCATCAGAAAACACACTGGCACATACATCAGCTCCCTTTCCATCTGTTTCAACCAGCCAGTGCTATATAGAGCAACATGGAACTGACTTCGAAAATGAGACCTTCACAGCTGAGAGTAAAGAAGGGCTCTCATTTGAGGATGAAATAATGTTTTTCTCCCCTCAACTCTGTGACTGAAACATATTTAAGGATATTACAAGAAGCAAAGCATCACTGAATGAAAGACACAAACAAAAATAAATTGTACTTCCTTCAAATTTGACTGGAATGTTTTGATCAAAGCCATCAAAAGAAGAAACAACCTAACCCCTTCCTAAAGTGTATACTGCAAGTTTCCTTTTGTTTTTTAAGTATAAAGACACATATGTGGAAACTGTTATGATTACATAAGATGTTGTGTAAAGCAAAATGATGCCCCATCAACCTCTCTGGATATGTATTTTTCTATCTCAAAGCAGTGAGTGGCATTTTTTTCCTTAGCGATATGAAATATTCACTCACTTTTGGCCGGAAGGAACAGATTACAGGTTGAGGAATAACACAGCTCATCCTGACAGCAGCTCCCCATTTCTCTTATATTTAGAATTACAATATGTTGGGTTTTAGTGCCGCACGTTTATTCCTCTTCCTCATCCTCGAAAAACACAAAATATTTCCTCAACAGTCAGTGTTTTGGTACCTTTTCCCAGGATATTATACAAATACAGGAGGTGGAACATGTTTTTAGAAAAAATTTGAGCTGTATCGAGAAGAAATGCATATTCTCAGAAAGTTTTATCATTTTAAATGTGTTTTCATGTGTAGAATATACATTGGAGTCTCAGAAGCTCTTCAGAACAAATAGTGCATGCTGCTGAGAGGTCATCTCTTTATCATCAAAGTGCAAAAACAGATAAGCGAATGAGTAAGGTCTTCAACATGAGGCTGTGATTTACTGTAATTCTCCTTCAGATGGGAACATGGGAGTTGTCTGACTAAGTAATGTTGACAATAGACCTTATTCGCAGTATGTTTGATGGATTATTAGCCTTAAATTAACATTAATTAACTTTTTTTAAACTGGGTTGCTGCTGTCTGCTTATCGGTAATTTCTCTATTAATGCTGCCTGTTTTTGTTACCCATTTGTTCCTTTAGAGAACTAATATACATCATCAAGTTGACCAAGCCATTACTGAGTGAAAACTCGGCTTACAATACATTATTAAGGTTGGCTTCGAGAAAGGCATGATTGAAGGAGATAATTAAAAGTAATAGAAGACTTATTTTTCAATGTGAATGACATTGTCACCCACCAATTCAACAGCTTGGAGTATTATACATTACTGGTCGATGTGATTGACAGGTCAGACCTGCTGTCAGCTCAACTATTGTGCTGGTTCACAGTACTTTGCGTCCTCATTAAAAGAATGCGAATGTCCCCAAAACAATCTAAGTTTGATAACTCAGGGAACACGGTCATGAATAATAAGTTGCCAGGATATTCACCTTTTGTGCTGCACTTGTCAGTTCGAGGTTGGCTGTGGCGGTAATGACAGCTTGACTGGTAACACGACGAAGGAATCAACTACTGAGCTAGAAACAGCGTGGATCTACATTGGATGTCAGGGTGCTTGAATGATGATGCCTGCATTTAGTTTGGTAGCAGAACAACAAAGTGATCGATGGTGTTTGCCAGAAAATTCTATCTGTAAAATTGACTCAAGTTTGCTTCTTTTTTTTCTTTTTTTTTTTCATCTCCTGGCTGAAATGGGTGCTGTGTTGGTTAAGAATCTTGACAACCAATGGCTGAAAAACAACACACTTCAAAACAGCTAACGTGTCCAGCTCTGCATCCTGGATGAGGCTTCGGCATCGCTACCTCGCAAGCACTCGGCTCTGCCATCAGTATTACTGTGAGCTTGTAGGAAACCCAGAGGGAAAACGATGTGTCAAAACACCTCCAAAATTTGGCAACACATGAAAGGTTGTCACAGGATTTCCAACAGTAGATTTACAGAGCGGCTTTCTCTTCACTGAAATAAGTGTGAAATACTACTTTTGCTGTCTCTGAAAGCATGCAGCCATCGAGTCGATTTGTCTCATTGGAGATTACAGCTGCGAGGGGGGGGAGATGACTTGCGACAGAATGTTGGGGCAGCAGCCATGCGACCAGGTGTTCATTCAATCTTCGTGGATTTAATGATATGGTGTATGATGGAGCAAGTTCACACCCTTGGATTTGCACTTTTGGCTTTGTGTGGCATCATCACATACAAATCTTTTCAATACAATAAGCTGCATTACCAAAGTTGATTCAATAGGTTGAAGAATCAGCTATATTGATTGACTGCCCCTTTGACAAGTTGTCAATATCATGTTTGTTTGTGTGTGGCTTGTGAATATGCCACATAATCTGATTGAAATATTTACTCCTGCCTTACAATTTTAATATCATATAATCCCTTTTTTCTAATTGAATTGTATGCTTTTTCTCATTGTAGATAACTCCGCATTGTTTTTTTTTAGGAAATAACCCCGTGCTATACAGATGGTTGTATTGTATATAAGTCAGTCAGTGTGGTCTTCTTTTAGCCTCACAACAAAACACAACATGGACACAAGAAGAGGGAATTGGTGCAAATTGCCTGTGGCAGGTTGGTTTAATTGGCCAACGCAAGTCAAAAGAATTTTTTTTTTTAACTGTCAGTGGAGCTGTGGCAAACAACTAGTTTAGTGTGGGTGTATTGCTACAGGGCACAATTAAGAAACACGAAAGTCATGAGATACGAACCAAGTGAAATGCCCACACACCGATATGCACTCACTTGAAAAGTGGACATAAGCACAGCTTGTTTTCTTGACCAATCTTGATGCCAAAAATACAAACTATTACAATGTTTGCTAATTGCAAACATTAATTGGGGGTTTAGAGTTCTTGAAACAATTAAAAATCTTTCTGCAAAAAGTTTTTTTCTAGTTAGAACCTCACTTTGCTTTATACAATTTTATAGATGGGGTTAAATATTTGCTTTCTGGCTTGCTTTCAGCGAGACACCAGGGACAATCAGTGTGCCTGGATCATTTGCATCGCAGGCAAAGAGCTCAGCTGTTCACCAAGACTCATCTTGACTTGATTATGCATATGCAGGTTTGGAATTTTATGCCTACTCCGCTCTGTGTCCAATTCATTTTGCACCAATGAGCAGTCAGGCCAGGGTCTGCGACAGTCATGAAGGTGAACATGTTTGAAATATAAAGCTGCGTCCAATGTCTCATCTTAACAACTTCGACATGGCAATGGTATTACTGTAACAATTAACTATTAACTGCATGCCACTGCAAAATCAACCATTTTCAGACGTATTTTATCCAACTTAGAGTGCATACGAGCTGATGTTGACAGTCCATTAAAGGTCTGACACAGAGACACACACAAGTACAAACAGGGGCAATTTGGAGTCAACACTTAACCCAACTCAATAACCATGACTTTGGACTAGGAAGGTGCCTGAATATCCAGAGAAAACCAATGCATGCTAAAAAAGACTGAGGTCAAGGATCAATGAACCTGCCATGTCGAGTGTCCTATACTTCTCAAGTTGATGTATTTCTTGCCTGAGCTTCACAAGTGTTTGTATTCCTGGTTTTTTGTTGTGGCCAGATGTGCTTTTGTTATTGACTCCCCACTTGTCTCAAGAGATCATCGAGCCCTGCCTGCTTGTGCTTCTTTTTCAGTCTGTCTGTTATGAGTTTGACGCTTGTGTGTATGTCTGTATATTTGAGGGAATGTATCCATGTGTGACAGATTCTAGCTCACCTCTATAGCTGGCTCTGTAGCTGGGATTGTAATTTTTGTTTGTTTGAAAATTGTCTTTATTGATTTATTGTTTCTTTACATGAACAAGACTCTAATCAGAAACTCCAACCCTCCGCCCTCTTTAAGCAAGTAAATGAACTATATTAAATACAAGGAATAAAAAATATATTAAGAAATGCATCCAACTATACAGTACACTAACAACACCAAATGGTTATATGACAGTATGATAGCTAATATTTTCATGTTTGTTGGGAAGAGTCAACAAGCAGAACACGTTGCAAGGCAATCGCTTCGTATATTTAATAACAGGGGGCACAAGGAACCTGAGACAAGATCACAGGGAACAGAGCTTCGCAGAAAAATGAACACAGGACACAGAACTTAAGGACAATATATACTGCTGTCAACAGGTGAAGACAATCAAACAGTCAAACACAGGTGGTTACAACAAGCCCTCCACTACATTGGTCGTTTGAGTTGGATGGCGTTTTGGGTGAAAGTCAACAATCGGACATGAAGAGGGAGGAGTCAAAGTGTGTGTGTGTGTGTGTGTGTGTGTGTGTGTGTGTGTGTGTGTGTGTGTGTGTGTGTGTGTGTGTGTGTGTGTGTGTGTGTGTGTGTGTGTGTGAGACTACCCACGGTGCGCTGTTTTGTAAAAATGTTAAAAAGGTTCCTCAACATTCCCCAAAAAAGCTCTTTTTTTCTGATATGAAATAGCTCTTCTTTGAGGGTAAGTATGATGAGAGCTCCATCAAATAATTGACCTTCTGGAGTGATTGCCTCAACTTGGATCAATGCCCTGGGTTGTTTGTTTGGGTCTGGATATCACCATGTCCACCATGTCACATGCAAACTCCTCACAGAAAACCTGCAACCAGTATTGCAATTTGAGTGTGCAAACCATTATCCCACTATGTTGTTTTTTTTCATACTTTTACAAAAAAGTTGCTTTTGGAAAATTACAGCAATTTCTGATTTTAGCAAGAACAATTTGGGTGATATTGATAATGCATTCCTAATAAAAAGAATATTGTAGGCAAATGAGATAAAGATAAAATAAGCATATTTTCCCAAAGATCTTTCCATCCAGCTTCAATACCTGCCTAATCTAAAGTGTTGTTGTGGGTTGAAAATAACCTATTGGCAACGTGTCTCCAATTGTGTGACTTTTTCCTTTGAAGGCAAATCGGTGCTTACGGTAGATTCTGAAGTGATTCCTCAGTCTGTGATGTACCCGACGCTGTGTACAACCGCTTGTATCTGATTTCCAGCCCATTTAGCCTTAAATGTCCCTTTTCTTGTATCACCCTTTTACCCACATGATTTATTCTTCACCTCCACTGTGAAATCCACTTTGGGTCAAAAGGCTGATAGACTTGCAATTGAGAAAGCTTCCAAAGAGACTGATGATAAAAGATCATATACTATAAGTGAAGGAACCACTGGGGGATCAGGACTCACACCAAAGCTGGGCAGACAAATGGGAGATTAAAGGGTCAGTTCACAGTATTGAAATTTAATACTTCAGCTATCACCCTGACATGAAATATATATTTTTTTAAAGTCACAATCAAAACCACAAGAGACAGTGTCTCACATTTACGGATAATGTGCAGCACCAGAAATAGGCTTGTGTAACTCATTTTGCCTACTTATGCCTCCCCCTCGAAGTGAAACAAAAATAAATGAATCCCTTTCAGTTTCTGGGATTTACCAAAAGCTGGTAGTTAATTGACTTAAATGCAAAGCAATACTTTTCCAAGTGTAAAAGATTGAATGAAAGTCTCCCTAAGTAAACACAGCAATCATATACTTGACTGGAAATGAGTGCAAATACTTTTTTGCTCATTGAAAACCCAAACTGGCCAGTGTTTTCCTGTCATTAATCATGTCTGAACCACTCTACATTATGCTGTACATGCTGTAACAATTGCTCGCACTAATTAATACAGATGCTCGTAAAACGGATGGGGAAGAGCGTAGTGAGGAGACTGAGTGTGTCCTGTGAACCCAATAGCAATTTACTATTGATTTCCCATCGAACACATGCACGGAGTGACTGAGACTAATGGGGGGTCTTGGAAAGGACAGGGAGAATGAAGAAGAAAGGAAAAGAGGAGAGCCAGGAGAATTAGATGAGGAAAAGCCTGAAAAGAAGGTTGAGCTTCCGTTTTATGATGGTCCAGTGGAGTTTGCTGCGTTTTCACTTGTCCGCTCCCTTGCGAAATCAGACCTTCTGGCAGCGTTTAAACAAGGGGTGTTTTTAATAAGCCAAACAAACAAAAACTCAATGTTTAAAATCAAACTTTATGGGTCTTTGAAGGCTGGAAATACCTCAACACAGCTTGAAATTTAGCTGTTCTCAATTCTGTTCTCCATATTCATAGTGCCAAGTCTTTTTCTCTCCAAACAGAATGCTTTTGGTTTCCTTATTTGATACTTGCACCGTCGGGTATTGAGATTGGCCTTCAGTCAAACTTGATAAAGGTGAATGTATGACACTGTGAGAGTTCTTGAGAAAAATAAATTCCTAACGCTTCTTTCAAAATCCAGTGGTTTCACCTAAAACCTGGCACATGCATATTAACCATCAAAAAAGGTTTAAGGTTCTTAATTCAGTTCACAGAGCACAGTCAAACTCATCTGACTTTGACTGTCAGGCTTTCTTAATGAAGTAATGTAAACTGTAAATGTACCATCATACATCGCTCTTCTCCTTGGATCTTCCATGCTTACACGATTAATTACTTTGCTTGTTATCTTGTGTGGGCTTTATCTTGTGTGGACTAAGTTTGACTGAAGTGTAATTACACAACTTGTCAACAATCTTTTTTCTTTATTTCTGCACTGATTCATCTTTTCAACACACTTCCAAATGTTACTCTTTCCGGTTATTTCCTGTTATGAATGTTTATTAAAAGTAATAGTGAGCACATAATTAAGACAAAGAAGCTGCACTGGTATTTCCTGCCTGAGTGGCAACAAATTACACCTGAAGAAGAAAGAAGATGGAGTTTGGAAGCGAATGGAGGTGCTGGATGGGTTATAAGAAGAACTTACATTCAACAGACTGAGGTTTGAGCGCAATGAGAAGATAAAAGTTGATTTTTGTTTTCATGTACCTTGAACATAGATGTTTGATACTACACAAGCAGATGTTCCTGAACCCATCAACTATTCTTTTTAATATTGTTTCATGCCTTCATGAGAAAGTAAGAACAGTTCTCTATGGGGGAATATGAACTCCTGAGATGTAGACCATGTTCTGTCTTACTTTTAAAAGCAACCTCCCTGCTGAAAAATTGGGTGCATTATCTACTTCTTTCGTACAAATAGAATTGATCTACTGTTTTGACTGACAACTTACATTTATGTAACTTTCCATACTTATACTATATCATAAAGCTGAAAATCTTACACTGTGCTGTTACTTTGTATAGCGCTCACAAAGTCATACTAAAACACATTATTGACATCAAATGGACATCTTTCTGTTCACACTTTTAAGTTCAGAGACTACACGCTAACAAAACCATTTTTGAACACAATATTTCTCCTAATAGGGTATAGTCAGTGTGTGATTTCTGTGAAGAATAAAAGGATTCTGCAATATTTAAGATGACAAGGGCTGGTAAGGAAGAAATCAAATAAGATCAAATAAAACAGACAGAGTGCAGTTTCAGTGTTACATTTCACTGAAATATAAAGCTTTATAACTTCACTTGAACTTCACAAACGTTTTAGGTGGTTTCATTGCAAAGAGTTAATATAGGTTTGACTTGTGCAGATTGACAAATGTCCCTCGTTGCCTGTGGATCGGTGTGTGCCTGTGTTTATTCCCTGGCTGAGCAGAAATTCTTCCAATCAAATGGCAGGTGGCCTGATCTCTTCTTCATTCTAACCCAATTTGTCCCCAATGGTTGGTGAGAAATTTATTTGACTAATGTTGTGTTTGATCAGACAATATAAGTGAAGTATCATTAGGATGTTTTCTTTTAATTATGATGAAAAAAAGCTTGGTCATTGCTGTTACACTCTACTGATATACTTACCTTGTTTGGAATGGCACAGTTAACTTAACGTTCCAACTGGAGAAGTTATTTTTTGCACCACAGAGATTTCAGCTTATGTTTTGTGTTTCTTGGCTGTGGGGATGGGCGAAAAGTCAAGAGTTACATTCACAGTTTGTTCCTGGACTTTATTAATTAAAGAGGTTTTCTGCATCTTACATAACAACCCATTCCTGTCTCAACAATGGCTAGGGGCTGTTTTTCCTGGAAATTAAAATATTTAAAAACTTTTAATAATGAGCCAGGCTCAACCTTGTGAGTCGTGGTTTTCTGTGGTTTCTATTTATTGATCGGCTATGGCTGCAAACTTTGTGTAACCTTCACAACTGTACATATAGAATATTCAAACTTGAAAACATGAAAGTACTTACATAAAAAAGAAAGTAAACAAATTCACGTCAAAATAAACAAAATAACAATCAAGTCCCTTCCACACATGACAGTGGAAATGAACTGAATGTGTTTCAGTGTGTGCGTGTGTTTCATCCCAATTTGCCATAATATAAATAATTTTTTAACCTGAACTAAAAGTATTATAAGCACAACAAGGATGAATCAATTAAATTGAAATGAGCAGTGTGCAGTGAGCAAGCAGTATCACTGCATCGATGCTGTGCACATCACCAGCTGAAGGTTATGAAGCCAAATGAGGAATAGGAGGAAGGACAACAATATGCAGAGTACAATGAAGGAAAAATGACTCAGCAGGACAAAAACAGCATGTCGGAAACTGATTCAACTCTCCTGTAAAAACGGGGTTTTCAGTGAACTTCAAATAACACAAACCCAGACAGCATATGAATGTCACTATTATCACTGAACTTCATCCAGAAAAGGAGTATATGCACGTTTCAATGACCTTTGTAAATAATGAATTACATGAATCATTCATTTCCTAATATTTGTATAATGCATCTGAAAAATATTCTCAACTGGCCATGGCGTGTGACATTCCTGATATTCGTGGAGCATGTTTTTGGCAGCCAAAAAAAACATTCAAAGAATAACAAGACTTGCTTCGATACGTGAAGTTCCCAACTGAGCGTGCAATGCGTGGTGATGTGTTATACAGTGTGGCGGCATTCACTCTGCGACCGCATCCTCCTCTCTGCTCAAATCTATGGCATTTCTCTGGATGTGGAGAGTGTGAACTGTTCAACAGCTGATGGTACGCCTCATGGAGGCGGACACCCGCACCTCCACGAGACCGTATCACTGACGGGGTGATTCTCTTTTCCTCTCGTGGACCATGCACCCAGTCACAGATTGCACCCTGACCGGCCGCCCACATCGCTCAGAGCAAAATCCATCACTGAATATACCAAATTCTCCCGAATCGCCACATTCGTGACAGATTTGTGTTCGAAAGTGATCATGCCCAATGGCGCACAGCAGTGCTGACCAGTGTACAGAATCAGAATCAGAATCAGAATCAGAAGCTTTATTGTCATTGTACAGGTACAACAAAATTGCATAGAAAGTTTTGGGGAAAGAAGGACAACATGAGGTGAGGAGAGGAGGGGGAAAAAAGGCAGCCGTGTGCATTAGCGTGCAACACCACAAAACAATATTGGCAGTGCATAATGCCTAGTGATGATCTGCCACCGTTTCGTGCTCTTACTTGTAACGCATGATAACATGTCGTGATTGTCTGTGACACCTCTGCCCCAAATCGTATATTTGATGTCAAAATCATGACCCATGGTAGGGAATTGAGATTTATACCATTGTTGACTTGTCGTTGTTGTGTGTAAACATACCAACAATGGAGAAAGGCAATTTGTCATTATTGTTTGTCTCAGCTGGAATCACTCTGATGTGTGGATGGAGCATCTGTGATCTGACAGACTCAATGAGGTTGACAGAGTAACTTGAAAGTCCATTCAATCCCAGGGTCCTCCCACAGGTGTTGTCTCCAATTTAGTCTGATTAGACCCATTCTCAACACTGTGAGGGTGAATGCCCACTGTGATTGGCTGACACCCGCCTCTTTCTTCTGTTTAATTTGATGCACATGTGAGGGTGGGCTAGCTTTGATTACTTAATAATCTGCATTCATTCATTGGTGAATAAATCCTGAATAATTCCGTCTCCTCACCCGGGAGCATTCACACAACTTCTCTATGAATCCACAGAAGCAGGGTCTTCATTTAACCAACCAGAAGTCAAAACATGAAGGGTATCTATGCATTGCTTTGGCCTGTGTGTCAGAAAATCATCAACTGCTCTTTTTGTTGTTGTTTTTTTATGACTTTTGACTTTTACTCAATATAAAAAAAATGTCAGTTTCATATTGTAGATTGTAAACCTGGGTTATTATCAGATTTTTCCTTCTGAATATTATTTAGTGTCTAGCCAGCATGATGGTGGTTAGCATTCTAATTTTGGCATGGTGTATCAGCCATCTTTGCATTATTCTCAGCTATTTTTCCGGATTGTTTGTTAATCCAGCTCACGTCTATACCCAATGATGTCTCCATTGTCCTTGAACGTTTCCTGAGCGACTCCTGACGTCTTTAAATAAATCTTACCTTCAAACTGAGAACCTGTTTTCAATTCTGATTCTGGGGGTTTTACCCTTGCACACTACCGCTCACGTTACCATAAGTAGGTTTAGAGAAATTGCACGAGACGATGTCAGAATCAGAATCACAATTGCAGACTGAATATGTTTACAATGCAGTTCATGTCTAAGGTGAACTGCTATCTATTCACAATGATGATGGTTCCCTTTAGGTGTAATAGGCGTAAACATATACTCTGCTTTTGCAGCTTTTGTAGGGAATGATTTAGCCTGAATCAAATGACTCAGATTAGCTTCACGACAACCTGGGGAAGAAGAGATAAAAAAAACCCCAATACATTACAACAGATGAAACCAAAGTAGATGATGAATGAAAACATGTTTTCAATTAGATTGAAGACAAATAGTATGATAAGAATATGTGTTTGACATTCTGGAGGCAAATTAGTTTTTTGTGCCTCTGAGGAATAATTGTTGGAACTCAGGTTGTCGAAACAAATGTTTTAGGGTGAAAAAACATCTTTTCTATACCACTTATCCTGTTTGGGTGAAGCCAATCCCAGCTAAGTAGCCCTGGCAGAGTCGCCGGTCCATCACAGGGAAAATACATAGAGACAGTCAATTACACACACACACACACACACACACACACACACACACACACACACACACACACACACACACACACACACACACACACACACACACACACACACACACACACACACACACACACACACACACACACACACACACACACACACACACACACTCGCATTCACACCTATGTGCAATTCAAGGTCACCGACTCACCTCACATTCATGTTTTTTTCAGACCGTGCAGGAAGCCATTGTACCCAGAGGAAAACCATGCACACACAGGGAGAACATGCCAACTCCACCCAGAAAGACCAGGCCAGTATTTGAACAAGTGGGAGTCTTTTTATGAGGCACGAGTGCTAACCACTCCAACTCCATATATAACTGGATGAATGATCAAAAAGAGCAAAAAGGAATTTGAGAGCATTTACTTGATCGTACAGTGAAACTCAAAACTTTGTTTTCACTGTTGGAAATCCTTCAACAGTCTTATATTCTGTATATTTGACCAACTATTATTAGGACGCTCACCAAGACGGGATTTTATATCAGGGAAACTAGAGCATTAGAGACCGTGAATATGGGAAATAAACAAATGTTCAGATCTGGGGAATCAGTCATTGCAACAAATAACTTCACATTATCAACTGACAAACAGGGCCTCAAATTCACTGACCTTTTCATACTTTTCTGTAGCAAAGCACTCAGTTGCGGTATTGTCTTTCAATCTAAATAAAAAGTGTTTTAGTTACATTTTGTGTCCACTGTTTCCAGCAAAAAGGCCAAGTTGAAAGGGGGGAGGAATTGTGGCTTCATTTCCCTCCAGCAGGTACAATATGTGTTGAAAACAATTTCCTAATTAACTCTCTTTAGCCTGTCATGATGTTTTTAGCTGGGTCAGCTGTGTAATGGGAGCTTAATCAAGTTTCATGTTATAATGCAGTCTTTGAATTAACAGCATGGCCCAAAGTGCTTCGTGCCGCCATCTGTGGCAGCATGATGATGATGACTAAATATCCATCTCACCAGACAGGTGCCAAAATCTTACGAACTGCACTCAATCATGACCAAAAATACTGACGGCAAATGCACGCACACACACACACACACACACACACACACACACACACACACACACACACACACACACACACACACACACACACACACACACACACACACACACACACACACACACACACACACACACACACACACACACACACACACACACACACACACACACACACACCCATAAAACAAAACACACTTTTTTGGACGAGAGACAGGGGGGCCGAGGGTAAGTCACCTTACCTCCCTCATGCTGGGAGAAGGTGTCCCGTAGGCCAGTAGCTCCCAAACTCATGACTTTTAGAAATACCAATATTTTAAGAGTCCCAAAGCCAAAGACATTTGGTGCTTCGATGCACAGGTCAAGTAGTTTAACTGTAGCAGTCAAGGTTGTCATCACATGGCTGTGAGCCACCCCGCTATGGGAACCACAGTCTAGAGCACGTGTCAAACTCAAAGCCCACCGACATTATATTTGATTACACTACATTGGTAACATAGTTACATTCATAATGTCTTACAGTTACATGTGGCCCTTTGAGGACAGCCATTATGCTGAAGTGGCCCTCGGTGAAAATTAGTTTGACATGCCTGGTGACAAATTCTTTTTTCTGCTCCTCTACCAACTAAAAATTCTATGACAGTTCTCTGGGTTTAGCAATGTATCTCTCACGCACACACACACACACGCAAACAAATAAGTCACAACATATTGTTGCTGTTGTCATCAATCAGCCACTGAAGAAGTGAGTAAATCTTTCTTCCAGCACAGCTGAGTGAACCTAATGAGGGATGAGAAATCATTGGCTGGATGCAGCGCTTGTTATCACCAGACGCTACACACAATGATGTCTCTGAGCTTATGGTCTTTGGCAGTTCCAGCAGTCTTCCTTCTCAAATGTTTTTATTTATTTAAAAGGTTTGATGGTTTGAAATACATTTGCTGCTCGTCACAGTCCCAATGTCTGCCTGGATTTTGTCATTTCAGACATGTGATGTCTCAAAACATTTCTCCTCTGTGTCACAGATTGACTTAAAAATACATTTTGTAAGCCTCCAAAGATCATTTTTGATTTGCCATACACACAGCTTTAGCCAGTAGCGAGAGGGTTTAAAAGCCATTTTTCTTGGAACATTTTCAAGATATGTGTTTTGCTGTTTTCTGCTTATTGTTGACGCTGTGAATTCATTGCTGCAATCTCAAAAACATGCTTTGTATTCACAGTTAATAATTATTAGCAACAAACAATTGCCGTTGTAAATTGCAGGCTGGTTGCATTGATTATCATGCCTGGTTATGAATTCATTTAAACCTGCATATATGGAAAACTAATGAAAATGTGTGGCTTAGATCAGACATGATGAATAAAGAAATTGTCAGTTACAGGTTATTACAGCGCTCTTCCAAAAGCATTACATGTGTTTCTTGTGCAGAACACTTATTAAAAAACCCCACTCCAACCCACTCCAACTCCATACACATGCTGCCAAATTAATGTTATTGTTGCCTTAATCCCTAATTCCTACATGGTATCTAACATCATTGAGAATAAACTATAATTGAATGAGATTTGCTCTCCATTGCGTATATATGCTAACATTTTAGACCTAATTCGGTCTGCATATTTCCTCCTTTGCAAAATCATTTCGTCTAGACTGGACTGCTGTAATTCCCTTCTCTCCCTCTCAAATCCATTCATGAACTCCATCTGGTATAACATGCAGCTGTCTAGGTCATCATAAGACACTTATCCTTAACATCCTATAACTCTAGTCCATAATAAGCTCATCTGGCTCCCAGTTCAACAATGCATTAACTTCAGAATTTTACTTCAAGACCCTCCATAACCTCACTCTTCCAGGCTTCACTGACTCCATCCACACTGACTGACCGAGCTGCACTCTGAGACCTGCCGCCTCTTTAAACCTCACTGTCCGTGCAGCCCACCATGGGGTCCAGAGCTTTCAGCATCGTTCAAATCTCTTTCAAAACCTATCTGTTCAAACAAGCACATTCATTTCAAAGGATGTTGGTTGATAACTTAATGTTGTTAGTATGGTTTTTAACTTATTATGGCCTCAAATTTATTATTATTATTGTTGTTATTATTAGGGTCCGAGCAATGCATGGGATCTTATTGAAACCGTAGGGATTTTTATTATATTTGTCAGCCCAAACAGATGTGTTTTTGAGGGTCTGAGCATACATAACAGGCCCTTTGAACATTTTGAGAATTTGGGGGAGTTACACAAGTGGCTTGCAAAATAGCTCCACCTGCAAAATTGATAAAAGGTAGCCCCAGAATCCTGTTTCACTGAGAGCTAAAAAAGAAAAAAAAGTCAGAGCACATACTGTATGTAACATCCCAAGATGCACAAAATAGTCTCTTGCACACATGCCGAAAACTCAACAGGAGGTCCACAATTTTGAAATATATATCAGATTTTTGCAGATTTTGGCCCAAATTAAATTGTCTAGAGAACTAGTCCAAGGGGGTAATTCCAAATGACCTAAACATTGACATGGTGATAGAATAGAGATTGGGGAGCAAAGCATATCAACATGGCACCAAAACCATATTATTAATTTTAGTCGTACTCAAGGTGTGGCAATGGCAATTTGCGCTAATCAAAGAGGAAGTGCAATGTAAATAGCCTGTACATGGTCAGATCGGCCTCAAAGTTCACATATTGCATCAAAGACCAGCCCTCAGTAATCCTGCTCTGCTCTCCGGAAGGGGGGAGGGATATAATGTGTACGTAGCTGGAAAGGAGATACCCGAGAGGAATATGTTTTAATGCTTTTACATGAGTTGTGGACTTTTCTTACATCTTGGAAATGACACAAAGATATCCTGTTGTTTATTCCCCACATACTTGAGTGAATTTTGTGGTTCATATTTCTTCAGGCCAACAACTCCACATGCAACTTATTTTAGTTTACTTAACCACGACAGGTTATGTTTGTATTAGATTTCAAGTTGCTCGAACCATTGTTACTCACAGACATTTTGCACGTTGACATGAATATACAGAGTGTACAGATCAATATTTCAATGTAGGATTAGAGCCTAAGGTATTGGAAGTAATTTTAATGCAAACTATAAACCTCATGGTTAGACCCAGGGGCAATTTCATTATTGCCTGATAAGAAGAACTTCACCATGAATGTTTATTTCAAAAACAATGATAATTTCCAAACAATAATCTGAAGTGTTCAGATAATACTCTGGTAATACTGTATTTTCTTACAGTTTTATTCCTTAACATTTTGATGACTCTAGACTAAATGTTATTGGATTAACCTATAAACAAATTCCTTCGTCTGTAACATTTAATCAGGTCTTACAAGGGACACAAGATTGATTAGCCTTTAACCAGAGTTTCAGTTCTTTTTTAAATGCTGTAATAGTGGAAGACTCTCTAATAGTAATTGGAAGATTATTCCAGCTTGTTAACCCTTTCACTAAAATGGTGTTTGTCCAGTGGTGGTTCATCTGAATAGAACCTCACAGTCTCCTCTCGTGGTTGATGTCTTTTCGTCGAATAAATTCCTCGAAAGGGGGAGGGGCCAAACCATGGAGGGATTTGTAGACGAGACAAGCATGTTTAAAAATTCAGAAGTTTTCAAAACTCCAAAGATGGTATTTCTCTAAAATTGGACAATGGTGAGAGGAGTATGGTTATTTGGCAAACACCTTAATGGCTTTTTTATGCAGCTGTTCCACAGGTTTTCGTGCAGTTATGCCAGCAAATGACCAAACAGTAAAACAGTACTCTCAGTGAGAGAAGATCATACGAAGAAGATATGATTTAGCAGCAGTGATGGAGACAAAAGGTCTGATTTGTTTAACATTTTGGAGGTTGAATTTTATAGTGTTTTTATAGCGTTCAACCTTTTTTTATGTTTCTTGAAGGAAAAGTTTGAGTACAGTACTGAATCTCAGAGATCAGTTCAACGACCTCTCCGTCTATAGAGACTGAAAGGTTGTTCTGCTTTGTTGGTCTTTTGGAAAATTTGATACACATTGTTTTTTTTAGTATTAAAAAGTAGACATTGATCTTTGACCCAGAGTTGGACCTTAGTTAAAGCATTTGTAAGCTTGGATGAAATTTTGAAAGAAATTACCCAAGTTAACGCTGTGTTAAAATGAGATCACTCAATGTTAATCACAGAAGTGCAATGACATTAAAAGCTTAGAAAATTAAAAGCACAACTTTTTGAGGAGCCTTTTTCCAAAAGATAAATGGTCCTAATAATAAAGAGGACCTAAAATCTTCAGTCCTGTGAGTTGGATATAAATTACAACTCCTTCTGCTGCAGTGATGAGCGCAGCCTTTCTCAATGGACACCGTAAATATTGTTAGCCTCAACCATCTAAGAGGATGTAGTGTTCAGCGGAAAGACTATAACAATTTCTTTCTTTACTTGAGTGACAGAAGAAGGGAAAATCCATCTATACTGACAGAAGCATATGGCAAAACCCACAGCAGAGGTGACAAGCGATCACAGTGGATTTACAGAAAACAGAACAGTTCAGAGAAGCTGTGTAGCTCTGTCACCATCGTAAGCAAGCAGATCAACATATATAAGCTGATGTAATAAAAACCAGCAAAGCAGTGATGATTAATCACAAAGGACTTAATTGATTATATAATTTGAGAGCCTACTTGGTTAAGACGTTTAATGGGCACGTTGAGGCTCTAAAATCAATCCCATCATAATGAGTTCCATCATCCATTTATAGATCATTGTCACGTGGATATTGCAGCTTCTCTAGCATGTCATCAGTATCGAAGAAAAGCTGTAAATGCGTAAATCTTTGTATAATCTAGTTCATATACTAACATGCAGTGCACTGTAGTGAGCATGATAGAATCTGACACATACATTAAATATCAGATTCAAACTGTTCTAACGTGAACAAAGGCTTCTGCTAGGGAATGGTTGACCAAGAATTAAAAAGATAATAATATTAATAATTTAATGGGAGCTCAATTTAAATATCCTATAAAAGACAACCCAAGGACATAATTAAGAAAAAACAGATGTTAACAGGAGAAGATAACCAATCATACAGCTTCAATGAAAGACCACACGATTATAGTTGTTTATTTCAATACAGAACCCCGTGGCTGGAATATCAAGCTTGTGTCTAATGATGATTGCAATATGATGTTTGTTAAACACCTCAGCACTTTCAGATCTCAGACTCAGAGTTGTTCTCAGTCTGAAAGGAAATTAACGCGGCTCCACATGGTCCTTGATATCTGTCAACGTAGAATCGTACAGTCTCTGAACCCTTGCAGGCTATTTGTGCTAATTAGATGTTTGTTTCTCCTGAGATCGTCTTAATAAAAACCAGTGCCAGTTTCATGATTTTCAATAGTCAATGTTTGATTTTAGATTAATAAAATGTAAGTTTATATTTATAGTTTATAGTACACACACACACACACACACACACACACACACAGATATATATATATACATATATATACATATATATATATTTTTTTTTTGTAGCTCTATCTGTTAGAATCAGAAATAATCTCCGATTTGTTTTAAAATATATTTGCATGTATGTTATCAATCAGCAGCACTGCTGCTGGCTACATTCCTCGTAAACATCACGTCTCAATTCAAAATATTCGAAATGACCCAGAAGCATGGTGGTGTGAGAGGAAGAGCACACGGCGGTGAAAATTAGTTCCCATAAGCTTTGACTTAGCCTCCGAACTCACCGGATCCCGAGGGAGTCTGTGCAAGGAGGAGGGACTGACATGAGCTGCCGGGAATGGAAGACATGCAAATTAACAGGAAGGCAAACACATACAAACTAAAGAGATTTGTGTTTTCTGAAAGGCATGCAACAACTAAACAAACCCGCAAAACGTAGGAGGTTCAAAAGAGATGTGATCTCTGCAGAAAAAATAAATGCAAACAAAGTTTTAGCATCAGCGTTTTTTGTCATTGAGAGAAATTGGACTTAAAATAAAACTGCTTCGACAAAACAAAGCAACAATGTGGGGATGCTCTTCGTGGGGATACACTACGACGTGATGGCAGCAAATAAACAGCAAACAGGAACTTTCAAGTTTAAAATAACTTTATTCGGCACATTTAACAACTCATGTCAGGTTAACAAAAAATAACTGTAATTCCTCAAGAGACTAATATCATCTTTCAACTTTTTGGGATGAAGTGTTTAAAGTGGATCAAATCAGAGTAAATCACAATATCCACCTCTTTTACTTTTTTGTTTTATAGTCTACATTCTTAAAAAGAAACTGCTTTTACGGCCACTCAACCTTTCATCCTTACTTTTGCCACTGCCCTCATCCTGTCAGTCTTATCAGAATATAAATTGCACATTAACCTTTCCAATGAGTGTATTGACACCAATCATGACAGGATGGCCTGACATAAGAAGTTTGATCCAAGATATAAATATACTCATTTTACAGAGGAAGTAAGTAAAGGAACACAGTTTCACTCTGAGAACTCATTTGCAACTGGATGCACCCTCGCTCTGCACAAATAAATAGATGCATCACTAATGTCTGTTTCACCTGTGCATGCACACACCCTTGGTCTTGGCCTAGATTGTCCTTAGAATTTATCACCCCTTATGTCATAAAGCATTGATGTCACAAAGACGCATCAGGAGAAGGTCTTTATGCTCATTATTGGCTTTATTTCCCAGTGGAGCTGCACATGTGGGCAAGATGGTTTTAAATCAAGTCCTGCAGACAAGATTGATGTGCATGTGCAGCCAAGGTCTGCTGTCCTCGACTCGCTTGTCCCTCACCTGTGACGATGCACTGGAAAGCAACAAAAGAAGATGTAACGAAAGGATATAAATAGTGAAATAATTAATAGTTTAAAAAAAATTAAACGTGTTGACTGAGAAACAAAAAATGTGCTGTTCCTGGGATCTTACTCCGATAATGATGACACACCCAGACAGAAAAATACGACGAGTGGGCTTCACAGGTCACTCCGTCACTCGCATATAATTGGATCCAGGGTCAGAGCGTGAAAAATCTATTTTTATTTCAATGTCCATGCTGCCTGCCTGATCTCACAGATGACTACGAGCCACAGTAAAAAGCTTGTAAATATCGTCCTGTTGCTCTTACCCCATCATGCAACAATCAACCCCCTACTTGACTGACAATCGTTTTTTTTCTCTTACCCCATAGGTACAAAACAGCATTCTTCACTTTGCTGCTTTTGCTAATATAGATTTGTCGGGTTCACATGCTTTACAAAAAGGGAACTTTCCTTTTTTTTGCATTATTAAGTATGTCCATTTGCACTCCAGCAAGTGGATGCAGCTTGAGTTCAGCCAACATGTCTGGGAATTAACAGTTCGATACGTGTGTGCGGTCACATAGATTTATCTTATAACTACCCAGCCTCCAACATGGAGGAAAATGGAGGAGAATTGCACAAGCTGAAAAAAAACCCAATAACCTCTTGTTGCTGGCTTTGCATCCATTAACCAGGGAAGAGTGAATCATTGATTCACAGCAAATCATAGGACACAGTCTCTAATATCAATGCATTTCAAAGAGAGATGTGAAGGAAACCAGAAACTATACAAACCTCGAAAAGGGACAACTCAGAGAAACCTCACCTAAAATTCATCAAAGAACCATTTTCCTTTGGCTTACAACACTGTGGATAAACACATTGAAACACTTTCATACATTAATATTATTAAAACAATTCTCAGCTGGTTTCAAATGGAGGCACTGGAGTAGAGTATTGCACTATTTTGTATTACCATAAATCTGTAATTACAATAAATGTGACAACAAAGCTGAAATCAATCTGTGCAGTTCAGTTGGTTTCTGAGACATCTGAGATATTTTCAGACATGTTGTGTCCAATGACAAGAAAAGAACAATTAACAAGAGTACACTCAGTAATTGAAATCATTCAAATGTATCTTCAATTTTTGATCCATTCAATAGAAGTAATAACCATAAAGTCATAAAAATGATGGAAAAACCTTTATAAAGACATATCTGCTTTCACTGCAAACAAAATTATGTTTCATATGATTGAATCACATTTATTGAATTAAGGCACATTTAAACAGCTATAAAGATGGACAATCACATTTAGTCCTCAACTAATCAAAAGTTGTGAACACAAGGACACTTTTTTTACTGAATGGATGTACTTTACAACAAATTCAATATAGCTCACCCGAATGGATGTGAAAGCCCACCTATAAAGGTGGATACATACTTTGTAGGAGAGCTACTTCACTGAAACGGCCCATAGAACAAGGAGAGTTCTGGTCAGCAACAATCATACTCCACAAGAAGTTCAAGAGCTCAAATTCTGGGAGGAGAGAGAGGAAAAAAACAGACAGGATTCAGGCGGATGCTGTGTTCTTGTGACATGCTTTCTGTTTTCTGTGAATTTGTTTTAAGCCTTCGGCTGAAAATGTTATTAAAGTTAGCACAGAATTATAGCCATGGTGTTGACTGGATACAACAATCACAAAACAAGTAAATATTTAAAAACTGTGGGAACATCAAAATGACTTTGCCATTAAAGCTGAATCTCATGAAGTTCTGTTCATTTCTCAGACAGTCTGTCATCTTTTCTGTCTGCGTCTATGACAGCAAATGGACCATTAACAAGAAACATCACACATGAACCACAGAAATTAAGAGACACCTCAGATTTTTCTTTCCTTGTCACAATTTGTGTATAAAACAGTGTAATTTTATCACAAGACAAAACTTTTTCTTAGTCAGACATAAAAGGAAGTGCAGTTGTTTCATACTCTTTGAGTGAGTGTGTGTTACCAGTCATGTATAATACAAATTTTACAGAAATTCCATTTGGAATTAACAATTTACAGATACATTATCATTCTAAAAAAAAAATGCTATTACATACTGTATCCCCGACTAGCAAGTAGAATAAGTGGTCTCATAGTGACTTGAAATGTATGTGAGAGAGTTACTAGGAGAACAACCTGCAACTGTAGCACTCACATACGCACGCACGCACCATTTCTACATAGCAACGGCATGCAATCATTCGGTATGAGTCACCGCTGTTGGATATAGCCCCCCACACACCCCTCCTTCTCCTTCGCTCTCTACTCACATCCCCTGTCTGACTGCAATGACACATTTCAACTTAATGGTATTTTCCCAGCGTTTTCACCTCCAGCCTGATATCCGCACGCAAAGATAGGTAGGAAAAATGAGGTGAGATTAAGTACAAGCCAAGGCAAGCACACAGAAACATTTGCCTTAAATAATGATTTAATAAGAATGCTAAAAGGTCAGATGAAGTTAGCAATACTGTTACAAAAGGAACAATGAGCAGTGTGGTTTGGAAGTAAACAGTCCCCGCATTTTACATGACTTGAAAGTGTCACATCAAGCAACATCTGCAGGGACAATGTCACAGAGTGATCAGGAGACACACATCAATTCACACCTCTGCATTGAACTCTGCTCGAAAAGAGAGCCATCAGCATTTTGTGTGCCTCTATCTTTCTTCCTTATGGTCTTATGTTCTTTCTCGTTTCTTCCTCAGGCTACTCTGTCTGGTGTCTTCTATTCTTTATGACACAATGCTGTCTGTTTATTGTTTGTGTTCTTGAAAAAGGACAGTGACGATTGAGGGAGCGGTTCTCCATTGCAGCCCTTCTAATTGCTTTACCAGCAAAGTGGACTTTGAGTAGTGACAACATGTTAATGAAGGGATCTCATGTGGCCCACAGAGATTGCTGTGAGACCCAGACGTCACATATTAACTACTGCAATCAAAATTAAGGCACATCCAGTTATCATATTTCATTTTATCATCATAGTCAGAAAACATTGGTGGCTTTAGCATTTTGTCTCTTAAACTGATGTTGTGTTTCCACTGGGTCTGTCGCTTCACGGCAATGATGATCATGAGTAATGATGGTTTCAGAACAAAAAAGTCCTTATTATTATTATTATTATTATGACTTATTATTATTATTGAAACAAGATTAATTTAAATAAGAAATAAAGATGAGAGAAACAGAGGGGGTTCATAAAAAGCATCCACAAATAAGAGAAAACCATGTGTTTTTGCACATACACATGTGCCCAAAATTCCAAATATAAATACCTCCTGTCAGTCAGATCTTGCTGAACTAGAATAAGATTTAGTATTGTTTCTGTAAGAAATGAACTGCTGAAAAGTACCGAACATGACATCTGCTGCCAAAACTTCTAATTGTTGAACTTCACGTTATTAAATGTCTATGCAAACATTTTTAAATGCTTGGTGAGACTACGGAGAGACTATTTTTGGATTTCAGATTCCCATTATTACCACCGTCTGCCTAACAAAGTGACAGCGACCCGCAGAGAGTACACTGACAGCATGTGCATATTTTGTGTGTGTTGCTCAGACAGACATTTTCTCTGTTGGAGCAGAATCTGGTATAACAATAAGGTTCCTGGAAGGAAGAACTCAGGTATGCTGCTTTTGACAACACAAGACATGGTGACATGTGGGAGGAATACAGAATGCACATGCAAATATTATGACAACTATTTCAAGACTCATTCATCTATACTGTGTGTTGTTGACAGTGCACTGTAACAGAAGCCATGGAGAGTGCACATAGATAACTTTAAATTAATAACAAGGGAAGTATATTTTCTGACTAATTGTGTGGCAACAATGGATTTCTGTCATCCAATGTGTTTTTCAGCTCAATCACTTTTGTAATGAAATTAAATCACTATGATGTAATGTACAATGATGTACTTGTGCACCAGCATTCGGTGCAGGTTTGCTTTGACATGAATATGAATCTGACTCCTCAGCCTGAATGAAGGCAAGGAGGATTACTGAAATGTATGACGGCAAGGCTCCACATAGACATTGTTATCTGCACTTAAGAATGAGAAGTAAGTTCAAACCCTAATATTTATTCTGTGTGGATGCATTGCTGTGAAAAAAGTATAAGGATTCATTCACCGCTGACAATGCAAGCGTTTATAATATTTACTGACAAAGGGATGTTTTTACTGTATTGTTATTGTATGGTCTTACTGGGCCCATGAGGCCGAGGAGGGCAGTAACCAAAACCAGATGCTCATTACCCATAAAGAGTAAAATGACTTGAAAGAGATAAAGATGGTCACAACCAGGTGGCCATTAAATGAACGCATCTTAACAAATCCTGTGATTAACTTTATTTTGTCACAGTCCCAGGTTTTTTTTTTTTTTTCATTTAGCGCAGAAAATTAAATGATAACATGATTACAAATGGATAAATCATCTCAATGCCCTTCAAAGATGATTACATTTTTTTACTCTACAGATCCATTGTATGGCCTATCAGGACCAAATATTTGTATTTATTTTGAAGGTGGCAACAGACCCCAGCTGGCTTTCTGAGTGGAGATCAATCTATTGTTTCAGAGCAGCATATAGGCAGGACTCTCTTCACTCTTGGGCAGAGCTCTGAGACAAGCATTTGGCAGAGATGGATGATGCCTGCAGGAATATTTGACACATTCAAAAGATTTTTAATTTTTTACTGGAAAAGGATCGTAACAGTAAATCTAGAAAACGTACAAAAACTAGATCCCAATCAAAATCTAGGAATTTCTCAAAGCAAATGAATTGAAAGCAGAAGTGATTCACAGCATAATGATCAGCACATCTTTCCAGAAAACAATAGGAAAATAGAGTCAAAAGTCTCAGTGAGAGTGCCAGCAGGACAAAATATGTGGAAAAAGTCTGCTGCTCATGTAAAACATCTTGGCCAGTATCATCTTCTGTAAAAAGAACAGGTAATTTGACAAGTAAAATTGCTCTCATTTCCTGAAAACTAACATAATTACACATATTAGGCTGTGATAGCCAGTGGAGCTTGAAGTAATTCAGGGCACGAGAGAGCAGTGCCAGGAGACTCCAGCAAGGGTGCTTCTTATCTTTATTCAGGTCAGGATACGTTCCAGTGATCACAGAAAACTGTTGACGAGGAAAGAAAATCTCTGAACACATAATAGATGCTATAATGAAGCAAGAAATTTATCAAGTGAGGTGAATCAAAGAGTCAAGGGTTTCTCACAAAATGAAAACTCAGCTGGTTAAAAACAAAAATCCCTACATATCTTTATATAAATGCAGTTTGTATATTCCCCTGTCAAATCCTTTTGCTTGCTCAGCGGTGGCAGTCACCGCTGCTGCCTCCATCGGCTTTGGACCCTCAACTCAGGCCCTGGTCCCAGGGAAATACCTGGACACACCTTCCATCATCCGCCATACCTCTTTGGGTGCAGTCGCGCTGGCGGCCTAACCTCCTGGAGTGACTTCGGGAAAGCCCGCTGCTCACCTCACGCTGAGTTCCAGGCTGCCTCTGTCCGCTGAGCCATCTCTGGGTCACCTCTGTCGCTGGACTGCTTCATCTTTCCACCTGGCCCCCTTGGCTGGGCAAGGCCGCCTTCTTGTTCCGGGCCATCTCTGTGTTGCCTGTGTCTGCTGAGTTGCCTCCTCTGTCCACCTGGCCCAGGCCCTGCTGCCTCTGCAGGCTGGCTCAATTATTTTCAGTGGAATAAAATGTATCACCCCCCTCATACTCATCATGACTGCTCCCCCAGTAAACCAAACAAAATATATAATGTATTTTAAAACTCAAAGTACAGCAGAGCTGCCCACTTCCATGCATGAAAAGTAAAAATCACCTGATTAACTTTTCACTCACATGCACCGATTGGCAGTAACATTACAAGTAACACGTTACTGTAATCTGATTATTTTTTCCAATAATAATAATAATGCATTGGTTTTGTATAGCACTTTTCTTGACACTTAAAAAAGCTTTACATTGCATTATTCATTCACCCCATACTCGATGGTGGTAAGCTACATATGTAGCCACAGCTAATTTCCTGCCTGCAGGCTGTTACTGCATTACCTAACCATGATTTTGTGTCATGAGACTGTCTCCTGACAGGCATTGTTATGAGACAGTCTCGGTATTAGTGTAAAAAACAGGGACGTGAAGTGACCAACAGGAGACAACATGGAGCGCAGGAGAGAGCAGGACTCAAAGCTCGAAAGTACCGACATTACTTTGAGTTTGACTCAGTAAAAGTGACAAAAACCTTAGCCACTGCTGTACACTGTGAAAGATTCCACCTCAAAACTGAGCAAGCAGCACAGGAAAGTGAAACTTAGTGATGAAACTATTGTGTCAAAACTACAGTGGATACAATAAAAAGCTTCTCCAGCAGACAGGAGTTCAGTGACATAGTAGCAGAGCCAAAGACACTGCTTCTTTCTGAAGAACATAGCCCCAAAGAATGTTTGGTCAAAGCTAAATGTCAAGTCCAATTCTGTCACCATGAAAGTCCACAGCACAGTGTAAGGTGACATACTTAAGCTAACACAAGTGACCTTCACAACACTATCGTACATTAGCTGTATATCGAAAGCATTTCTGGAATAAAGACCACAGGATGTGTATTTTTTTTCTTTTTTTTTTGTCAGTTGAATTGCCAGTTAAATCCTTGATTAGTCACCCAGAGGCATCATACCTGTGGAGGCAACAAATCTCTTCAAATGAGCAGAATCAGGGCTTGGTTAGAGTTCCTCTCATCAAACAGCGTGCAGGCAGACAAGAGGGTCCTCGTTTTAGCTGAGGTGAAAAGCTGCACATGTGCTGGTGTTACTGCTTTTTCACAGCATTCACCTCTTCCTCAAGACCTGTCCAACTTCCTTTCATCCACCTCCGCCTTACTGCCATCCTGTCCCCATCATCAGTCAGGGGAAGGCGCCTCCAATTGGCAGCCTCCACACTGACATATACAATGAAGCATAGCCCTGCTTTTCACAGTCAGATTGCACTAAGTCTTACATAACTCACGTCTGTGAAAATGCCACTCTCGTCTTGCTGCTGTCGAGCTCCACATCTTCCACACAAGGCAAAATAGGTTCTGTAGGTGCTGAACACAGCAGAGGAATCCTAATTGAAATACTGCTGCTGCAGCGGCTGCAGTTTAGCCTTTGAGAGGAGTAATGATGGTAATGATCAACCTGATGATCCAAACTGAGGTCTATCCTCAGCAATGATTCTCTCCTCCTCCATGATGACCTGGTCAGCTGCAGAAGCACCTTCAGCAACAGACTAATTTTACCAAAGTGCAATACAGCGCGCTAGAGGAGCACATTCATGCATTCATTCATTCATTCATTTGGCAATGAGACTCTAGCTATTCTATTCTATTCTATTCTATTCTATTCTAATCTGGCTGGCCCATGCCTGGAATCTTCCGCATCGTGCATGGACTGTGTTAGCATATCCTCCAAGTCAAGTGTAAGGAGTTAAATGCATTAGTAGTCTATTAAAAGTTCCAACAGATAACCCTGACACTAATGTTCTGGTGGAAACACAGTGATCTATCTGCACAATAATGAGATTAGAAACAGAGTATCGGGAACACAAAGACCTTCCAAAACACGCTACTGAGGCTTAAGACTCCTTTTCTGGATAAAAAACACAAGTGTAAGTGTTTTCCCAGTGTACCACTGTTTTATTAATAATAGAAGCAAAACATTTTTTTGTGTTAGGGTATTTGGAAACGTTAATTTACAGTAAGATGTGATCACTGAAAAGGCACACTTTGTCTTCAGTGTCACACTGGTTTGCTTTTGTACATTGGGAATAAAGTTGCTTGAGGTCAAAATAAGAAGCATAAATGGGTTGATTAGTAAAAATCATAGTTTGTTTGGGTTATATAGATTTTCTGAATGACTAGGGTGCAGTGGATATCTCCTTTAGTGCATTCCTCATGGCATTGAGATTTTCTTTTTCATTAACTGCCTGTGGAGAGATGCAAAGCCCCCGTCTTCAAGAGATCATGAAAAATTCATGATGATCTTCACGTTCACGTTGACATAGCACTTTCTGAACATGTAAGAACATCTCACTATCAACAGCATTTGTCTTCTTGAAGAGTTTACTTTGTTACGCCCTTCGCTGTTAAGGAAACGTGCTTTTAGCAAAAAAAAACAACCCAAAAAACCACACAAACACAATGTGAAACAGACCTTCAACCTATACCTAATAATTGGCAAATGCTCTCAGTTAAAACAAAATGTGAAACACTTCTACAAGTGACGATACAAATTTACAAATACAATCTCTACTGGAAAGGGAGGGGCACAAGTCCAGAGGTGACCCGGGAGTGATAACTGGAGCGAGTAAATTCAACTTGTGACGGACCGAGATGGAAAACGATTGACTCATGTCCATGTCCCGCAAACATTGTAGAGACCGACCACACGAACAACAAAACCGTGTTAATTGGTCCATATGTTGTCCACAAAACGGGCAAAACATGACTCTGTCTCTTTCTAGCTCAGGTCATTAATGTTATCAAGTCAGATTTATCTACTCTCGTCACCACTTCCGGCTCACCTCCAGACTTGTCCCCCTCCCTTTGTATTGCAGCTTGTAAAAGTGTTTTGCATTTTGTTAATTTGTTTTATGAAATGGAAATGTCTTTCGGGACTGTGTCACGGTAATGTCATTTTGTTTAATGATATGTAAAAAGGTTTTCCAAAATGCAAATTTGTCTCGCGATTTGTAAAAGTTTTTCACATATTGTAGTGTTGTTTTGCACTTCTCGGCCACCGTATTGAAACTGTTGATTAGATCCAGCACGCCTTGGTGAGGGGGAGACCGGCTTGGTAAGAGAGACATGGTGAATGCAGAAGAATATTTACTACTGTCTTACCAAATTACAAAATGCCACATTTAGCATTAAACCTATTGTTGTATAACAGAGCGTCACAGACAAGCTCACCTTAAGGAGGAGTAAAAATTAAGATATATGACACTTCAGAGTAGTTTTGTTCTTACTTTTTCAAAACCTGCACCGACCCAAAGAAAGTTATTAGAACAAATTTGAAGGAAAGCTAAGAACACAGTGCCAACATAAGTGTACACAAATATATATAATAATGAAAGACTTAGAAACATGTAAAATAGATGATCATACAGTAATTTGAGCATGGAGCACTGCATAAACTAATTTTAATTTCTTTGAAATCTGCAGCTTACTGAACAGCAAATGAAAACATATCTGCCCTGAAAGGTCCGTTCCTGATGGAGAAACTTAGTGCCCACCAGGATTCTCATATCCCTGAACGTCAAGTGCAAATCCCTGGATGAAGTCCCCTCGGGTTCTGAGAGAATAAAGAAAAGTTTAATTTCACGGTTATTGCATTTCCTGAATGCCGAGGTGCTGCCCAGGGAGTGCATTACCATGAGTCCTGCAGGAGAAACCTAAAGCATCCCTGATGTGGTCAGTATCGTGAGCACAGAGTGGAACATGGTCATCTTCACTGAATAAATTAAATAAAACTCACACATGGTTTTAAAAAGTTTTACTCCCCTTTGGTGAGATAAAGCTCTTTATATATGTACACTAATTGCTGGGAAACTACTTAATGGACGGCAGGCAATAAAACTCTTCAGTGGTTTAAAATGTACCGAAATAAACCCTGGTTCGAAAGAAGGCTTGTATTGGCTTTGTCTTTTCGACTTTTGTTTGTGCTACAGCTTAACACAAATGCCAATAGGTTAGTGGGCAAAAAAAACAAAAACCACACAAAACAGTATACAGCATTAATATTGTTATAATGACAGAATTAAGAAACCAAATAAAGTGTGAATTTTGAAAGATTATCCATTTGTCCCTATTCTATACCTCTTGTTTATGGTTGTGGAGTTTTGGAGTCAATCGCAACTGACTATTGAGGGCAGGGTGCACCCTGGACAAGTAACATTCCAACTCAGAGCAAACATATTTACATTTTTGGTCAGTTTAGGGTCACAAATTTGCCTCAAATGTATGTTTTATTTAACATAAAGGTTGAAAAAACACCCAGCCACAAGGAGAACATGCAAACTCCATCCAGAGAGGCCTCCGAGGCCAGCCTTGAACTGGAGGTATTTTCAATGTAAGAAGATAAATAAATAAATAAATAAATAAGCTGTAGACTGAGGCGTCTAATGTTTTGTTTTTTATAATTGATTTGTTAACCTCGTATTTTAAAAGGGTGAGCAGGTGTCTATCTTGGCTCAGGGCCAGTGAGATTATGTTGATGAGATCTCACTTGACGATCCTATTCACTTCCTTAAAAGTTGCAAATGGAACATTCCGACTAAATTCTGCAGAACTCCGCTGGCTTTACCCCCGTCAAGCACAGATTTTCTTTAGGTGAACTGATTCCAGGACTAAAGCCAAGCTCCTTTTATACCAATTAAAGAAAAGTCCCAGAAGTAAAGGATTTGCTGTTACATTACAGCTCAATTTCTCTCCTGTGTACCCTGGCTCAGGTTTTTCACAGTATTGTGTTACTTCTCACTTCTTTAAAAGAAAATTATCGCAACCTGTATCCGCCAAAGGCTTGCGGGTCGACTGCTGTTTGTTTATGCTCCCGAGTCCACAGGGTCTTTTTGGTTGCTGTGGTGATAGGCTGTAATCTGATAAAGCCTAATAGTTCGCACTTTTTAATTTGTATGATAGTACAGTACATGTGAGTGCAGCTGCAGTATGTACTGTATCATTATATATACTTAAGTCATTATGAACTCATTTTGGAGCTCAACGTACAACATAGCCTTATATTAACATGTATTTCTTATGCACAGATAAAGTACAAAACACAGAAACAACATAAGTTTGTTCAACCAATTTCAGAGCAACTTTTGCTACATTTTCATCATTGCACATTTTTGTGTAGTATGAATTGTAATATAAATTTAATGAGGAGTATTCATTTAAATAAATAATTATACTCAATGATACATTATAATTGTGATCTATACAAAGTATGCCTACTCTGCAAGGACAGGTTATTAATTAAAATAAGAATACTGTCTTGCCACAGAGCACATACAGGGACCAGGAGGCTCAGGAATGCTCAGGAATGTCTTTATTTGATCCATCATACATGTGCTGCTTGGAGGGGTCCGCTCAGCCGCAACCTCACTGTGGCTCAGGGTGTCACATAAAATGCACATGACTCGTTTATGGACAAGACAACAAGCATGTACAACTGATAACAGGACAATAACTCGACAATAACAGAACAACTCAGACATGAAACTATAATGGGTAACCAAGACAACACATAAACAAAGTGACCAGGAGCACTTCCCATGATCCTTTACACCCCCCCACTCCACAGCGGCTGCTACAATAGTAATCTTTCTTGAACCAAGGACAACAATTTAGAGAGGCTTCAGAAGAGAGGTACTCTGCATGCCTAACATAATCTCTCTTAGACAATCGACGGTACAAAAATATCTTTTAGAAAATTACTACAATTAATGGTGAAATTATTGCCTCCTCTGGACAGATATTAAAAATAATAGCTCTCTTCTTCAAGTCTTATTGGACAAATGAATACAATCTATGGAGTCATGTTCTTTGTAACTACCGTTTTGGAAAACCTAGCTGTGAGTAAAACATCTTTTCCTGTTTTTTCAATGTAATTATGTCAGCAATAAAACTGAAGGCTTAAGACACCAGTTTAGAAAACATATTTTTGGCAGATTGGAAGCAGTTTTGCTGTAAATGTTTGTAAGTGTTGAAAAGCCAAACTCTCTTTGGCCTGGGTTTAAAATATAGACAGAAAAGAAGACATTAGGTCAACATACCCTTGAACAATGGTTTATTTTATATTGCTGAATGAAATGCCTTCTATATTTTCAGGAACATTTGATAGAATAATAAATTCAAACATGGGCTATTCATAAAACTTTAAACTTCTTGACAGAGATGGCCGTGAACCAGCAAATGTTTCCATCAGTAACATGATGTATTGAAATTCACTTTTTTTTGTTCTTCCTTTTATCTTTTTCCTTATTTGCAATCTCAACACACAGGCACCTCATGTCCTTTAATCCCGTGGATACAACAAACACACAAGAATTAGAAGTGGTCAGAAGTCTCTCACACTCTCTCGGGTGGAAACAAGAGAGTCTCTCATCTTTTCAGCTCAAGGATCAAAGTCAATTTTATTGGCGGTGAATGAGGCCAGCTCTGTTTACAACAGCAAACACCTCCATAATTGAAATGAATAGGGAGTGATTTATAGTGTGATTCCACAACAAGGGGTATTCAATAGTGCTGACATGAGCATTAGCAACATGCATTAGACACATTAGTGTATACAGTAGCTCTGCAGAGAACAGCTTTGGCCAAAGGTTTGCATGTTTGAATATAGGCTGTCCCTCCTAAAACGGCCTGTGCTGAACAAAATGGTGATCACTGGACTACGCTGGAGGATCTACTTTTACATAATTATTTCCAACAGTGAGTATTTAACTCCTTGCTCCAAATAGCAGATTGTGAAATTTTCTGAATAAAGTTCACTTTAGAGAGTGCTTTATGATGGTTATTTTGACAAAAACAAAATGATTTCCATCATGTTCAAAGAAAAATTCATTTTGTCAGTGGTTTTGTCATTACTTAACATACCAGCAAAACAACCACACCTTTTTATGTATGACTTTACACACTACTTCAGGATAGGGAAACAAATGGGTATTGAAATACAGATATAATATATTTTTTTTCTAAATACAGGGTGTCAAACATATGGCACCAAAGCAGGAGAGGGCTCCATTCAGCTCACAGGATAATGTTGCAAAGTGGAAACATTACAAAGAGGACATTAACTGCAATTTTTCCTCTGATGCTTTTAGTTGAAATGTTATGAGTTGACTTGTTTTAGTAAAAGAGAGCAGACCCAGTGCAACATTTCGAAGAGCGTATGAGATGGGTAAAAATGTGTCAGTTCTAAACATTTCTAGAACATATTCATCCTTCTTTGTCCTAAAATAGAAATAAAAGTTTGAGTTAATATTATTGTGCCATCATTGTACTAGTGACTCTATTGTGATGAAAAGCAGCTATAGATGACACCTTAAGACAAAAGAAATTCTACAGCCTTATTCTCAATCATTGCTTCAGTGGTAATTCTGAATTTGATTCTTGGGTAGAGTATTGCTATCATGGTTTGCTGGAAGGTGGACTAAAGCTGCTGCTGTCAGTGAAACAGGGGATCCATTTATTTGAGCGAGAACAAAACCAAGCACCAAAGATTAAAACAATCACAACTCTAAAAGCATAAAAAAAAACATGATTTCAGAGGAGGCTAAGGCTGAGACACTGGAAAGCAACCCACGCAGGGTATAGACAAACCGACAACACACAGAAGACACCCAATATATACCGCCACCACCAGGTGAAGACAATCACACACTCAGTCACAGGTGACACAGTTCAGGGCAGCGAGCAGCTATGAGGCACGAATGAAGATGTCAAGTCGCCTGGAGCAAGAGACAGAGATAGAATCTCAAAAACAACACAAGAAGCAAAATGTGTCTCATGACAATTTGATTGGTAGTCTCAGTCCATTATTGTAATTCACTTATTCAAAAATGAAGCCGAAATAATTTCTAGCATTCTTTAAAAGTTCATTTAGGATAACTGTGGCCTAGGGTTAAGAAATAGTTAAGATTCAGTATTTATATTTATTTCAACATCTTCTCAGCTTAACTTATAAATAATAAAACAAAATGGCTTCTAATATTTTAGCTTAAGTATGATAAAGCCAAATGAAGATGGACTTTTACACTGTAATCTTTTTTCTTGAGACTCTAGAACAGCTTATAAATTAGACAATACATTGACTAAAGCTAAAAAAATACAACAAAAAAATGTGGTTGTTTTGGGGGATATCCCAGATTATGGTATATTATAACAGGTCATAGAAACATGCATGCAAGTAAACTGAGTACATGTTAATCAGTAATCAATTACTTTATTTTTGTTTGTTTTCATTTTGGCTGATTAGATAAAATGTTTGTATAGATTTAGGAATTCACTTCTTTTTCTATTGCATGGAAGACATAAAACATATACTCTTGGAGGAGTCAAGTTGAAGCTGTTATACAGAGCATGTGCTGGAAGGTGACAACAAACTTTTAAGTAGATGTTTGCGAACTTAGTCACACTCATTGTCAAAAGAGCCATGATAAAAAAGTAAATAAAGTAAAAATGATGAAAAAGAAAGAAACCAAAACAACTAAAGAGAAAATAAAGTAATAGTTTTTGTGTTTGTGTATACGCACAAGCCAAAGTAAATTTAAGCAGCCAGAGGAAAAAATTCCACATCTGTGCCAAAAAATGAACATGGTTCATCATAAATATGTGGACTAATAAATGTTCAGATATTTTGTGTTTGTATTGGTAGTGTTTACTTAAAGATTATGGATGGATATTCATCCAAATATTTGGATATCATCTGCTACACTTGACCGTCTGCTCAGAGGTTGAAACTTGGGGGGTTTCTTCCTGGGTTTCCTCACACTTTCTGTGTATGGCAGGATGGAGGATCCTTCCCCCTAATGACATCTGAAGAATTTTTCCCACAGCTGAAGGAGACCACAAAACAGAGATTAATCGCTTTAGCATGTTTAGAGTGGAACAAACTGATGCTCAGTCCCAAAGGCCCGGCCACCTCACTGTCTAAGAGGTCGCTGGTGTTTTCCCTCTTTTGTTATTTATTTTGGTTCTGAAGACATGAAAACCTATGTGGTATGAAAAACCCAATCCACTAAAATGTTCAGATCTTTCAGTGAGAGGACTCAAGAAGAAAGCAGATATGCAGATTTTTTTTTGTACTCGTACACAAGATGGCACAAACACAATCTAAGTGCTGGCTTTGCTCGTGGAAAGGTGAAAGCGGGGCAGAGAATTGCTGGCAGCTGATGGCTTGCAAACTCGCTGCCTTGCAATAAGCCAGTTGGTTGTCTTCAGTCTTCTTGTGACAGCCCAATCAGTACTCATCACCCGCCTTGCAGCAATCACGCTCCAACACATACACGCACCCTGACAGGAGGAAGCAGAGCACCTTAAAGGTCAGTGTAGATCAACACACGGACAACCAAACCAACAAATAATGACCTGGGTCATAACAAAAGTTCAGGTTTTGTCAAATCAGGTGAAAGTACTCAGAGGTTAATCTGGTGGTAAGTCCATAAACATGAGCAAAGATGGAAAAACACAAATAGGTCACCGAGAGAAAGCGAGGAGAAATGCGGGATGTCGAGATACAAAGATCCTGAGATGATCTAGCAACAGACACATGAAATACACTGGAGAGGGGAAGACATAGGTGAAACACATTGGGGAGAATCGCACACACAGAGGGAGGGCAATCAGGAAAGACAAGCGTGTAGGGGCAGAGATGAGACACGACTAAGTCGCAGAAGGAGACCTGACAGTACGTATTCATATCTGTGACTCTGCATGTGTCAATCAGAACATGTGCAAGTATACTAAGGTATGGATGTTTGTATTATAATTGGTGTGAATAAAATGTCTTTTCTGTGCATACTGTGATGTGTGTGTTTCCATTACGTCTTCTAGGAGTCTATTGCACTTCCAACTCAGGCAAGAGTCTCAGTCTGCTGTCATATAAGTTACGTCATAGGCTTCGTGACACTATTGGCACGAGTTAAGCACAGTGATTATAAACGTAACATCATGCAGACAAAGCAAGACACAAGTGAACTGGTACTAGATTGAGTACAAAAAGGCAAATTATTTGGTTTGAATCTTACCTGGAAAGTCGTACTTGTATATTTCATTTTGTACTCCCAAATAAAATCCCATGTTAAATCATGGCCTCTCTCTCTCTTTTTTGTGGAAAGCCAAGCACAGACAACTTAATCCAGATGCACGGGGTCTTGGTAACAACAGTTATTTGGATTTAGCTGCTGGATGGGACACGAGAGGAAAGGGTTACATGCGGATCTATTTGAGACATGTTTTTCTTGGTGTCTGCCAGCTCGTCTATCCAAGACTTGGAAAGAGCTACAGCTTGGATTACCTCAGTTATGCAGACACATCGAGAAAAAAGTCTAGGCTTTGTGTTTCACTTGTAAAATGTATCTCTGATGAGGACAGTGGGAGAATATGGATTTTAAAGCTCTTTCAGAGAGATTTATATAGAAAACATGAACGCTCTGTTATGCTCTAAATGCTTCTCGTAACTACAGATGGATTGACTGGCTCAGCTGCTGCATTGGCTCATTTACATATTACTGTGTCCAGCCTCAAGCTAAATGCTTAACCGCACTTAATGCAGAAGCTGCATAAAAACAATTCAGGTGTGTCTTTTCTTGTTGTGTCTACAGTCCCATCATTTGTTACTCTAACTGAATTTTCCTTTGTGCAACGTTTGTTTTGCAGTTCTATAATCTAATCAGCAAGTTTACATATAAGAGTGAAGTATATGTATTGCCAATTTGTCCCAATCAATCAATAAAGACTTTAGCCATCATAGAAGAGAATGCACCCAAGAGAACACACACACACACACACACACACACACACACACACACACACACACACACACACACACACACACACACACACACACACACACACACACACACACACACACACACACACACACACACACACACACACACACGAACAAAACCCAGAGAAAACTTTAACAATGTTTTGTTGCTCTGCTTGCTGTAGAAATATGCATTGCTGAGGCCACCACGGACTTTGGACTAAAAGCACAAAACACTGGAAGCAGACTTTCCTCAGGAGACATCTTGTGCTTCAGTCGTCTGAATGCTGAAAGCTCCCTTCCCATTCAGAGGAAAATGGCTCTTGTAGTTACTGACAGCTATGGCCGTTAATGTGGGAATTAATTTAATCAGATTCTCAGAAGAGTCTTCTGCTTGGTTGGTCAGAGCTCCAAGACGGCATTTCTCAGAGATGATGAAAATCAACATCAAGCCCTTCTCTTTAGCGAACAGCAGAGCTGCTCAAGGCTATTAGGCACAGACACACACAACTGTGGACCTCGTCCGCACCACATCCTCTGCTGCATAGCAATCATCACTCTCCTGGCAGTACACATGGGGCTAACGCACAGTCATTGAACTTTCTGATGAGGGCAAATAAACAGTGAAACAATTTGTCAAATGCCCTAATTAGAGCATGATGTTGCAAAAAGGTTGTATGTACTGACCTTGTGGAGGTTGTTTAGAGGCTAAAACTTGTAAAACCCTAAAACAGCTAAAAGTATTTTGTGCTTTTGGGTACAAAACAGACTCGTGCATGTGTCTGGAGGGTAAATATATGCAAAGTGCAAACATTTTTCAATCATTCACAGCTCTCCAGCTTCTTCTGCAGTCATAAGACCGACAATTGAGAAAACACCATTTGCTGATCGTCTTTTTAATGCTGCTCACTCGTGAACCAAATTTTGAGCAAATTTAGCAGTTTCGAGTCAATGACAAAGTGTGCTGTTTTATTTCTGCTGCAGGTGCTCACTTCAGCAAAAGGGGACACAACAGAGAGCACAGCGAGCTTGTTTCACAGCCACTGCCATTAATAACTGCATGGAAATCACAACGGAAGCAGAGGGACAAAAACCTGCATATTGATGGCGTTGTTGAAACATAACTATTCTCAGTGGTTTAATCTTTTACTTTTACTTCTAGAATAATGCCAAATAAAACGCAAGGTTACTTTTGCAAGTGTAAAGAAAATCTAATGAACATTGCAGACATATTCAAATAACACAGTCCCAGATCTCAAGAACAATGCTACAGGCAAAAGATTTATATATTAATGCAATCCTGGATGAAACAGTATGTCAATTCATCTTGATAATAACTCTGAACTTTTGGACGCATAGTGGCCTAGTTGTTAGCTTTCCCTTCTCTCAAGAAGAATATTACCAAGTCAATTCCATGCTGAAGGAGAATTTCTGTGGAGGTTGTATGTCAATGTGCTTGTGTGCTTCCACTGGGTGTAAGAGCTTCTGTCTAACATCCAAAAATATGCAGCTTCGGTTCACTAGAAATTCTAAATTGCCCATCAGTCTGAAATATTAGTAATAGTAGGTTCTGTGTTGGTCCTCAGAGAGACTAGCACATGTCAGCACATGTCTACATGTCACCTGCATCAATGCACAGATCCATTTTTGTAATGTGTGAAAGTGTTACTGATACTAGAGAGGAGAAATCGACAGGCTTCCAAAGTGCTGCAATAATAGGAAAAGTATCTTCAAAAGATAAAATTGCAATTTTTGGAACATAAAACTTTACGAATCATCATTGTTAGGCATGCATTTTATCAAAAACAGGATGGAAAGAAGAAACAAAGCCTGTTAGATTAGCCAGTTTAACTGTTTTAACATGATTGGTTTATGTGTGATTTTATAAAAAAAAAAGTTGTCATAGTGGTGAGACACTGACTTTTAAAAGACAAAGTATTGAATTTATTCCTCATTGCGATGTATGAGGGATTGAAGTGTACTCAGTTGCCGCTGAGAAGTTCACAGAATATCAATCGATACCTTCACATCACTTATTTAAACTTCACCTGCAGCAGAAGGCACTCTGAGAGAAATATCTACTGAGTTCAGCCTATTGTGGCCTCACACAAACACCAAAAGATTTTCATAGCAATAAGCAATAAGATCAAATGTTCACAGACAGTCAGTTAATACCTCATGAGATATCTTTAGAATACAAAGCTATTCACCCAAATGATGAATGCCAATGTCACTCTCAAGGTCAAAGCAAAAAAATTGCACGCAGCCCTATTGAAAGAAGAGCAGTAAAACTCAATATATGGTTTTTGTTTTTCATGGAATCACAATAAAGTTCAAAGTATGAGTAAATACACCATAATCCTAAATCTCATCATGTTTAACTTTGGATTTATTAATTCAATTTTTGCTGAGCAAATAGTTTAAACAAGCGGTTCCCTCCCCAGTAGGAGAGATCTGACTCCACAAACTGGAAGACTAAGACAAGGTCAACATAAACAAAAGCAAATTGAGTTTCTAATCAATCAATAACCAAAAAGAAGAAATTATCAAATGAGGCAAATGGTATTGATTGAAAAATGGGGGGGAAAAAACAGACATAATTTAATAAAAGCACATTTTAAATGCATTTTGTTCATTTGCATCACCTCATGCAACTTTATATCTGGAGGCTATAGCCTCCTTCCTGCAGCGGTACCATTGTGCTTCCTCAGGAAGAGCTGCCTTCACATTTGACCAGAACATGCCGGCCTTTACAGAAACTAAAAACCCTCATTGATTTTCTGGTGTGCTGTGTGAGTCACTTTCTTAAAGCTGTTGCCAGAAAACACCTGTCATCAAATGAAATAGTCCAATAAGTCCATCTCCACTCACCTTCAAAATAAAAATTGAGGACCATTGGTTAAAACAACTTCTGAACAGGAGTTGGTGTTTGGAACCTGCTCGCCAACAGGGTCGTCTGTGTGGAGTTTGAATGTTGTCGTGATGCCTCTTTATATTTCAATGAATCCCATGGTTGACAGCCTTGTCTTATTCAAGTTAACCACCTTCCTAAAGTTATTTATTATTGTGCTTATTTATCTTGCACTGTTATTTTGTATTTAGTCTTAATCTTTTACAACCATGCTATATTGCCTTGTTTTTATTCAACTTTCTTCTTGTCCTTCTTATCATTTTATCATCTGGTTTGGGATGAGAATGCACTGTAAATTAGATTATTGTTGAAAAGTGCTATACAACCATAGTTGCTTTGTTTATAATGGCTTTTCTCCTTGTCCCATTGTTTTAATTATTTTCATTTTTAATCAAGTCTTGAAAATTCATGAGTTTTGAGTTCAATCTCAAAAGATGAAGACAGGTGAGGGGCTGCAACAAGGAGGCAGTCAGACAAGCAACAGTATCAAAGGAGCAAACAAGATGATATCGGGGAAGAGCGGGTCTGTGTTCCAGAGCAGGCAAGATGAGACAATAAGTACCTCATCTGCTCAAGCTTTACACATGTGCAAAAAAAAAAAAAAAAACTTTTTTGTGTTTTCCTCTTCATCTTTTCTGAGTCTCTTTTGTTGCTCTTTTTTCCTCATCCTCGTCCTTGAGACAGATCATCTACCAGATTGTTTTTCTTACCCTTTTTTTTTTTGTGAAATTCAGCAGTGGCAGCTGGTGATAAATTTATTAGGTGGGGGTCTTCATAATTATTCGATTTCAGCCAATACGAACTTCTTTTAAGTAAGTATGCATATAAACCACATTACAACAATCTTGCCCTTTTCAGATTGAGAGGGACCCCCAGTGATAAAACATTATAGTTGTTTTGAACAGCGAGTGAATAGAGAGCACTTATTAAGACTCTTTTATCGATATACTCGTAAACAAGCAGATGCTTCATTAGGCTCTTTTAGAAAATGAATGTGCTTTGGAGCTGGTTTACTTGAAATAACTAAGCCTGAGTTTAGGGAAAAACAAAAGGTATATCAGGTATATTTTCAAACAACACATCGATTCATCTTTCAAATAATTTTAGAATGATTTGTAAAAATAAACTGCTTTTTTTTAGCTCTTAGATTTTCAGTAATTAATAAATATGAGCCTATCCAAACATTTATGAACATTGACAAACCTGGATACATTTGCACATTCTGAAGACATTTCTTTTTATGTGCATTTGTAAATAACTATACTGGAGAAAGTTGAATCTGACCTGCAGCTTTTCAGCCAAATGTCTTCTTTCAAACAGTAAATTAGAAGAGACAACAGAGTTAATGATCAGAGACTCACCTCTTATTGTCCACATATTGTATAAACAAGTGACAACAAACCAGAACTGACTTTAAGCCAATCACCAAGTAGGTCTGGCCAGGGGATTTAAAAAAGCGCCCCAGGTCTCACATCAAATAACACTGATTGGTCTAAGTTCATGTCAGTCACTCTGGTGTTAATCAGTCATTGGTCAGATCGCTACGAAACCCTGTCTCCTCAGGGCGCCTTTCCTCAGCTCCCCTGGCTGCTCACACACACACACACACACACACACACACACACACACACACACACACACACACACACACACACACACACACACACACACACACACACACACACACACACACACACACACACAGTACGAGAGAGAGAAATCAAGAAATCCTCGAGAAAATGAAGAAAGCACAGTCCAGGGCTCATTGTTAGTTGGTTGGCATAAACACATTTAGACAGTATTACAGTTTATTCATATATTTTATATTAGAAAATTCCTTAGCTTCCACCACGGGGGCCACGCCCTCTATTAACCAGCTGCTTCTGAAATTCAGTAACACTGCAATATGATAACATTGTCAATCAACGGCTTGAACCCCATCTATACAATAACACTTTATTCAGTTCAGAACGATGGGGCCAATCAAAGCTAACACAGGATGAATGAGGTTACAACCTCGACAGGTCAACAGTCCATCACAGAACAAACAACCATACACTCACATTCACACTTATGAGAAAGTGTAGTGCACATATCTTTGTGGATTGTGGGAGGAAACTGGACATCTTGGACTCGCACATGCACAAGAGAAACAAGTACACTCCACATAAAAAGGTCCAGCCTGGATTCCATCCCATATCACATTTAATGTGCTTGCAGCTCAGCGCTGCATCCAATGACTCCATAAAGCACTGAAATGATACAGTTTACAGCAGATGGTTGGTGTGTAAATGAGGTTTAAATTATGCAAAACATTCATTTGAATACACCTATATAATGCTCGTCTCACAGCCCTGGACAGACTGGCAACCAACAAGAGAAAGCAAGCCACCTCATTACAGCAGGACATGGGCAGGTGACACATGGGCCCAATAGTGGAAGAGAGTGCATTGGAGACCGAGAAGGGAAAGGCCCCTGAATTGGATTTCATTGCTCAGCTTGATCAATTCACACATAGTTATCGACTGCGGACTCATCAGATATGATATTAAATAGAACCTTTAAAAAAAGCAAGCTTTCTGTCAGGAAGGACCAGTAATTTTATTTATTTCTTTATGTATCAAAGATATACAAGTTTCTGAATATGCTGATGATTCAGTAGGTGCCTGGAGCCTTTTTTCACTTCAACAAGAAAACCAACAGGCACCCAGAAGGTAAACACATTCCACGACTCTATGAAATATATTTGACTCCAGCAAATCTCCAGTAAATCCTCAAGTCTTGATGGTATTCTGAGCTTTGTGTCGGCCAGGGATCACAACAACGTAAAGACTGAGTGATCTGCCTGTAGATAGGGAGCTGCCTCAAAGTTATACTTTGAAAAAACAAAACATTTTCTCAAAATGCGAATACAAATGATGTGACATGAGCAACCGAATAAACACGCGTTCCTCACAACAGGCTGTTTTGCTGCTCGAGTCATTCACTACATAATGGATTTAATGCGGTCTTGTCAATACACGATGTGTTTAGAGACGTAACACAGAAGTGCGCTAACTCCTCTCAACATGAAAACATGCAATAACCACCACCTCAAGCAGGCTAAATAATCATAGCAGTTAAGTTACATTCTTTATCCTTGATTAGTTCAAATGGCAAGGTAAAATAGAAGAGAGAACAAAAAAAAAGAAAGAACGAGAGAACAAAAAACAGATATGTCAATGTCCGCCAATGTCACCTCTGTTTCTCTGTCTGTCTACACACACTCAGTCCAAATTTATTTTCCACTCGCTCATCATGCTCACCTTGTCATAGAAGAGCACGATGAACAGGTCACAAGTTTATGCAAACAGTTTTACTTTTCAAATCGTCAAAAAGGCCAAAACAGTTGCTATTTCCCCAAAATCATAATTTTACCCATTTGTCTTTTTTTCCCCTCCTTTTTTGAAACAGTATCTCATTATTCATGGGGAGTACTGAGGAAATTGAAGTTTATTATTGTTTCTGTGTAGCCTTTTTTTTGGCTTTTGAGCATACCTGATTATACAAAGTGCTGTTTCATTATTGTTTTTGATGCAGAAATGAAATGGAGTCTGGGTTGAAGTATTTTACTTTGACATGTCCATTAGTGCCGGAGCTGAGCCATGTGGAATGTCAATGAAGGTCTTGAGCTATTTTTAGCTACACTTTGTCTGATTTGTCTTTACCGGTTTAATATAACGCTGATGAATTATAAACGCAGACATGCACAGTAGCAGAAGCACACTTGCAGACGTCTACCTTCAGATAAGAAGTATGATGATAGTCTCCTATATTTGTCCAGATGCATAAAGCAAAATAAATCAGTCAGTCACATATGAACTGGCATATGAAAGAATCCTATTGGGGATTCCTCCTGTCCTGTTTCTAATATCTTGAAGTCTCAATATATTTTTAATCTTTTTCTGCTGGGGGCTATTGACTGAATTCCAATAAAGTAGAGGACACCCGTTTCTTGAAGCAACAAGATAAATGCTCCTGTTATTCTCGGCAATGGAAGATGTATGGGTATCTCAATGAAGAAAACTCGGGAAAACAAAATCCCTGAGCCTACACTGCATAATTTCAGAATCTACAAAATGCAAAATCTGCACAGAACAGCAGCCAAACACAGCAATGAAACAAAGATAAACATGACTGTTGAGTTCCTCTGGACAAAACGGAGGTTATGTGAACCGACCTGTGCAGCCACAATAGAGCAACCACAGAGGCTTTCTCCGTTTCACAGCAGGCTGAGGTTAGATAGGCTAATGAGACTGTTTGTTATTGCAAATGTTCCTTGAAAGACAAAAGAAAGCCTGCTCAGAGAGAGAAAATGAAGAAACAGAGATTTCTTTCAGGTGGAACATCATTTCATCTGAAACATCTATCATTTGTAAGAAACAACTCTTTGAGGTCCATTCCACAAAGCAACCTTCTACTTTTCAGGTCAACAACGTACAGATATTTACAAAGATTAGAGACGGTTTTTTTTCCTGATGATCAAGTTTTGTTTTTTTTCTTTTTTGCCAAAAGCTTAAATATGCAGCAAAAAAAACCCAAACATTTTATTGTACATGCAAACTGTCAGAGCTGCAGAACTGCTCTCTCTTTGCCTTTGCTCAGATAGTTTTCTTTTTGCATGAGCAAAAAGCCATTCCTTTCAGTAAAAAGCAGCTCTTTTGTTTGAAATCCTGTTTACTGGAGAAGCGTGTCGATAATCCTGGTGGAACTCAGCAGGACCAACATTGATGATGTAAAACCATGAGTAACTTCGTCATTGGAAATATATATATATATGGGGCTCACATGGAAAACCACGTGAACCCCAACTTAACAGCGAATGATGAGCTTTGATAGTTTAGTGGATACACTTCAAATCACTTCAGTGCCATGGCTGCTTGCACCTGTCACTCTTCCTTAGTGAGTTATGAGAGGAGGAGAGTGCACATAATTTGTATAGTAATTGCCGCAAATCACCAGAACCGAACAGGCAATCAGTGAAGGTTTGGAGGGATTTTAATCAGCGCATTTAAACAATCACCTGTCCATTTGTAGTTTAAAAAATGCAAAGATATTTCACTACTAAACTTAGATTATTAAATGGCTCCAGACTACATACTAATACTATTTGTCTGTTTGGTTTATAATGGACTAAGTTGGTGAGCTGCCCACCTCCTTCACTCCCTATCATTACCTGTACAAACTGATCCTGATTACAATGCCAGATCTCCAACAAACAACTTTTCAAATGTACTATTGTGTTGTCTAGTATCTTCTTCCTCCATCAAGACAAAAAAATAAATAAATCTGCTTCGGAAATACCATTACAAAAGTCTGACTGACCTTTGTTTGTTCTGTGCTGTACTTTCACACATTCTGCTTCTCAGAAATAACACAGTCATCCACCACAGCAGACATAACCGTGACCAGAAGAGTTTTGCACTCCAGGCTTCATTATAGGTGTTGACTGCAGGTGACATTCCAAATGGAAAAGAACTGGGCAGTGTTGCCAGATTGAGCAGGTTTCTCACCAATTGGGCTTGTTTTGAAGATATTAGGGTGGAAATACTGAATTCAGCGAGTTTGATCAAATGTAGGCATTGAGACATTGGGAGGGTTTTTTTTTTTTAAGAAGTCGAGAAAACGTTTCTTTATTTCATTATTAGTTTGTTTCTAGATGACAGTTCTAGATGACAGTAGCACACTTACACTTTGTGTAAGTGTGCTAGATTTAGCCATGGGCAACTTTCCATCTGTAGTCCTCGTGCATTAAAGAAACAACAATGAGTTAAAAACAAACAAACATGGACATAGAGTATACACACTATTTATAACAACAATATAAACAAGTTCCTTAGTCTATAACATGTAATCAGATTTTACAAGTCAATCAATTTACAAAGTCATTGCCATCATATGACTGAAAAGTAAAACCATAACATTTCAACTGTCTTCTCAGTAATATCATTAGTTCAGTTATTTTGAAAAGAGTGATGACTATTCGCTCTGAGAGAGATCTGAATGTGAGAAAGCTTAATTGATTCCAAGAAAGAAACTTACTTAAACTTAAAAACAAGAGGATTCTTGTTCATCTATTACCACCAATAACCAATCCTCCATAACCAATATTCACAAAGTAAAAGTATCTTTGCATAATTTATGGAAAATCAAAAGAGGATATTTTGCATTTGCACCACACATACCGTCATATCATTTCTTTAAAAAAAAAAAAAAAAAAAACCTTTTGCTGCAAATGCAGTTTCTCGGAAGGCACTTCACACTTAGATCAGGGCATTTTCTAGGCATGGGCTCTCAAACATCAACAGGTTGGATAGTAAGTGTCCAAATACTGAAGCTTTAAAGGTCTCCCAACAGATTTGTCGGTTGGGTTTATGGATATGTTATGCCAATCATTGCTCGCTGGGAACTTTTGCTCTACTATTGTCCTCTGTAGAGGGGTTGCATAGATGAAAGACTATAGTACCATAATCCTGATAATCTGAGAGATTGCCTCATCAAAATTTAGATTTAAACTAAAAATTACAAGGACAAATTAGTCTTTCTACTGTTTCATGCTTATATGGCTCCATGCATATCTTCCATTAATAATATCATAGAACAGATGTGGATGTACAGCAGCATACAGAGTCTGACGCTTTAAGTTATCAGGCTTCTATATCTGCATCACATCCCAATTTTGTTAGACTAGAATAATTCTTCATTTTTATGTCTCTCTTTGTTTTGTTTGAGACTGGATCTTGACTTTTTTTTATTTAAATTTGTTTCCCAGCTTATAAGCAGACCCTTCTGGCTTAACTGGGCTGTTAATGAAAGAGTTTCAGATCCCGGTTGTCTGATCTACCCACATCCTTCAGCTCCTTTAAGAAAACATGACTCTAAAAGAAACAAGCAAACTGTGAAAAGGTGCCTGGAATTCTTTTTTTCTTCAAAAACTGAATAAACTTTGAGGAGTGGCTTCTTCATGTGTTTGGTTTGTTTTTTAGTTGGTCTCTTTTTCTGACTTGGTCTAATTACTGCTTTTAGGAATATCAGCTGTTGTTTGAGCAAAAACATGAAGTAATGCAGAATAAATGATATTTGTTTTACTTTGACTGAAATTAAGGTAAATTGTGATGAAATAACATCCGTCCTTCAAAACATCTATGTGAAAATAACATAAATATCTCTCTATCCAAAATTTTATAGACACTAATATACATCTGGAATGTGTAATTGAACAACGGAAGGAGAGAGGCCCCCATGCCTGGATTGGAACTTGGGATAGACCGATCGTGCTGTGAAGAGAGTGCGAACCTTTCCACCAACATGAAGATATGTAAGATTGGTCACAGTACAGGTGCTGGTGCTGGAGCTGGAGCAGAGAGGTTGATGGCTCACTGCGACTTCAGAAGACTTCCTGATCAGACTGTAGGAGGAGGTGAGAATAGAGAAAAGAAAGGTGCAGACCACACAGTCGTGCTTTCTGCAGCATGAGCTGTACTTATGTGCTTGCATTTTGTTTCAGTCTGCACTGATCCTATCGCTCTAACAGTATCATTTCATGTCACTTCAAGTCATTCATCATTTCTCGTTTCTGTGCCTTTATCTTGTCAGGGTTTTGTAAACCTCACTCGCCCAGCTCGCTGTTAAGTCTCCGTTGGGCCTATTTGTGTCACGCCTTCATCTTTTCTCTCTGGGGTGTGTATCTGTCGTCTTGTACTATTACCTTTTTGATTAAATCAGAATCAGAATCAGATTCAGCTTTATTGGCCAGGTGTGTTTAACATACAAGGAATTTTGCTTCGGTAAAAAAAACTGTGCATTCTCTGTACAAGTATAAACATCAAATAATAACAATAAACAAAACTTATAGTCAAGTAATTAGAGGTTAATATGTGTAGTATGAGTATGAGAAATCTCGCCCTCATGTAATGTTACACCTGTGTCTCATGTTACACTTTCCTCTTGTGTGTATTTGATATCTTTTTTTTAATTTGGTTTCCTGTATTTGTGGCTTTACTCAACCTTACTCTTCTTTACGTGTTTCAATCCCAATTCAGTAATGTGATACTTCAGTTGCCTGTTGTATATAGACTTTGAAAGTGTTACTCTTTTTTTTTCTTTTTTTTTTTATTCTTCAGTAAAAATGGCCTTTCATACAAGTTCTCCATCAAGCCGTATTAAGATGTGCACTAATCTCAAAATTAGAGATCACATGATTTGGACTGCGGAAGAAGTAATGACAATAGCAGTAATTAGCATATTTGATTGTGAAGAAATTGAGATGGGGGTGGTACTAGACAGACTTTTCTGATTTAGCGTACACTATTTGGTTCATCGCCAAAAGTCTGACTCGAACATTTCTCTCATTTCCTCCTGAGAGAGTCACTAGTTAACATCATATGAGAGACATGTATTTATGCTATTATCGGAAGCAGGACTGCCAGGAGAAAAGCTAATTAATCAGAGGAAGAATACATACGGTATACAAATTTCACACAAGAAAAGAGCCACAGTGAGGACTTGTCACTGGAGAGTTATAACAGGCACAATAGCAAATGATGAAACTCCCTTCAGTCTTGTGCCTGTTAAACCCAAATGTTATACTATTATGTGCAATTACAATCACTTATGATATGAATGCCTTTGTCATGCAAGATAGTTACAGAACACGAAATGAGATGCAACAACAAGCAGGTCACAAAATACACAATCATGATGCAAATAGACTCAATAGCAAGCTAAAATAGAAGGAAAAAACGTATTGGGTGTCATTTCTGAAGCATTTTGTTGCCCCAAAAAGAGAGATTCTGTAACTCATATTAGCGCCATTGTCCAGAAAATAGCGAGAAATGTCAAGCTGCTATTTAAATCTTGCTGATGATACAACCTGGGACAATAAGCAATTGCAGAATGTAAATGTTATATGTAAATCAGCGTTGGCATCTGGGTGACACAGGGGTAAAATATATCCCATCCAGCTTAAGGTTACTTCCTTGCGGCTGTGTTTCCAGCTTAGTTGGAACGCGGGTGATAAGAAGTGACTAATGACAGTATGCAGGGACTAATGAATACTGTATATGGGCACATTCAGGAAAGCTAAACAGGAGCAGAGGCAATCTGTGTTCGCAGGGAAGAGACCAAAAAACAGATTTTTTAAACCTGTTAAGCGGAAAAGTTGAGCTGTCCAAAAATGTCAAAAGCAATATGTAACAATGCAATAAAGCTAATCATTAAGAAGTCATTTTATCCAAACAATACATGTGAGACCTATTCAAAAATAATGAGCTCCTCTGGTTTGATTATAATAACAATAATCATACTCTTGATATCACTTCGCACTTTGGCTTCACCTCTATAAAGATTTTATACTTATCAAGATGGCAGTTTGACACTTGTGAATTCATGACTCAGTAAAACTAACTTTTACTGCAGAGGTGTGCACATACTTTAAATTCCTCAAGCAAAATATTGTTGGTGACCTTCTCTTATATTTTCTGCTATTGAATCTGTACAACTGTTTTATTCTTTGGGATTTTTTCCCCCCTCTTTTCTTGCATCACCACTGAAAACTTCTCCTGTGCTCCCTCCACTGACATAAACTCAGAGTGGTTTAAAAAGTGGCATAAAAAGGTGCAGATGTTGACAAGTGAACTTAGCAAAGTAAGCCAAATACCTGCTCTGCTGAGTTTGGTATCAATTTAAAGAAAAGCTTTATATCTGCAGAACATTTTTCTATATTTCCGAGATGCTCCACCAAGTCTGTTTTTTTTTTTTTTTTTTTACACAGATTTGGCTTTCTTTTAGATTCCAAACAATGATGTATCCTCTAACAACTAGGAATTATGTTGTCCAGTCATTGAATTATGCATTTTTTCATTGCGCTGTGTACTATTGTTTAAAATGTCTGTTGTTTGGTAAGGCTGTGATGGTTACTGGTACAAATCATAGAAAGATAAATTAACAAAAGGCATGATTGCGGTCCACATGTATTTATAAACCAGGAGTGGGAGGTGAACGAGACACAGTTGACACCAAAGAAGCAGTAATCAAGGTGTGACTGATGGAGGGCAGAGTAACAACACAATTCAGAATTCACACTGATGAGGGAGAAAGCTAAGACACCACAGACATGTAACATGAAGGCAGACATGTAGACAGCAACAGAAAATCTTAAGCATGAACACCAAAGACTGGCGAAACCAGATGAGACAAGACTAAACACACAGCAGAGCATTAACCAGATTCCAACACAGTATTAGGGTATGTTAGTATATTGATTGCCATCCACTCTGATTGACCAGATTAGGCAACAATCACTGCAAAAAATAAACAAAACAAAAAAAAAAAACGGTCGTTTGTCAGCAGTCTTAAGTCAAGGTCATTTTAAAGTCATATGGACATGTTCACATTATATCTCATAGTGAGAATATTCCCGAGGTCAAGTTCCAGTTTGGGGCTGCTGTGTCGGAAGTTTGCATCCTCTCTCTGTGTGTACGTGCGTTTTTCTCTGAGAACTGAGTTCACAAATATGTATTTTGGGAATTTGCTTGCTGTAAAATGATCTGTATAGGTGTGAGTTTAAGTGGTTTAAGTGTAGTGATTGTCACAGTCTGGCCTGTGATGGACAGGCGACCTGTTAGAAAAGCTCCAGTCTCCAGTGACTCTCAGCTGGATAAAGCAGTGGAGAAGGTGAAAGGAAAGATGCTGAGATTTTCAGCAAGACTGACCTTCTGACATACTTGACACATTTTTCATGACTCCAACACCTTAAAACAGCCTGCACATCGCACTATCTATTCCATTCTTTTAAGATATATTTAATTTCTAATATTTGTATATCAAGATAAACAGTAAACACAATTCAACAACCATCTTTGTACTTTTATCATCTTCAAGCTCGAGCAATTTATAATGGATTCTCATAAATTCCAGTCCACAGATTCCTTAAGTTGTTTCCTTAATTGAAAATCTCACTGTTGACTAAAATACATCAACTCTTTGGGAGAAAAAAAACCCCAGCTGTATATAATATGGAGTGATAAGGAAGGAGAGGAAAACTGCTCCTCCTTGAATAATTATTATATTAGGGAACGTACTGCTTATTGATTTCATCATTTGAAAGATGTAGCTCCTCTGTACAAGTGAAGAGAGAAAGCAAAAAAAAACAACTAAATATGTACATGTAAACAGAAGAATAACGACTATTACTGAATTACTGTGAATTGTTGCACCAATAACAGTAATATTTTTACAAACGTAAAACTGTTTTGGAGCATTCAAGTAAGATTAACAGTGAATATAGGTCACTAACCTATGAGTACTTGTTGTCTTTTCACATTATTATTGTTGCGAGTAGTGTTGATTTCCTCTGTCTTCACTCACTCACTCACTCACTCACTCACTCAGTCACTCACACAACCAAACACACAAATGTACGCAAGCACATGCACACAACACCCTTAACAAAGTCTGCATAGCGTGAGAACTGGGCCGTGGGGTCACGGTGTTTTGGAAGACACTCAGAGTACACAGAACAGGCCTCAGGAGAGACGTCTCTGTAAACTCTGTCGGTGGCTTGTAATTAAGTGAGACTGTGTCAAAGCGAAGCCAAAAGAACACGCGTGTGGACTGAAAACACTGAGTGTTGGGTTGCAAGAAATGTAATCCGATTAGATTACTCAGTATACTGAAAGGTTTTTTTCACGCACACGTCTGTGAGATAGAAGGAGGAAGAGATTCAATCGTTTCCTAAGATATCAAAAATAAATCAACACTAATACAGTACTTATGTGTGGTATTGATATACAGAGCAGTGGGAAATTATTTCTGAGGTGAGGGGGATAGTGGCGCTCATCCATCAAGCAATACTATCACAAAGGCATCTTGTGGAAGGTATAATGAGGGTCTATCTCAGTAGGGTGGAAACTGTAGAGTGTTACAGGGAGAAACAAGAGATTCATCAATCACATAGTCATAGAAAATCTGTGGTAATTCTCTGAGAGGTTTGAAACAACCTCCCTGCAGAGTTATTGTGCAAGTGTATTATGAAAAAAACAACACTGTTTGGAAGACAAATGGTCAACAATTACAGATAGTATTGGTTCACATTTTATCAATTAATGAAAAAAATGTAACTATTACCAACTAAATTTTTTGGGAAGCATTTTTGCTTCACAACATTTTCTCACAGCGACCTGAATGTTTGACAATACAATTGGCTAACTATATATTGTCTTAATACTTTACTTTTGCTACTCTATAAAATAGACTTTAAATCACTCAAAAAGCCAAGAGTTGTTGAAGACAATACAACATGCACTTCAATTCCTTCCAATATATTCCTGTAACACATTTGAATTTGTGTATGAGCAGCACTACTTTTACTGGTTTGAATATAAATGTCTTCTTGTATCAAATGCAAAACATATTTGGGGCAAAATGTGGTTTTGAACAGTAATGAACAGTCAACTCTAATGAGCTCACCATGAGCATGCCTGCATGAGGTTACATCTTCCTGATGCAACTCACGCGCACCTTAAAGTTTGTGTGTGTGTGTGCACACAAATGTAAAACAATGTAAAACCCCAAATTTCATTGTGAACACACAATAAACTCGAGACAACACAAAAACTGTAATAGCTTATTGTTTTAAAGCATGTGGTCAAGACCTCAAATGAAGTGACTAAATCTATTTCATGATATCTGAAATTGGAGATTGCTCAGTATAAATTAATTTAATTTAAATTTCAAGCATTAAATATATTTCTTATGGAAATTCCCAGAGGAAACCAGTCGTAGGTGGATAATCCAGGCCATAGCTAGTACTGTGATCATGCCACTGAGCACATTTTGCAGCCAACCTGTGCAGTCTCCCATCGTTACCACTGTCCTGTGCTGAAGGCTGCGATGGAATCTGTTTCATGAAATCTCTGTCAGTTCAACTCTCTCGTCTTCATCCCCTAATTCTGGTGTAATCTCATTTCTTGTTCATTGAGGCTGGAATTCAGCTGCAGTCACAGTAATAGAAAAAGACATATTCACTCTGTCAAACTTGTATGGAGTGAGTCCTTCTCTGTGTGCATGTACTCTGATGCGAGTCATTTGACTTCATAAAGTGGCCATTTTGAAACGAGGACACGAGGAACATGATTGCCAGGAGCTTCCAGGGATGCACGTCTCCGGAAAAGGAAGCCGAGTGATATAAAGCAGGGCCGCCTGGTGATTTATTACCATTCAGACAGCACAGCCTGATGAAATAAGGAGTTGCTGATTGGCGATAACTCACAATGGCTGGGGAAAATTGTCAAGCATGCTACATTTCAAATTACTCCAAAGTCACAAATTCCATTGCGTGAAATACTACGTCGGCTTACTTTTTTGACGTTGTTGAATTGCTTCATGCTTTTTTTCAGACATTGAGACACTTCATTAAAATGTAATAACAATTTAATTTTCTGTCACTTAAAGCAGAAAATACAACAGTGCAGGTCACATTGGATGACTGTAAGACAATTTCCTAAAATTCGAACATTTTTGGTTTTACAATTGATGGGCAGTGGGACATCATTTCAATCACATTTAAGCTTGATATGAATTGCCATTAAGCTATGACAGTATTTCTAGATGTATTTAAATTCAGAGACAGTTGTTGCAGTGTTTTGTGAATGCATTGCAGGTGGGCTGCAAAAGGTCCTTCACAATAATTACATACAAAGTTGTCAGTATTCAGGTTTGTAATTGAATTTGTTATGAATACGACAAATATACACTTGTACATATTTCTGGCGAAACATTATCAACACAGATAATACAAGGTGTTTGAATTATGTTTCATTCTTCATTTATCCGACATATATTGACCTAGTTTTGTCTTGAAATAGTTTTTTGACCTTAACTACACCTGGGGCTGGTGAGAAGTAAACTTGAATGTTTGATAAGCCACATGAGATTCTCCAATCATATTCATTGAGGAGGGGAGCTGCAGGGAGAAGCTCGGAGGGGTCACAAGTTTTTCCTGTTTTGTTTTTTTTCTCTTGATGTCTGGGTTGAATACGCTGACATTTCAAATGTTTTCTCATATCAGTGTTGAGGAGTGCGCTGTTATCATTTCTTATCTGTGTTGCTTGAATAAATACAGCATACATGTTGACCTATTGGGGACAAATATGGGATTCTGCTTTCTGCCTTTTGCTGTTAGATTTAATCATATTTCACAAACACACCAGCTATGGTCTTAATTACTGTTGACTCTTTGATGATTACTGCTCTGTAGTAAAGGTAACATTTTTTCCTTCACAATCTCAGATTGCCCATCCCTGATAGTGTTATGTATTGTAAAAATATTATAAAATAAAAAATATATATCAATTGACCCAATAATCCTCTCCTTCCTCTGTCAACTGCTCTTTTCAAGGTTCACGACAGCAGATCATCAGCATCCATCTCATCTTTTGCATGCCTGCTCTACCGTTAGACCAACCAGCTACATGTCCTCTTCATTCATGGGTCTTCATCTTCTCCGTCAGACTGGCAGCTCCATATCTAACCCTTTGTCTAATATATCCACTCTTCTCCACATGTACCAACTGTCTTAACCCTTTCTTGCTTACTTGTTAACTACTCAACCTTTATTAAGTGTACTACATAATGTAAACATGTCTTATGTATAAGCTTCCCTGTGTATAATGTATAACTGCATATACGTATGTATTGAATTATTTTTGTTGGTGACATTTCTCATGATCAACATTTGTTATGACGTACATTTTTTGTACTAATAGACTGTATGGTCATGTTTTGTCTTTGCTGTGGCTTCCAATAAATTACAGAAATAATACATAATTGTATGTTTAGTTTAAATAGATATCCAATACGTTTGGATTTAAATTATTTTTCAAATTTACTCCTTCAAATCTGTTGCTTCCGTGTATTCCCATTATAATAAATGTGCCATTTGTGTTCACTGTGCTTTATGGGGCAGTTTCATTTATTTATAACGTGTGCTCACTGTCTTGATAGAAGTGTCAAGTTGCACTGAATCACCAACTATCATTCATAGAGTGCACTGGATCAGTATGTCTCCCAAGATGCCTAAAATTCAAGAATGATTTCGGGTGCATAGATGTTTGCACGGTTCTTATCCAGATGGAAAATCTCAGATCTCGATACCTCAGAGAGGATACAACTCCACACCGCTGCCACTTTGCAAGTTGGGGAAAAAAAAAAGTATGCTCTAAAAGTCAGGATTGAATTTGGATAGCAATGCTACATCATGTTTCTGATGGAATTATGCAAGAACTGCTCTTCTCTGTTCTGACACAAACCTGTCCATCCATTTGAGTGATTACTCCCAGTTTTAATAGGCTGTGATTAAGTCAGCATTTGATTTGCACCTTTTTTAGCTAAATAAACATTTAAGTAAACAATGAAAGAGGAAACTATGATCAACTGTCACATATTCTTTGACAAAAATAATATTTCTTTGAACAATATTCAATATATTTGCTCTCAAACAATAAAAAATTGCATGTTATGTGTATTCAAAATTAGTTTCCTTTTGGTTCGGTGGTGAGATACGTTTAGTCCTGCTCGTCAGAGCACATGGGACCAGCTTCAGTACTGCTGAACATCCATCAACTGTTATTCCTACATTTTCAAACATCTATCCATCTATCCATCTATCCATCTATCCATCCAACCATCCATCCATCCACCCATCCATCCATCCACCCATCCACCCATCCATCCATCCAATTTAGAAACACTAATTAACCTCACATTTGCAAACAGTTCATCAGAAAATGTCCAAGACATTATTCTGTGTGATTCTCATTAGTCACCTCATCTTGGGGAAGATTAAATCAGCATGGATTTTGAACTATCCAGACAACTCTTAAGAATTCTACTTTCAAAAATAGAAATGTTCAGTAAAGACTAACTCCATCTGGGCTCCAGTGTGCATAATAAACATTGTGTCTGAGACAACACAGAAGCAATTGTGCCCTGACCTTTGAAAACATTAGTGTGCAACAACATGTGAATAAATGAATTTGATCAAATTTACCTTCAGCAGTCAAAACAAAACGTTTTTATTCAAACTTACCAGGTTCATATGAAGCCTTTCCTTAATATCAATGTTGTTTATTCCCATAGATTCATATGACATGACCTGCTTCCGGTAAACAGCTGTTGTCTCATTTGTCCTGTGTTCCTCTGACTATCCAAATCTTTGGTATATCTGTGTGTGTGTGATTGTGTGAGGCTTGCTTTCACGAGACACCTCTAAATCCAACTCTTTATGAGACGAAGACCAACACTGGGCACAGTCTCAATGCAGCTCTGGTTATCATCTCTCTGCAGAAGAACAGACAGCCTTGAGGTAATTCCAAACAGTTCATAAGTAATGCTATGATTTTTTTGGCTATGTCATTAATCGCAATGACAACAGAGGGAGAAATCGCGTCTATTGCCTCTGCTCAGGTCTGATTCTGTCTGATGACAAAACAAAAGTCCAAACAAAACATCATAGTATTTATTCATCATGAATATTATTTGAACCCTTCGTGGTCTGATTTGTTCATTTAGGATTCAATCCTTCTTTCTTGATACCCATAGAGGCTGTTGATCAGTTATGCATTTGACAGGTTAATTGTTTATTTACACTAAGATTGAAAGAGTTCTCTGATTACTTATGAGGCCAGCAGATAATATATGAACCCTGATCCTAAGACAGTGGACAACATAAAATTGTACTTCTTTTGCTGCTCACCATTGAAATTTTTATACAAAATACAAAATTGCTCTGCTCCCAGCAATTAGAGCTGAACACAAGTTTGACCACTAGTATGTATTATTTGTTACATTAGCCTTTTTCTCTGAAGACCCCTGTACATAACTGGGCTTTCTCTGAATACATCCAGAAAAAGTGTTGATAATTTTTAATCCTTGGACCAGGGCAATCACAGTGATTTCGTTTCTGCGGGTACTCCGTTCTGTCTCCGATACAAAGTCAGCACCACTGTGACTATGAGACAAACATAACAATCCACAACTGACAATCAAGACCAACAATCATAATATGAACCACATTCCCCAGATAACTTAATAACTAGTCTCCGTTTGGCACTCGTTTCGAAGTATCCTACCCACAGTGCTCAGATTTCATGCACAGAAAAGATAAAAATGATAAAACATGCCAAGTTTTTAAAAGTATTGAGGATTGTGTCGGGAGAGAAAGTCACTAACAATAACTCTTGAATCTGCTTTTAAACAGTGCTGTTAAGATGACATAAATGATGATTTTTGCCTGAAGGAATAAAAGCTGAACTCTTCCAAACGTGTCAGAATCCCACCAGTCAAAATGGACAATGCTTTTACCATAGATAAAATAAGTCTTTTCACCCCTCTCCTACACCTGCTGATAGGCATTTTTGTTTGGTAATTGCCTCAATTAAGCATGGGGGAAAGTGTGATAAATGCAGCCATTTCTTAAATTGTCATAGCAATGCGGTGAATTCCAGCATATTCTCTATGTGATCAGAGTGCTCTCTGAGGCACAGCTTTAATGTGGAAATCAACACTTTTGAATGCAGAGAGGTTGAGAGGCATATGATGCACCAGCTGGTGAACACTGAAAGTTGAGCAGGAAGGACGGGTCCTTGTTTCACTTTGATGAAAATTAGTGGTACTTTTATAGCAGAATTGTTTTGGGGGTTTTTTGTTTGTTTTTTCATGTGTGTGATGTGAATACAAATCACAGTCAAATGTTTTGCAATGAATGCCTCAAAATATGCAACTATACACTGCTTCTGTTGTTGTTTCTTTAAATCATCTTTAAATGTGGGTCAATTGTCTTCCTCCCACAAAGCGGTATGAGAAACGCCTGACCATTTGACCTTTTCAAACATTCGAGTCTTTGAACAATCATGTAGGAAGTGATATCAAAGCACGACATGACTTGTGGTCGAGTGACTCCCAGCGCTCTGCCGGGGACTGATAAGATGGCACATAGTCAAAGTCGACGGCGGATTACCATATTGAGAGTTTGAAAGGGAGGCAAGAAAAAGTATGTTTGTGTATATTCCTGTGTGTGTACAAATATCTGGTTAGCTGTATGACAAATGGAACCCACAATATGTGCAGGCAAGATCTCCCCCCTTCTCCTCTTTGTGTTATTTTAAACATTTCAAATGATGTTTCAAGAAGACAGAGAAAAACTTAATTCAATCCTTTCTTGATTTATGTTACTTTGAACGCAGCTGATGTCTGACTTTCTGACAGATGCTTTAGGATGAAAAATGAACGAGTCGGCAGCGCAGCTGACTGCGATACTTTTGCTCACTGCACACAGACCAGCCCTTTGTCTCAGGAAATACCAGGAATTTTGATGCAGGTCAAAGACCTTTGAGGGTAAGTGAAGTAAAGCTGGACTGTAGGGTGTGTGAGTTGGGTTTTTTTTGGGTTTTTTTTTACATTCTCACAAACACACATTCACTCCTCGCTCTCCAGACATACGTATGGTTATACATAGAAGCCTCATCAGTTACTCAATGGTACAACAACTTTACAACTGTACTGGAAAAAGGCAACAAGCTTCAGTCAAAACTGTCCAGCCTCAAAAAAACCTCCATAATGTGACTGTGTAACAGACTGGACAGACTATGAATTTCTCCATAACTCAGCTAAATGTGATAATTTTTAGTTCAGCTGCAAACTTTTGTCCACTTTTCCTCCTAAAAAGGAAAACAAAAAGGATGCAGTGAGACGTAGCTCATTCAGTTACTTTGCAATAAACAAGTAGAGATGGATTGACCTGTCGATTTTATGCTTGGAAAACGATCAACAACACAAGCTGAGCCACAGCAACCCTTGTCTGAGGCTCACATCTCATCCAATTGGTGGCCTTACTTTTCCTTTGTTTTATCCAGGCCGCAAAAGTTAAAGCAGCTATCCATCTATAACCTCGGTGTCAAACTTATGGCCAGTGGTTCAAAATGGAATGGAATGACTTTAGGATGACCTATTTATGCTGCTATTTTAGTGGCTTGCTCACTCAAAATCAAATTAAGATCAATGCGCCTGCTGAACATGAGAGTTTGACACCGTTAATAGAGTGGTCAATAGAATTGCCACCATTTGGAGATGTTGGAGGTGAGGTTTTGATCCCCATGTGGCTCTTTTGTCTTTCTTAAGGTCCCTGTATAGATCTCTTATGAAGTGTTATCATAGAACCATTATGAAGCTGCTCACATTGCATAAGACATTGGGTGACACTACAAATCATGTACTCGATAAAAATGTATAATCATTAAAAAAAAATAGATGTTGTCATCCTACGTCTTGTAGTATGACCATCCTATGTTTAAATCTGTCTTTTTTATAACTTAATGTTATGAAAGGCTTTGTGAATATTTCCACTGAAATGTCCTCCTGCCTTTCAGTGCTGTTTGAAGATACAGACTGCTTCAAACCATTTATGTCCTGCAGAGAGGCATGCTGTGACTTTCCGCCTATCCACCAATCCATCCATCCTCTGTGCTGTTGCATCCAACCCAATATCACAGGGCGCAGGAGCCAAGTACTGCTGATAAACATTAAATGATGAACTGATTAAATGCAGGGTTGCCAGGTGAATTCAAATGCAATCTTTTGCGGGGGACTGCTGGAAGAAGCCAGGGTACTTGGAGAAACGCTTTGCACAAATACACACCAACTGAAAGTAGAGACCTTCTTGCTATGAGGTGAGTTAAAGCTGTACTCCACCAATCAGATGTAACTTTTCAGGATATGAAATTTGAATCTGTTTAATGTCATGACTCAATATTTATTCTTCTAACATGTGACAAAATGGAAATTTTAGCCATTCTTGCTTGAAGATGGACAAATACAATTCATACTTGCTGGTAAAGTAATTCACTTGTTTCAGGAAAATAGGCAGCCTTTACATGGTGGAGATGGCTGATGCTCCACGTATAAAGTTTATAAATGGAAGTCAATCGTTGGAACAAACTGGAATTGAAGCAAAACATAAGCAGAACTCAAAGGGTACGACTGATTCACTTCCTTTTTTAGTTCAATCAAATTCACAGAAATTAGAATTAGTTTTTTGAATATCTGATATGCTGTTTAACAGTGTCAAAAAGCATTGCGGCACAAGTTCACACGTTTTTGAGACACACAAGGTACCACCCGCAGCAAAAATAAACATTTTCACAATCAAGCTCTCATTAAACATGTATAAAGGGTTGCTATCAGTGGACACCTGCAATAGAAATGGGCAGGCGTTTTCTAGTTTCTCCAGTAATCCTCTGCAGGACTCATACAGCAGCCAGCTACACTTCTATGTTTTGACAGCTTTTTGCCTTTCGGGTTTTTCGGCAAGTGAGACTCAGCTTTCTGTAGATATATGAAAATCATTTACAGCCTTAAAGCAGAGACTGGAAAAAGCCAATGGCAAAATTGTTGCTTCATTTTTAACAACTTGAAAAAACAAATCTGAGGAAAACACTCAGTCCATTCAAAAGAATTCATCTTTTGAATGTGCTGGTTAAGACACAATCATTAGTGACCTCTCGTCTCCACAAAGTACTTCATTTTCTAAAACTCCCTCTGACATGCTCCACAACATGCAGCTACAAAATCTTCCCTCCTTGCAGCAGCCCACTGGTCACTGTGGCTGCTGATTTTGTCCTCTCGAAGGAGCAGGTGGGTTGTCTTTTTTTATATATACATATGTATATATATATATATATATATATATATATATATATATATATATATATATATATATATATATATATATATATATATATATATATATATATATATATATATATATATATATATATATATATACATATAAATCCAATAATAAAGATGTGTCTTGACAGCTGAGCAGATTAATTGTGACTAGAAACAGAAGCCCCGTCACCCACACTAAGGACTCAATATCAGAACCAAATTGCCATAATATCTTTTACACATTTCAGCCAAACCCACCAATCAAGTGATTTGAAGGACACCTAATTATTTTTTTGGACTGCTAAATTTCTGAAACAATATTTGTGATTATTGAAGATATTGGTACTTAAATCAATGTGTGTTCATTTGTCCTACAATAAGGGTGCATACCAAACCTTACCAATACTCCCCTGCATGTTTTATCTCCTCCTCTAACACCCCTCATCCACATGAATGGGTTGTTATCAGGCTGCTGCAGGTCTTGATAACAATCCATTTGTTTGAATGAGCAGAACTGAAGTGTAAAGATACTTGTTTTGGTTCTTCGTGCTGGAAAAAAAAAGTATTTGCTTGTTCACGTTGAGTTTATTTCGACATTTTATTTTTTTAATTAGATCAGACATGTGACCATGCAGAACTATTGAGGATACACATGAATATGAGTATAGCTTAATGTGCTGTTAGAAACAGGCATCACTGTATGTGCTGGTTATAACAATACCAACAAAGAAGAACGGCAAGGAGGAGGGTAAGTTCTGGGTGTCTTGCCACGTGATTGTTTTTTTCTCCTGTTTTTTTTTCTCTGTGCTGCATTCATATCTCTCTCAAGCTGCTTCACAATGGAAGCAAAGCTGGCTGTGTGTCTGAGTGACATATCTAAGATGTCCTGCGAAAACAGTTAAAGAAAGTGGGATGTGTTGCAATATTTGACTGGCCATTTCAATCGCTGGAAAATACTGAATAGTCATCTCACACACACACACACACACACACACACACACACACACACACACACACACACACACACACACACACACACACACACACACACACACACACACACACACACACACACACACACACACGAGTGGTGCCACATGAAGCATGAAAATCAAGGATGATACAGAGGCAGGAAGCAAAGAAATGTAGGAAAACAACCCTATTGGCTGGTTATTTAGTGAAGCTGAAAAGAAACTGTAACCCCTTAAAAAATTTGTAAATGTAAATACATACATACATACATACATACATACATACATACATACATACATACATACATACATACATACCCCTACTATTTTTCACTTCATTGGGACTTTAAGCAAACAAGACCAGTTTTTCAGTCGGTCTTGGTCCATGGTGCCACTGATGCACAATAGAATTGAGTTCGTTTTATCAGAGCTAAACCTGCTAACTGTGAACACACACTTAAACATGTAAAAATGTGTGTTGTAATATAATATTGTCACTAAGTAACATTTTTAATTAATGTGCTGCAATGACAGGATCCTCATGACGTTAATGACCAAATTCCCGTCTGAAATTGAGCTGCACTGCTTAATTATTGAAACATGTGAGCATTAGTGCTGCTAATGATCACCATCCTCACCGTGATTTACGCTCATGTGACTACTTCCGTTCGTCTTCACAGCTGCGTCTAAGAATAAAGCTGACAGAAAACTAATAAAAGCCCTACCTTATAATTGTATCCATATTTCACAACACCACACGCCAACGTTTAATGTAACACTTCCCCAATATATTGCACTGCACATAAAGAGCAGCACCCTAATCTTACAAGACAAATAAATTGGCCTTATCAAGGTTGGATTTCTGAGTGAACTGTGGGTAAGACAAGATAATTGTACTAATTCAAGATAACATTTCCGATGTGAGATATTTTTACAAGACATAATTTCAAAAGCACTGACAAGAAACTTTTTCATGGCTGTCAGGGCTCAACATGAAATCAATACTTTTTTTTAACAGTAAGATTTGTCTAATTATAGAAAGGTCTCTTTTGTTTCCATCTCGTCAGTGATTCTGTAATATGCTGTGTAATTATCATTAGACATCATTAAATCATGTGGGGAGAGACTGGAATGTTTTTGATCATTTCACAGAATCATCTTAAGATTTATCTTCTACAACATGAGCTGCTGATTTCAAGCATATTGATCAAAATCTGATATAAAGATGGAAATGGAAAATTCGATAAAGGTTTGTCTACAGTCAAAAGATTTCTGCTGACTACTGCGGGAACTGGTGTCATGAGCAGAATATCTTGCAGGTAAAGTTGTAAGACTTGCAAAATGTTTACTTTGGTTTTACACGACAGGTTTACTGAAAATGACGTGATGAACGTGACATACAATTTTCCAGCACAATATATACAAAAGTAACCACTCAATCATCTTCTTTGTCCAACAGGAGGGGAGGAGCTGGGCTGGGCCCAACAATGAGCAGGTGACACTATGGACAGGTCAACCGGTCAATCACATGGTTAAAAATCTGTCAACATAGGCACATCGACACAACCCATGAACGAACCAGAACATGCGAACTCCACACCGGGAATTAAAGTGGGATATTGTCATGAGACTGAAGTTGAAGCCTTGTCTCAACAATCTCCAACAGAAATTCCAGAGTGTGTTTTCTGTCAGATTTGAAATGAATTAACTGGACACAGTCATTCAGCATCTATTTCTTGCTAATCAAGGCACAGTTGGTGCTCAAGCTGCTGCGCCTCCATCTTCTCCTATGTGTGCTCCCCTTACAAGGCATGTTTTTTATTCATTCGTTTGTTTGTTTGTTGTTGTTGTTGTTTTTACTTATTTCATTCATAAGCACATTGTAATTCATGGAAAGTCAATACTGTCTTTAACACTTTACCCATAGCAGCATCACAATTAGCGTACACAAATCAAGCATCCTGCAGAGCAGCGTCATGACTCCCCTCGCGACCCCTGACTCCCCTGACCTTCCCTCACTGGTGACAGACAGGTGACGACAGCATTGTCCTCAGCTTCAGCTGTGAATTTAAATCACAATTGAAGCATCTTTATTCAGCGAGCACAACTCCGCCAATAGGCCAATCTTACGTTGACACAAAGCGTATACCAGCTGTGTAACATTGCGTCATCAGAATAAATTGACAATCATTCTGGTCGTTGCATTTTGACCTGCGGCTTATCACAAGAAACATGCATGCTGTTTCCAACTTGTTCTGATTTATACGGTCCAACTAAATGTCTTGAGGACTTCATGATGTTACACTGGTACTTGCAGGACAACCAAGTGATTGTTTATTTGTCAAGGTTTTAATTTGTCACTCTCATTTGGAAATATCCTGTTACATCTGTTTAACTGTACAATGATGTGATATCAGGCACTCCAGCCCAAAATAGGTACTCTACACAGCATTGTAGTGAGACCCTTTAATAGAGCAGTATGTAGTTTACCTCATCATGTTTTCCTTGAATATTATTAAAACCCTGCTGAATGAATAGTTCAGACTATGTTGTCATTCACTATTTCTGGGAGATTAGTTTAAATGATAATATTCCAGAGTCAGTTTGGAAGATGGCATTTTGAACTACTAAAGAATTGAATGAACATCTATACATGAGTGTGTAGCTAATAAAAACAACCAAATTGAAGGTTTTCTCATATTATCAACTGTGACCATTTAAAAGTGGGGTGTTTTTATCACTAACCACCTGCCTAAAACAATCTCTGTGCACAGTTCGAGTTTCTGATTACTTTCATCATTGCACATTCAGAGTCATTACGTATAAATAGAGCTTATGTTTGACTTTACTAAGGAAGTTCTATTCATGTCCTGTCTATATTCATCCAAAAGCAAATATGCAAATTTTTGCAGATTTCATTTTTTTTGTATCAATTACATCAATTGATATTATGGGTTTTTCAAGAGCCAATCAGTCTTTAATCCATCCTCTTTCGGCATCAATGTAAAATGGTCATTTAGCCTTTCAGAGTCTGTGTACAACCCTCCTTCTCCTCTTCCCTTTCCTCCTCCCCTCACTTCACCCTAATCAGCCTCTCTTTTTATTTTCACCAGTCATCCACCTTTCAATTCAACCACTCCCAGCAAACAGTCCAATCCTTTGACCAGTATTTCACTCATCACCCGAGGCTTCATACAAAATCCTTCCCATTATATTGTTATCGCTCAAGAACATAGTTGATGTTTATTACCTACATGGTTTGATTTTCTTCTTCTATCGAGCAAATATTGTTGTCCTTGAAAGGAAAGAATATGCAGAAAATCAAAACAAACACACATCCACAACACAGTCACTGTAAAGGAAGAAAGAACTCCAATAGGTTTGTCCCTTTTCCCAAGAAAACTTCCTCATTCTTTCAGATAATATCTCCCTTATTAAAATAACATTATCAGACATTCTCTGCAGGAATGTGGAGTTAAAAGCTCTTGTTCCCGGCTTGATTGCCATGCATTACGTTGGTTGTTTGTTACTTCTCTGCTCTGTGTGCTCTTTCTGATGGGTTTCTTTGTGTTAAAAGAGGGTCCATCTCTACATCTCCAGCAATACTTACTTTTGTGGCATCTGTTTTCCTTCTTCTTTTTTTTTTTCTCAAGTTGGCTTTGAGATGAGTGTTTTGTAATTTATGCTACATAAATTTAATTAAATAGATAGCACTGAATAGACCAGTGTCTTGTGATGTCAAAATACACTCCATAGCTGCACTGATGGGTGGATGTGAGAGGATGTTTTCCCATGCAGAGTTTGTTTGTCCTCTCTGTGACTCTGCCTCTTGACCTTCCGTCTCCTCCAGGCTCTCTGGTGGCTCATACAGGCCTGTGCTTCTACTTAGGCTATGCACACTTGGAGATGGCAGCTGCAGAGTCAGTTGGGAACAAGGAAGTGCCTCAGTAGGCCTATGACTTTCACACTATGGTTTCATGTAGTGTAATGCGTTTTGATCTGATCCTGCTGTGACTTATTTTGAAGAGAAGTTTATAATGAGAGAAGAATGTGGACATTCTTTAATCTAGTCTTGCCTTTGTTTTATTTACCTCTGAATGCAAATCGTGTCCCATGAAGACATTAAATGACCTTTATATTGTTATGTATACGGATGCACAAACGTGTTGGTGAAATAAGGCCAGATGTGTCAGATCAAATAAAAACTGACCACACTGAAAGCAACGCTCTCTTGTGGAGTGCTGTGAAGGCGACGTGAGTGAGTGTGTGTCGTGTGGGTGGAGCTGTCGGTTCCGACCTGCTGGTCCAGCTCTGATCAGGGAGTTGTTACAAAGGATGCCACCAGTGGAAAGCCACTGCATGGAAGAAATGCAGTGAAATGGACCAAAATGCATTTTACTTCTTTTTTTTTTAATTATTATTATTATCGTCGTTGCGGGTAGATGTACTTCATCCATCAAGAAGTAAACCCAGGCCGTTTTTAGTGAGTTAAAATACTTAAAGGGGTTTCGTAGTCACGCGTGTATTTTGTGATGGAGTTGTTTGAGTTTAGTTGACGTGTTTCGCGCGGCTTGATTCACATGTTGACAGGGAGGACGGCTGCTTGGTGATCTCGCAGACGAGAGACTGAGAACTGTGTCCGTCACTCTGCATTCTTAAAAGAAACAAACTTAGCCCAAAGTTCTCTTTATGGCGTTTCAAAATGACAGCCTCTAACTTGAGGAACGAAAGCAACCATGGGATGTATTTTTCTGAAGCTATTAATGGATCTCTTTTGGACCAGATGCTCTTTCAAAATGACAGCATCACGACGTGCAGGAACTTCACCATGGACTCGCAGGTGGTCGGGGTCGGGGTCTTTCTCTCGGTTTTCATCCTGGTGGCGATCGTTGGGAATATTTTGGTCATCCTGTCCGTGGTTTGCAACAAACACCTGCAAACCGTCACAAACTTCTTCATTGTCAACTTGGCCATGGCAGACCTTCTGCTGAGCATCATCGTGCTGCCTTTCTCTGCGTCTTTAGAGGTGCTGGGTTGCTGGGTGTTTGGACGGGTTTTCTGCAACATCTGGGCGGCGGTGGATGTACTCTGCTGCACCGCATCCATCCTCAGCCTCTGCATCATCTCGGTCGACCGATACATCGGGGTGAAGCACTGTCTGAAATACCCGAGCATCATGACAGAGAGGAAGGCTGTGGCTATCCTAGTACTCGTCTGGGTTTCATCCACGGTGATCTCCGTCGGACCGCTGCTGGGTTGGAAGGAACCGCCGCCGGTGGACGAGAGCATCTGCAGGATCACGGAGGAGCCGGGATACGCGCTCTTCTCCTCGCTCTTCTCCTTCTACCTCCCGCTCATGGTCATTCTCATCATGTACTTTAGGGTGTACGTGGTGGCCCGCAGGACTACCAAGAGCCTGGAAGCGGGCGTCAAGCGGGAGAGGAACAAGTCGATGGAGGTGGTCCTCCGTATACACTGTCGGAGCGCGCCGGAGGACGCGCGTCCCGCCAGCTGCAAGAGCAACAAGAACCACCCGTTCAGAAGTTCTCTGTCTGTCCGGCTGATGAAGTTCTCCAGGGAGAAAAAGGCTGCTAAAACCCTCGCCATCGTCGTGGGGATGTTCATCCTCTGCTGGCTGCCGTTTTTCTTCTTTCTGCCACTCGGTAGGCTGCGTTATGACTTTCTTCTGCGTAACGCTGCGTAAAATGTGCTCCAGTTGGCGTATTGGGCTTTTTATATGCACACAGATGTAATATTCGATTCGAGTACTCATCTAGTCACGAATCAATGTTTGTTATCAAATTTTATTATATTAAGAGTGGTAAAATTGTTAATTATTACACATGGAATGCTTTAAAGTGCCTTACTCAGGATGGATTTCTTGTTTTACTATTTTGTGAAATGTTATTTACAGAGACATTTAAATTATTCCTTCCCACCCATGATGAGTTTAACTATTTATTTATATGTATTTTGGTTTTCCCTAGAGTGCTGCAACATTTTATGTCTGTAGCTCCTTGTAACGATCAGCCATGATTGTTTTTTTTTTTTTTTTTTTTTTTTTTACAGACAAAACAACGTACAGCGTACTTTAAAAATAGACTTTTATCACCAAGTAAAACCTACAATGTCATAAGAAAACACACATATGCTTGATTTAATGATATTTATTTCAGGCACCATTCCAGGGCTTTGTCAACTTGGAAGATTGTCATAATGCAAAAAAAAAAAAAAGCAACGTTTTGGTTAGTAAAGGTCAAAAACTCGTTTTCATGCTTGAAATTTTTCTGAGAGCCTTTTTCTTCAGATGGCTTATGTCACATTCTTACAGCAGCAGCAGTCATAATAGACATACATTCTTTAGTAATGAGCTCTCTGAAACCAGACACCTTCAAGTAGGTTTCCTTCTTCAGCAAGAACCTTATACAGTAATAATCAATTATCTGAACATGCGTGCTTATTTGTATTTTGAGAGTCACTTGTGACCCAGAGGTCACTGCATAGTTCCACTGAGTACCCCCCCCCCCCCCCCCCCCCCCCCCCAAATTAAAAAAAAAAAAAGGCCATTCCTAACCCATTCCTTAAAAACAATTAAACACAATTCTGAATGAATGGCATGTCAAATGCTTTTAGAGGCATGAATAGAGAAGTAGTCAGTCTCTTGTTGCTGTCGATCCCTCACAAAGGATAACAAATTCAAGTCATTATGGGCACATATAAATCAAAGTGAAGGATGCAATATGCAGTTACCTACAGCCATGTACCCAAAGGAGGTAATAGTTTTAGATTTAGACCTGAAAACCATATACTTCCATATACACTAATATACACATATACAATCAATACTCCAATCAGGCTCATGAATTTAAATTTGGCATACATTTCCTATAATTGATTGTAAAAACTGTTTGGAACAACTGGGCGTGACATTAACACTGTAGTTCTCATGCAGCAGCACTCTCATTCCTACCACACCTCTACATTCACAGAATTGAATAAATAGGGCAAAGCAAAGCTTGCAGAGAGAGAGAGATACAGAGAGAGAAAGCGAGAGAGAGAGGTGGGGTTCTAGAAATGAAATCTGGTTCCACTAATCATGTTAGTTGCTCAATGGGAGAGGAAAGGGCAGGTGTATTTGTAAGCAGGGGTGTAAGACAGCTCCTCGATCATTTTATGTGATGAAATATGTGCAAAGGGCTTCATTTTTAAAATCATAGTCAACACAGATTATTCACATCATCAGTTCATTCACATCACATTACCAAACATTTAATAATATGGCAAATAAACGGTTTTTTTTATGATGAACTAATATATTGTGATTTTGTCCTCATATTATGGAACCTGCTGCAAAGATAAATTATGTCGGAAAAGTGACACCATAAATCTGTATTTTAAAGTAGTAAACAAAATAGATCTCAGCCAAAAGGGATAATCATTTTAGAGAATGTGGCATCTTCAGTTAATTTAAATGTATGACTCCAGTAGATGGTTGTAGATGTTTTTAATTTGCATGGTAAAAACAGTCAGACCAATGCTGCAGCTACAGCTATCATGCAGTGCCTGCAGCATATAAGTGGATGAAGTGTCATTTGGTGGTTAAACCTAAATAAAACACAGAACTCTTAGGAATCTTAGCCTCCCTGTTGAAAACCATCTGCCGGTTGAATTCATGTTGTTCTATAAAACAACCCTGAACTCTGACCTCCCCTGAGGAAGTACTTTATAATGTAAAATCCCGACGGGTCAATAAGTGTTAGACAGTCGATTCATCCCTGTGGGGGGTTTCTGTTTGTTCCCTGAATTGCTGACAGATGATGAGCACTGGCAGCTCATGATTCCCATTTCCGCTTGCCCATATTTGGTCAGTCAGAAAGATTGATGTCGATAGTGGTACATTGGAGAAATAACTATTATTAAGTACCCTTTCACTGAGAGGTAGACGTGCACTTTTAGCACCTCTTATTCCAATCAGGCCTTTTTGGTCCGATGATGCATATCTAGCTGGAGTAGTGTGACTCATTTGAGACGCCACTGAGAGTGCCAAAACATCATTTGCTTAAATTAGTGCACCTGACTCATGAATACTCTTCTGGTTTACCGGATACTGAGGGCATGGATGGAAAAAGCATTTTAGACTTTCTCAGCATAAAATATATTCTCTCATTGTGGAATCAAAAGTGGATTGTGTTTGATGGGATACCAATGTGTGATAATTGACTGGTTTTATTGTGAACGTTCCCTTTCTTTTTCACTTCAATTCAAACGGCACATAGTTTCACTGTTTGTTTTCTAAAAAGGACTGTTCATACGTCTGGTAAATCACTTTAGAATATAAAAGCAACATAACAGCATCATTTACAAAATGATAGACTCTGAATTTTAATGCCTGGGAGGATGATTTCAAACCTTCCGAGAGCTTCAACAACATTGTACCTTCCCAGTCACTCAAACCTATTTCACACCAAGTACGAGTATTTAGCAATAATAAGCCGAACTAATGTAATTGCAGTCAGATGCCTTCATCTGAAATTATTTTTTGTCTGTACTTATTGAAATTTTTTTAACCTAATTTTATAATTTTTATTGTTATGTATTACATACAATGAATATCTAAGATATGTGTTGTAATGAAATAATTATTTTTTTCCCCTCTAATTCTTTTTTATTTTGTCATAATTGCTCCACATATTACATAAGTACATAAAGCACTTGTTTTAAATCAAGGACTTCAGATTCCGTCTTTATTTGATAGTATTCTTAGTCTTGTCATGAGATTTCTTGGTAATAACAAACTCCAGAAAATAGACTGCTGCAAATAATTAGTGTGACCTGTGTCACCAAAGGTAGGCAGGCCTCTATTTGGTTCCAGTGATCATCATTGTCTGAAATCCATTGAACCAGATCAGTGACCATCATTGTGTCCCAATTTGTGACATGGTCTTGTAGTTACACAAATACACAGGCGGCCTTTGAATCATTCTGCTGTAAATACATATTTATTTACCTCTGCCGTGAGTTTTCTTTTAACCCTGTGAAGTCTCTGGTGATTCCAAGATATTTACATCTCTAGTAGGAAACAGCAGGCGTTGAGCTGAGAGCAATGTTATTATGTTAGCAAATCACACTATGAAATCCACAATATAAAAATTTTTTATCTTCAAACAATATTTGGTCATAAAAGACTGGGTGTGTAAGAGGACTGATCTGAATGCTGCCCACAGTAGACAGCCATCACTAAATATTGTCATAAAAATTTGGAGGGCTCTCCCCAGACATCTGCATTGGGTTCATTGTATATTCACGGCAGTTGTTTCTTGCTTGAATTCATACTTGGATACTGTCAAATATGAACTTAAGAAACGCTCCCAGTCAGAAGGTATACAAAGAGGGAGACATCTGAATTATAACAGACTGTTTTCTCTGAGGCACATACAAAAAAAAGAGAGAGAGAAATGGCCGTTGTCATGGTGTTGTGGTTGTGCGTCAGAGAGGTGAATCACTTGATGTCTGCCATCAGAATGACTTCATTTTTTTAATCATTTTAGAGAGCAGAATCAATGGAGGGGATCATCTCCATTAATCACTTTATTCGTCTCAATCATTAATCATGTTAGCCAGAACTAGTTTGTGGAGACTCTTTACACCAATGACAGAAAAGGAGAAGCCAGGCAGAGGAAGCAATACACAAAACACTTCAATACTGCCCACAACAAGACAAAGAGTATGAACTGTGTTTTCTGATTTCGTTTTTTTTTTTTTTTTTTTGCCTTGGGTACAAATCTCCTGTTTGCATTTGTCAGCACGCAGTTTGCTGCTTGTGGCTGATGTCAAAACGGCATGAAACCATTACTTTGGAAATTACATAAAAGCCATTTCATGTTTCCTCATTGGACTAACAGAATTGAGATGAAAATGGACATGTGGGTCTGGGGAGAGCAGACTCGATATTAGCTTTGTGATGTGCTGCCTCTGTGTCTGGGGTCGACAATGTGTCAAAACCTGAACCCTGGAGAGACAGCAACAACTAGTAGGAAAACAAGAAAGGTGACATTGAATGAGCAAAAGCATGCAAATCAATGTAATGTGAAGCAAAAGTAGCTTTCGTTGATGGTCCAGAAAGGATTTGTTTCTTGACTAAGATATGCTAAAAGTCTGCTATTTGTGAGAAATTACCAGTGTTTGATGACTTCAACCACAAAACCAAAAGTTTGAACGGATTTTGTTTTTGTTCATTTTTTTTCTGCCTTCAGGAAAGAAAAACATGTTTTTATCTTCTGCCGATATAACCAAACATTTGAAAAAAAAAAGAGAGAATATTTTAAAGGTTGCTCACAGCATGTTATTTTTTCCATTACAGTTACACTAATGACAAGCACAAGGCTTGTATAAATGTGTGCAGCAGCAGAACACTAGACTTGTGACAGGTGGTGGTACAACAATTATGAGTTTTCTCCTTGGAGCGTAGCAGCAGAAATCCTACATGACAGGGTGTATCCTCCAGCTCTTTTCTCCAGAGTGTACATGTACCACAGATAGGGGGGTGGGGGCTGCTTTCTTGTTTATTGTATGCAAAAAAGGTGTGGAGTTGTGTGGAGTTTGAGAAACAACCGAAAATGTGTCACGATCACACTCTCTACGTAATCACTGGCGTCACAAGGCAGGCTCTTTGCACCGTGTCTGGTTGCTGAAGCCTGTTCTAAAAATATCTGCCCTATAAATAAACATAACCAAACCGCTACTGCAGTAAATCACTACAACATCACAAAAACAGCATTTTCCTGTGAGAGTGCTGAAAATGCATATACATTGCATATTACTGCTATACTGTGCACACACGCATGCATTGTTTATTGTATGTTGATGAGCAGTGGGACAGTTATTCTCAGCAATGCTAAATATTGCATTGATGTGAGTTGTTAGATTCTTCAAAGTCTTATTGCTACAATTCTTAAAAGTATTATTGCTACAATTATTGATTTATCATTTTATAATTTGATCTGAGTAAGGCCCAGATCAATAATAACTATATCCTTGTGCTAATATTATTTAAATATGTCTTCTGGCTCAACATTGTATTTCACCTGTTTTTTTTTTTTCTTTTATAGAATATCTGTAAAAGGTTTGAATTTTACTGTGCACCTTCACATGTTTACTCACAAAATCCTTGTGATGGCTTCTTTTCAGGTTCTTTCTTTCCAGCTCTGAAACCGTCTGAGACCGTGTTCAAGGTGATCTTCTGGCTGGGATACTTCAACAGCTGCATCAACCCTATGATCTACCCCTGCTCCAGCAAAGAGTTCCAGCGAGCCTTCACCCGGCTCCTCAAGTGCCAGTGTTACCAGAAACAGAGAGTGCTACGGCGCTTCTATGACCAGCGGTGGCGGACAGCTGTCAGGGGAGTGACGAGAGATCAGAGAGGAGACTATAGGCCCAGCTATATTGTGCACGATTCCTGTGGCGGCTCCTTTTTACACAAGGGGAAAGGACACCCGCTGGGTTTCAAACGATGGAGCCTGTTTCCACCGCTACAAAAGTCCTCCTTCCAGCTGAAAGAAAAAGTGAACAATCTGTCAAATAAGATTAAAGGAGGAACGGGGAAAGGCACCGCAGTTGCGGTGGGCCGCACAAACACAGTGGACACAATCTCTATGGGGATTTGTAGCTCTTGTGAGCAGAGCGGTTATCAGTTCTATGATTTGGCCGAATGTTATGGCCTGAAAGAGACTGACATTTAAGAGGGCCACCAGAGATTTATCTATTTATTTTTCAAAGGCCCATATTGGACCAACATCAATAAAGAATTAAATATCTGAGTGTCAATATTAAGGCCGAGAACACACACACCCACACACACACACACACTCTCTCTTCTTTACATTTTATATTAAACAGCCTTTGTGCTTTTAACTATTTGACAGCTGACACTGTGTGACACCAACTCCCAATAAATGGTGATGGCTTTGTTTGATATTTTGTAAAAAAACAAAAGAAAAAGTTTATTGCAACAAATAATGATTTGTGAGTGCAATTTAAAGTGTTCCGAATGGATTATGATTATTCATTTGTCATGTTTTTTTTTTCTATTTTGACAAGGCATTGTAAAGAACGAGGCCAGCAAAGAATAAGTATTTATTCTGTTGAATTTCTATGTTTACCTGATATTGTTTTGTACACTTGAGTCTGCGTGGCTCACTTAACTATAATTTGCATTGCTCAGCGAGTGCTAAAGTGAAAAATAATATGCCTTTTGTATTTTTTGATGTTGTGTGAGAGAAAAGTGGAAAAATAAAAAATAAAAAAAAGAAGAGAAACCATATTGGTGTCCTGCTAATTTTTTAGTTGGTGACACAAAGTTTTCAGGAAATATAAGAAAGTGAGCGACAGATTCACATCAGGCTGAGCTGCAGGCAACGCAGATCAGAGAAAGAGAGACCATATCAAGACTCTCAAATCTCAATTGTTTCCTGCTATTTGCTGAATTCCAGCATGAGTTTTCCAAAATGTTTTCTTGACTTGCAGGGAAGTAAAGCATTATGTCTTTTTTAAGTTGAATAAATTTGAAGTTTTTCTCCTTAAAATGCATTGATTGATGCAGCAGTTACAAAGTCATTACAGTTGATATCTGGGAAAAGGGCAGGCATGTGGCCGACTGGATGCCAGTTATATAAATATTTACCAACTTAAATGAGGCCTATAAAACAAGGGCAAAGTGCGATCGCTTGTATAGAGAAAAAAAAGGCATTTCTTTGCTCATAGTTAAAAAAAATGTCAGTAGAGTCCTTGCAGTGATGTTTTGTATTTCATAATAAACATCTAAATCTCCCATTGTAATGTGTTGATTAAATGTTCATAGTGTTTAAAGTTTGACTGTTTAAAAGAGACAGCGAGTGTCTCCGGCTTTCATTGTGCATTGACAACATTGATGCTACTTTAACAAAGATTTGACTTTGACTGGGGCTCAGAGCAAATAAACAGGCTGCAGCTCCACATCAAAGTTCATCATGTGCACAAAGCTGTCTGGTCCTTGACTATATGAAGTGGGGCTGATTTATTATGCACAGTGAGTAGTGGGTATCAAGGCTGAGCACAGGATTACTATACACTCCAGGAAGAGTCAGGCTGCAGCAAAAAATACTCTACATTTCAAGAATTTACTCAGTTTTCCAAAGTGCTTTCTTTTTTTCCCCCTTTTTTTTCCTCATCTTCATTGCAAACCTTAAAGCAATGCCAAACCACAACCCAAGTCACTTTTTAGCATTTTCTTTGTCAGTTTTCAGCTTATTGTTTGTTCAAATGGAGGCACAGCTCTGTCATACATGGCCCAGGGTTTGATTCACTCCCATTGCCACGGCTCTGCAAGATGTTGACACACCTAGTTCAGATAAATGGCTGGCTTTTGCACTGCTCAATTACCCCGGTGGTACTCGCTCTTGATACGTGACACAAAACCAAGGGGTAATTTTTCCAACATTGAACAGTATGGCTCATTGGACAAGCCAGCCGTTGTCAAAATACATCATTTTAGCCCTGAAACCTAAATCGAATTTTGCCTGAAGTGTACATTCATTCAAACATCCACATAAAGACAAAGTGTGTGCGAAGTGTAAAATAAAATTGCAGCAATTAGTTAAAATCAATGAAATAATTTTAAAGTCTGAAAACAAATTATTAAACTGTTGTACATTGTTTTATTTATTTATTTATTTTTCCCAACTGAATGAACGGTCCAAAATTGATGGAGCTGAGGTGCCGCTAACTTTAACATGTTACAATAGACATGATCGATGAACAGCCTTGTCAGACCTGCTACCCCTCCTGTTACCTTATGTTTATCACCTCACTGCCTTCCTCCCTCATTCTGTCCTGGACTGTAGGATCAGCAGAATCAGCAGCTTATCACTTTACACCAACGAGCTTAAGTGAGAGTGAATTTAACTTGTCAGCCTTTCTCAACGTTGGACTGAAACTAAAAAGTATGGCGTAACAACACAGAGAGTAATGTCAGGTAACTCTGTTGGTAGAAAAACAAGCAAACAACACTGTTAAAACCCTACTTTTTACACACAGTGTAAAAGAAAGAGAAGTCTGTCAGTATGTTGTGTCGTAAATCCTCGCCTTCAAACACGTGCCAGGTATCTTCTCTGATTGTAAATTCAAGTCAGGGGGTTATTTCCTGTCCTGCTACTGCCTCAAGTTCTGGTATAGTTAAGTTGGGATTTATCTCATCCTTAAAAGTGACAAGAATTGTATTTTAATAAAGGATGAAACAGTTTTTTTGAAACATTAACTTTTTTTTTTATCATGTGGATATAATATGGGGTTCAGTCCTGTTTTCCTCAGAAAAATTTATGATCAGACATAAGGCTGATCAGGCTGTTGATCTTTCTGTCTGAATCCATTTTTCAAGTCTGTATCATTTTTAAATTGTCTGTAATATTTTTAAATCTTTTCATTTGCAGAGACTTAAAAGGACTCCCACAATCGTAACCGGCTCACAGGTTGTAATCCCACTGCTGATAGGCTTACCACTCTGGGTCCCTGAGCAACAAGTGTAGTTAAGGTTAACTACTGATAGGATATGTTAAATGTGAGAAAGTAATTTCCCCAAGATTGATTAAAAAAAAAAAAAAAAAAAATTAGCATGTTTTCATTTTCAAACTTCCTTTTTGTAGCATTTATTTTCAAAGATTATATCACAGTAAAAATAATACAGTTATTTATTGTACAGCTTTGCACAGATGTTTGTACGTCTTATTAATAAACAAAGGGATACACTGTCATCTTCTGGTAGATGGACATTCTCCAAAATGACTCCATCGGTTCACCATTTTGTGGTTGCATTTAACTGATATGACTTCCTTAACTTGAACAACATATGGAAGTCATCCAAAGCTAATTTACTTGAAAATCACAGTCCCAGGAAAAAAAAACCACTGTGGCTAAGTTTTCCCTGTCACAAAATCATAATGTTGTTGTATAAATATGTGGAATCCAGAATTAATGTTGGTTACTATTAGTCCGATATCGTATCTTAATCTTCCAGACTGGAGCACCCTCAACAATAACCTACTAAGCAGTCACGACCCTGAATTTACAATGTTAATCTTTCTACAAAACAAACTGATGTGGTCTCTATTTTAGGGCTGATCAGCCTCTTTCCTCGTGTGCGATAAATCCATCCCTGGAGATGATCCAGGAAGGCAAACCCTGCAGCCCATGATCATGAGGAATGCCCTCCGAAAAGAACGGTTGAAGAAACCATACAGGAAGGGGTTTAGAGATGAGTTGATATACCCCAACCACAAAAATATATCCCAGACGACCACCTCTGTGCTGTAGTCGATGAACGGGTCCACAATGTTGATGGTGAAAAAAGGCATCCAGAAAATGAGGAAGACTCCCATGATGATACCCAAAGTTTTTGCTGCCTTTCCCTCCCTCTTCATTGTATTCCGGTGTTTTTTTTTCTTGCTGGAGTCTTTTCCCACTCCTGACGCCATCTGGCTTTCCATGGCACTGATCTGCATGGCCTGGCGTTTGGCAGCTTTGAAGATCTTCCAGTAGGCAACAAGCATGATAGCCATGGGCAAGTAAAAGGCCACCAGGGAAGCCATGATAGCGTAGATGCGATTGACCAAGAAAACGCAAAGGTCTTTCGGAATCGGTATGTCAACACCGGCGATGTGAAGATCTAGCATGATGGGGCCAAATGAAATAAACATGGGAACAGCCCAGCAAACAGTGATGAGCAGGGCTACTCGACTATTGGACATCTTCAGGGAATAAACTAGAGGGTTGCAGACAGCATAATAGCGATCATAGGCAATGCAGCTGAGATGAAAAATGGATGCAGTGCAGAGCATTACGTCCAGGCTGGAGTGAAGCCGACAAAACAGGGAGCCGAAGTACCAGCATCCCTCTACGGTCCGGATCATACTGTAAGGCATCACCACCAGGCCAACGAGGCAGTCGGCCACAGCCAGGGACATAACGAAGGAGTTCGTCGGCGACTGTAGTTGCCTGAAGTAAGCAATAGCCAAAACCACCAGGAAGTTTCCCACCACCGTGGAGATGATGCCGGCAGAGAGAAAGGCATACAGGAAAATACGCGAGGCTTGGTTTCTCAGTGTTGTGCAGGACTCCAGCTCGATCTCAAGGGAGTTGTTAGCCTCCTCCAGCCATCCCAAGCTGATGTTATCCATCGTTTAATCCACCTGTCAAAACAAAGAGACATAGTGGGAAGTAACCTTTTTTTAGACTGCTTCAAGTTGCTCACAATCTTTTGTGGGACAATAATACTGCTAAAAATAAACAAACAAGTAGAAGCTTGTTTCTTTAAGATTTATCTGCAGCACAACAGTTGTTATTTTTTTAATATGAGTTTTAACCAGATGTAACAATGGAAGATGTCTGAAAGACTTTTCCTCTATGTTGGCTTTATCTGACGCATCTCCTCACTCGGTGATGGTGAAAAATATCAGATGAATATTTCACCAGCAAAGATTGTGATAAAATGAGGAAAAACATATTTCTTTGGCTTGTTTTTTTTTTTTTTTTTTTTTTTTTAAAGCAATCCAGAATGGCCTCTTGGTGCCACAACAGAAAAAAAATTCTATATAATAAATATCTTCAATTCAACAATATGAAGTAGTGAATGTGTTCTATGTTTGTAAATGATTGGTTTGTGAGAATGTAAGTGTTCACCGGGAGGTTTTGGGACACAGTTGTTTGCAGTGCTCATTATAGTAGAAAAAAGAAAAAAAAAAACACATGTGATTGTAATGAGCACGATCAGATTAAATTTCCAGTGCCAGTGGAGTGAACATTGAACAGATGTTCCAGCTGACTTAGAGAGGATTTAATGAACACCGCAGGGATGGTGATATGATGACGGGAGGTGGTAGACAAAACTCATTTTCTTTTCATTTTGGGTGGAAGCCCCGAAGACCGAGAAACATCACAATGGTTTTCCAGATCAAATATAAAGGTGAATATTTTATCATAAACTCACATCTGCCTTACTTCTTCATCAAGTCAGTCGGCTCTGGAAAAATCTAATTATATCCAATAAAACTTCCTTCATGCAGATTAACAGAGCCACAACATATATTTACAGTAAATGGTAAAATCGCATGTGATTCCTTGTGAACTGATTAAGTCTTGCCAGCTCTTTATGTGGACATCATTAGAAACAAACTTGACCAGTTTTTACATTTTATGCTGTATGTTGTAAAATTCCATATTTAACTTCACGCATATTAAATAATCATAAACACACATAAAACAATCACAAAAGATTTAAATCATCCCATATTGAAATATTGCATCAGCTGATTAAGTGATCATGTGTTTACCAGACAGTTTTCTGGTTTTACCAGAAATTGTTAGTTACAGATATGTTTCAGTCATAAATGCAGAAGGAGAGTAACAAAGAAACTCAGAAGTAACTGCAGAACTACAGAAACCATTAACATTTTAAATTGTATATGGCTATAGTTATTAAAAAAAAAAAAAAAATTAATTTCATTAACAGTTAATATAAAAACTTTATTTATTTTGGTTTATTTCCAGTCTTTTATTTATTCAAAAAGATTTAATAATTGTACTAACTTTTTTTACACATTTGAACTGCAATTGAAAAAGTCTGTTTAAACGCATTAGTAATAATTTTCTTAATAATGAATGTGTCTTTCGTCTACCGTATCTTCCTACGGAGAGATTTAGTTCTGCTAAGTTGAAAGTATGAGGTCATATCCACATCCCACTCCCAAAAATAAACACTATTGCTGAACCTCATCCTTTTAATTGTTTTCAATAATCTCCCTCTCTTGTTGCAGATGATACAGTCAACACAACATCAGACACTTGGTAGTTTACACTATCAGTAGATTATTATAGCTCCAAACCTTCTTTAATATCTTTCTTCCAAGCTCATCAAATGGTAATTTACTTAGAAAAAACAAAACAAAACAAAAACACCCTAATGGGCTGTTTATTACACTTTTTTTTCTCATCCAGCAATAAAGGATTCCATCACAAAATACATATTAAAGAAAAATGCCTCTATTAAATAGTGTAAAAGTATCATAACTTCAACTGAGATCAGCATCTGTCATCCTATTGAAAGCAGCTCTGCTACAACATGACTCAAGTCAGCCAATATTGGTGTGCAAGCATTTACAATCTAGCCTTGTGGTTTAATTTCATCATATTTGTTGAGCTCGTTCACATCAGGAATACACAGACGACTGAATGAAAAGAGGGACTCACCTGTGAAGAGGAGAGACAATAGTCTGCCCTCATGTCGGTGTCAGGCTGCACTGGTGTCAACCTTGCCTTCACGCAGAGGAGAGGGATGGGAGAGGTGGGAAATAGCCTGTAATCAATGCATGCAACAATAAGCACAGTAACAAAGCAAAGTCTGCTTCCAGCTCCCTTGCCAGCGCAATTCTAATGACTACAAATGACAGCCAACCGGCTTACATTTTCACATGATGACACGGGCAGCCTTTTTGCAGTCTTGCGGTGTATTACATTTAGGGAAAGCAGCACCTGCATGACCATAAACAAAGGCACTCGAGAAAATTAAATCGTGTCCATTAAAACCACAGCCATCATAACCCTATGTAAGCCATTCTTATAAAAAGCACAGAGACTCAAACGTAAGCAGAGAGAAAAGTAAAACCAAGTCTTTTATTTCCCCAGCCTGAGATAAAAGCTGTGAGTTATGAGCTTCAATAAGTTACATGCAACCTCGATTTGATCAGTCCATTTTTTTATATATTTTCTTCTGTTACTGTGTTTTGATGACAGGGGCACCCACTATAAGTTTGACCTTTTTTGTGCTCTTTTCGATTATATAAACGTCCAATGCAATGAGCTTCATGAAATCTGAGAAAAACCAAGTAACAGGATTGAAATGAATAAAACAAAAGAAAGAACAAAAGAAAAACGAGTGAATCAGAAAAAAGAACGAGAGAGAAGAGTGAAACTAAGTGGAGCATGATGAGTCAAGGAGCATGAAAACATGCTTACACACTGGATAGCACAATGGTAGAAATCACCGGTACACTAAACAGGTTGACTGAGGACATGCGCTGACATTTGAGGAGACCAGAAAGTGAACAGGAAGATATTAATACAAACACCAAACTCAACACAGAGAAGCACTGATGAGTTACAACACAAAAGCAAACCATGGAGGACACCGAGAGAGCAATCTCAGCAGTCCAAATTACACTTGATACAAACTAGCACAAAGAAAGCAGCAAACAGGAGTGCACATAATTAAATCGAAATGAAAGAATCCGATCGAAGTGAAATACTACCGAGAATTAATCAACCGTGGATGTGAGTAATATCAACAATGTGAGCAGTAGTTGAATGAGTATCTAATGTTGTGTTTTGACTACTGTCTGTTGGTGGAAATTCAATTATATTTTTAATGACTATTATGAAATTAGAGGCCCTCACAATCATGCTCGAGTTTGTAATGAAAACACTTGGAGAGCAAGCTCAGAAATCAGATGTTTGGCAGCCTTTTGTAAAACTGAACACAGAAAATAATTTTATCGAAGAACAAAATATCCAGTGACTGTGCACACAAATCGACACCAAATTGCCCTGGAACTAAATTTTTGACGACAAATTTCAAACAAAAACATAGCGATTTCAGTCCAACCAGGATGCAAGAAAGAGATGGATGTTTATCTGAACAAAAGGCTGAATATCTGAACAAAAAGCTGAATCTGCTGATTATCCACATGAAGCTTATTCGACCAGTCCTCTGTGCTATTTGATAAGACTCTGAAGATAGTTTTAAACTATGTTGCTGGATGACTATGCACGAATTGGTCTCAAATACATCTCTGGTGTTCTTGTTATGAAACATCCAGACCTTTCAGGCTGTCTAAAGCAGGCTCATTCAGTGGATCCATGATCAACTGGCACTAATCGAGGTGAAGCAGCTTTTAGTTTTTAATGCTTTTCTCCTCTGGGACAATATTCAAGAATGCTTGACCTCTGTAGTCGGAGGATTTCAATCAGGCCTTAAAAAGACTGTTTTAGTGCAGCTTTCCAGTAAAGTGGACTCATAACTTCTGGTTAAAGTAATTTGAAGTTATGATTATTACATTGTTTGCTATTTTCGTCTTCAGTATTTTCCAATTGCAGTCTTTATGATGAATTACCCATTCATTAACTTATTTTTAGCTTCTTAATTTCTGTTTTATTGCAATCACACCATCATGAATTATTAATTTTGTTGTTGTTTTATTTTGATGCATTTCCATGTGCTTACAATTCCCTTGTGAGCTAGTACTGCTATATAAAAAAACTTGCATTACAAAGCCTTTGCAGACAGTAAGAACTCACTCTCCATGACATTTTTCCTTGGTGACGTAATATGAGAATCAGCGGCAGAAGAAAGAAATGTGATTGTATGTATTTTTAAATGGGTTATCGCCAGTATAACCCGTTTTATAAGTAAGTATCCTACAAGCATGAATTTATTGGATAAAAAAACAAAACAGAAAAGTGACAATATAGCTGCTTATTCAATTGTAGTTTTTGGGGGAAAAATACTTTAAAAAAAAATACTCAGACCTCATGTTTGTGTGGTGAAGTTAAAACTCTGTACTGACCAGCTAAAGAAAACACCTCACGGACAATGACCTGAATGATTAAGATAAAATAAATGAGATTGACACTAACAAAGAGTGTTTTGTTTATTTGATGAGACTGTTTTATATTAACAAGCTTTGCATGAATACAGTTTCCCTTTCTTCATACCCGTAAATGACTCTCATCATCCTCCCTCATATGTTTCTCTGAGTGCAGTAGACCAGAGCCAATCCCGTCGAGGTTGAATACCTTGGGCCTCAGCCAATGACAGACGTATCTCAAGTGTGGCGATGGATGTTTTCTAATTAAACATGAGGGATTTTTAATGAAGGCTGCAATAAAAGGCACACTTTACAGATAGTGGGGTTTTTTTTTTCAGACCAGTCATTCATATGTGTAATACAAGTGGGCTTCATGAGGAGAGTGGACTGCTGCACATCTGCTCTTTTGTGTGTAGAAGTGGAGTGAGGAGGGGTTGATTCCAGTGCTTTGTTACCTTCACAAGAGGAAAAATTATGGAAATTGTCTTATGTGATTACACATTTCATTAAACAGTATGATACTGGCTCAAGCCGTTATGTGTGGTTTCAGCTTAAACACTTGCATTCAGGAATTCAGGATTTATTCTCTTTTGTAACATAATGAATACATTTTTTTCCTTGCATTGAATGTTGTGAATAGTAACTGATCTATCTATGGTGTGAATCTTTGAAGAATGGAGAAACCATGTCAGAGCTCACTAGGATCATGTGGCTTCAAATCAAAGAGAGCAAATACACAAACACACACTGAAGCTAGCTGTTGAACACAGTGGATCCACCGCGCTCATCATCAAACAGGAAGTGTTAGCATTCAATTGTTATTGCCTTTGCACACTGGGGTAGTGGTTAATGCTCTCATGTGGTTGAGTCCCAGGTTTGAGTGCGTTTTCGGGTCTGGGGGCCTTTCTGTGAAGACTTTACATTTTCTCCCTGTGCATGTGTGAGTTTCCTCTGGGCACACCAGTTTCCTCCCACAATCCAGAAGCAAGCATCTGAGCCTGGTCGCCAATTTTAAATTGCAAGCTGGTATGAATGGGAGTAGTGATGGACTCATCAGCTGGGATCAATACCAGTGCACAAACATCCTGAGTTGGATAAAGCGCAGTATAAAACAGATATACAAATCCAACAACATGCCCCAATTCTACTGAAAATGTGCAAAGCACAGAAAAAAATATATATTTTAAATCATTAAGTACTGCAAAGCTCTCAAACTTTGCCAAAGGTGTCAGTTAAAACTTGAAATTTCACCTCAAACGAGTTAACCCAATCAACGTAAAATAACCCAAGAAATGCTCATAATTCATCGCTGGTAATGGAAGAGTTGATGGCTCCACAAACCCAGGCCCTACCACCTCTATCTAGGCAGTGGCTTACATTCTGGGTCAAGTGTCCATAAAGTCTGGACAGTTTACCTCTGCAGAGATTCATATGAAAGGAAATTCTACAACTGTCAAGGATCGCTGATTGGAGAAAGACTCATTTAGGCAGATACCACCATTTACGTGACAAGAGCTTGTTTTGTTAAAAGCACTACGGAAAGCCTGGAGCACACGGGAATGCTAAAATCACAAGAACACAAAACAAGCCTGAAACAAAGACAAACCGGCACTCAAAGAAAAACCCCAATATATACCAAAGCCACCAGGTGAAGACAATCACACACTCAGACACAGGTGAAACACATCAATGCAGCAATCAGACACGAGGCGGGGAAGTCAACCAGCCTTTGCTGTCCATGTGAACAAATGCTGTGGTTGTGACTCCAGCATTCGTTCCCATGGACACCAAATATCACCTGGAGACATACATTTACCGCCACGTCTGGGAGAGTTGGCGGCTTTGCTCAAAGCCAAAGTAAAACGCTAACCCTTCACAAGCTGCGGAAACCTTTTTCATTTGACTCGTTTACAAGCAAGGAGATTGCAGGATCTGTGACCCCGGACAAGGCTGCACATCCCCAAAGGAACCCTCCAGTCCGGACTTGTGTATTTTCTCCTCACCCTATCAGTCGTCGTGATTATCAGTGCCTTTTGTGAAGCATTTTTCTCAACTGGAGTTGGGAATTAAAATACAAACGCAGCTGGCCTTGTCCTCAGCTTTACCCTCTTATCCACACTGATAAACAACAATATTATTGTCAAATGATTTGATCCTCAATATTCAGAAGTGTTTATGTGATTAATTTGCAAATTATCTTCATGAAATATGGAAATCACCCCATTTTCTGACCCCTGACAAGATAAACTCAAGAAGATAAACTCTAAAAACTATAGATCCCCCACACATTCAGTTCTCTTCCCAGCAGTAACATCTTTTATTTATTTATTTTTAAAATGCCACATGATATATTTTTAACAGGTCTTTGAACAATAATTTGCAGTTAATACTTTAACAACTTCAACAACTTGTTTTAATAGAAAAAAAAAATACTTTAACAACTGATTACTGATCCAGAGATAAGAACAACTTTGTATCAATTAGTTTGACTCACAGCTTTGATTTACCAACAATTAACAATTGATTTTGCATGGTTTCACAACATTCAATGTACTTTAACTGAAACTGCTGTGACTGAATGAGATCAGGACTGTGGCAGAGATTGAGTACCGAGCCTTTACACATACTCACATTCACACCATGGGCGTTTTTGTTTTGTTTTGTTTTGTTTTGAAGGATTATCAACTGTGGGAGAAAATAAAGAGTACCTGATGAGAAACCTATGAAGGGACAGGGAGAAAAGACAAATTTCAGAGAGAAAGGCCACCAAGCCCAACCATACATATCAAAACTAGAAAAATATATGCACAGCAATTTAAAATCTCATATCAGACTGGACTGGAAACAACTTCCTTCAAACAAAAGATGGGTGAAAGAGCTGCTACAATCCATAAAACTTGAAAAACTAAGATTATCTCTTAAAGGTGCCTCTATCAATTTCGAAAAGACTCGGAGACCGTTGTTAAAGCCAATTGAATCTTTGACATCTCTGCCTGATTGTGACGACTGAGCCTGCCACTTCCCTTTTTTTCGCTTATTTTTTTAATTGTACCTTCTTTTTTCCATTTGTGTGGGATGAGACTGTGGGAGAGGGTAGAAAAAGAGAGAAAATGGAAACAAGTGTACCCTTCCTTGATATTTCCTTTATCTCCTGCTTGTTGTTCCATTAAAGAAAGTAAATTGAAAAACTTTTTTTTTTCATATCAGTTCTGAAGTTAAAATTGTTTCTGCATCCTTGCAGTTCCCATCACCAAAAAAAGAACAACTTTTCTGGCGGTTGTCAAATTAGGAGGATTTGTATCTTTTGTATCCATTTGTATTCTATCTTGCTGTTGTTATGTTCTCATCAGATTAAGTTCTGGTCCTGAATCGAAGGTTTTGTGGGATCAGTTGACCTTTACTTTAAAAATCAAAAAAGCCAAATCGTGTAGACACTAACGACAATGAATAGCAAGTTATGAGATTATCCTTGGGGCTCTGCAGCCGTCTTGTGGTCAACTGTTGTTATTACACCAGGAGCTCTGCCAGGAGACTATCTGACGCTGAACTGACAAGGTGGTAAAGACATGTTGGTCATAAATCAGGTTTTGGTGGAGTTGCATTGACACATGGAGAACTCATGTTTGATCTGTAGGGACTTTGAACTGATAGCTGGTTTTGGCTTCAATGTTGCTCAGACTCATAACTTAATTATTTGAATGTTGCCTTGTTGGACTTTCTTTAAACTGTGATCTGCCATAATATAATGACTATGTCTGATAAGGTGCAGGCCAGCCTTTGTCTGCTAAAAACAAACAAACCTGACCTGCCAAGACATGGAATCATGCAGCTTTGTTCTAGGTGTGCTGCACCGTCAAGGCATGTACCACCTGATGTACCACCATGTTGTCCTATAGAAAACAAACTGTGATTCACTGTGTATTGTAAAACAATTAAACAGAAACAGTATCAACCTGAGTTACAGAAGCTCATTTGTTGGATGGAACCAACAGAAGATGCTGCCGTTCTTTAAATACACTCTGACCACTGCATGCTGGGAACGCCTCACAGGAGGACTTGTAACCTTAAGTCTTTGTGCTTTTCCACTTTTTCTGCTTCTGAGACATAAACATGAAGCACAGAATGCTCACTTGCTTGAAAAATAAAATGGTTTTGAATAGAACAGGTAATCCGTTTCAGTGAACGTGACATTCATATTGCAAAATGTCACTTACACGGCATTCAAAGCACTTGTATGTTTTCATCTCTGTCATCGGAGAGAAACACCAGTCGACAGCATTTAAAAAGTAATTACTTGAAAAGGACATTATGAAATGTATATTATTGCAGGCCGACACTTTGAATCACACATTTCTTTGATGTATTAATTCAGCAGAATACTGTAATTTCCCACTATATAACACTTGGAACATAATTAAATTCAATATTTTAATCATTGGATGAATCTTCTTTGGGAAAAAAAAAAACGAGACCTCATACAGACTTAAAGAAAAAAAACGTTTATTTGGGAAAAATCCCCTCAGTAGAGCCCTGAAAAATATCAATACACTAAAAAAAAAAAAAAAAAAAAATTAAGAAAAATATCATCGTATTTACGGACTCGTGCCGCCACATGTCACATTCTAACCAACCCAACTGTGTCAACTTGTGTTTGCAGACACCGTAAATGGGATGATGAGTCTGGTTTTGTGTGAGTTGTTTGGCGTCAGCGGGGGGGGAAGCCCCTGTGTGGCCCCCCCCGGCCTCTGAACCCTCCTCTGTCTCCACGGAAATTTGGTCGGTTTCTTTCTCGGCCTCTGTCTCCGCCTCTTCCGGCATTCGGTCCTCCGCGTCCTCCTCTCGGTGCTCCTCCACCGCGGTCCGACTTCAGCTTGGCGGGGGGGGATTTGGGCCGCAGCCTCTCGATCTCCTCGGTGCAGCCAGACAGGTGAGAGTCGGGCAGGGCGAAATGTGAAGCGTAGGTCTCGGGGTTGAAGTTGGTGTTTGTCAGAGTCGGACCCACGGTCAGCCAGCCTGGGAGGAGACACAACCAGACGTGAAAGTCACTCCGGGCAAACATACTAATACATCTAAAAGATTAACACCCATGAAAAGGTTCAATCATTTGATCAATTTCAGAACGTGGAGGTTTTGTTTTCTCACATAGCTGTAAGGTCTGTTTTTCACAAAGTGCTGGATAAAAGCAGATGAACTGAAACTGATCGGAGATACAAAGTGGACGTAAGCAGCAGGGAAACACTTCAGCCCTGAAGAAATCTGTTCATTCAAGGACTTGCAGGAGGCCGAGCCAGAACATTAACAACAAATACACGAGAGTTTTATCCCGGAAATTAACGCCTTTCTACTTTCATGAGCTTCCCAAATTACAAGAGAAAATATTCATATTATTCATATATTTTCTTTTTTGAATTACTTCACAGCCTTTTCATGTTCAGCTTACCTGGTCTGATTGTTGAGTCTCGCCCAAACAAATGCAGCCTCCTGCGGCCCAAGCAGAAATGCTCGATGATGTGGAAGATCTCCACGGGTTTCTCGACATTTCCCATCTCTGGCTCCTCGGTGATGATCAAGTCAATGTCCACATTGGCGTGGATAAAGTCCCCATCAGTGCTCCTGCGCACGGTTCCTTTGATTCCCATCAGGCAGTGTTCCTGGAATAATTGTGTCGTGTGTTACCGTGCATCATAATGTTACATGCATGTTCACTTCATCCTGGTATAAATGTACAATACATGGTGAAATGTCCTTCTAAAAACGAATGCCACGGAGGGAAGCGTAAAATAAATGTGACATGTCTCATTTGTCGTGTGCGCATGCATTCTGCACCTTGGTTCTCTGGAAAACTGCTTTTGGGTCGAGCGCCTTGGTCTTTCCCGGGTTGTTCTTGTTCGTCTTGATCCAGCAGATGTCCTCACACCTCCTGAAGCCCCACTTCCTCAAACACTGGAATCAGTAGAACAACGGTCATTACAGGTTTCCGAACGGCATAAGCTTAACAATTATTTAATTTCTTAGATTCTACATCGATCTCTTTGGTGAAATTACGTTCACTTAACTCCACATATTTGGAACCCTGTGCCCCGTAACCACATCAAGACCAGCACTGCCCAGGGAGGGAAGTCAATGTTTTCAGTGATCTCAGATGTTTCACACAAAACTGTTTCGTAGAATACAAATCTTCAAACACAAAGTTAACCCCCCCCCCCAAACAAATCACGGTTGTTTTTATTGTATTAAAAAAATAAATAAATCAGCCAGTGGAACTAGTAAACACCAACTATCTTATAGTGAGAGTAACGGGATGATTAAACCACCTATTGGAAAACAATACATGGTAAGATTTAGTTTTTCTTATGTATCGAGAGTGTCCATAATTCAAGGAAATGAAATGAAAAAATCCATAGCAACATTTTGTGTTGAGCAAAAGTTGTAAGTACGTTAAGTAAAGATAATAAATCCCTTAATCCTCCCAGAGCAAGACCATGACTCAGTGTTTCTGATAATCTCAAAGACGCATCCTGAAGAGATAATATTTTACATTCGATCACTCCATTGACTTGAATCTGTATATTTGATTAAAGAGTTGCGGAAGCAAACAGTCGAGGGACACTCGCATATTCTTAAAATTTGGCAGTGATCATCTCTGACAGGAAGCCAGTTACCAAACTAAAAAACTCGCAAGTTCCACAAAAACTCTGTTCGTACTAAATGAGGCAAGCCAGGATCCTGTCAGGAGGATTAGATACATTTAGGAACATTGGGCCCATCCGTACTTTAGTTTGTGCATTGAACTGAAAATGAAATGGCATTACCATTCTTCCCAAGTCCAGACCTTCACCAGAGCCACACCAGAGAAAGACAAATGAGCGTAGAGCAGAAATCTCCTCGATCTCCAGTCTCATGATCTATAATAGCAAAGAGGTGAAAACGGAAAGAATAAGCATAGACAATAACAAAAAAACATTTACTAATCAGTGAAACCTTCTCTGCAGAAAACCACTCTTTACAATCAGGTGTATTGGTTTGGTGAGACATCGAAACACAGGTCCAGAACCAGTTATCCTAAAATTAATGTTTTGGACTGTGGAAGGAACCAGGAGCACTTACAAAAAAAAAAAAAGCATGCAAATTCCACAGCGAAATATCCCCCAAACCAAAAGTGGAGATATTCTCACCCAGGGTGGGCTTGTTTATTTGGAGTTTCACACTTTTTTCATATGATCACAAAATTTCATGCTATTACTCCAACCAGCTCTTTCATAAGCGAGAATCTGCTCCTATTCAGTATTTAATCACACATCAGAGCAAACTGCTGAATAGCCATACGTACGTCATCCCAGGTCCAGAAACGCTCAGTGTGACTGATGCCGGACTCTCTGTAGTATTCCTCTAAAGGAGGCTCAAGCAGGATCACATCGAATTTGCACTTCAAATCTTGAAGGTCAAAATTCTCTGGATCGGCCTGGAGATACCTAAACACAGAGAAATACACACCTTCAACAAAACTAATCCTCACTGACGGGTAAATGCTTCACTCCCATATCTTCAGTCAACCTACATTGGGGGAATGTTGGTGGTGGAGATGAGTTCATCCTTCAGTCTGATCAGCTCTCGAAGTTTTGGGTATTCTTCAAATCGGTCAGCCAAGCCTGCAGCACAGACGACACAGAGATCACGTGACGCACACAAGCTCTTAAAATGCAAAGCGAACACTCACCAACATCTCGGATAAAGTTTTGTGGCCTATGCCCCGTGTCCACAAAGTGCTGACAGTAGTCATTGTGAGGATTCAAACTCTGGGTACCCTAAAAAAAAAAAAAAGAATGAAAATACTGATGTATAAATAAATGACAGAAAAGAAAAAAAAGCCTTATGTGCAAGGGTGTGCATGTGTGTGTGTGTGTCCCAACCTTAAGAAAAGTACTTGAATCTTTGTACACTTCCTCATATGGGTTGTTTTCGTCTGGCTGCTGCACTTCTACCTCGTCCTTGAAACATAAAAATCACGTATACAAAATCACAACAGGCCGAACCAAATCAATCAGCTGTTGAGCAAAGAGACTTTGGGGACATGATGATGAATCTCACATTCCACAGGATGCAAATGAAATGATAAACAACGGATTTATGTTGGCAAATCACAACCTCGCTCTGTACTCCAACCATACTAACCACTAAATTACTTCAGTTATTTGATGTTCTGTTGGTTATTAACCTGAGTCAGTGGGAGCAGAGCCTGACACATTTTAATACAAGGGAATATAATTCAGTGGATGTGTAAGATGTTATTTTTGATTTTATTCTGCAAACAATTAGAATAAATAATAAAATTTTTTTTTACATTAGTTAGGATTTACTGAAAAAACAATTGCTGCTCATGGAGTTCATCATCGGGACTAAACCATTGTTTCCCTCTGTGGGTGGACTTACCGTACTATTGAGTTTTCATTAAACTGATTCATTATAAATACTAACTTAACTGCTCAACACATTTATGAGCTCCTAGACGCTAAATCCATTTTTATATATATTTTTTTTTAAGTGCTGCATGAGTCAGCTATCAAGATTTTAAAGGTTTTTGGTGCAAATTTGGAAGTGTTATTTTTAACTATTGTTGTAAATAGTAAATAACTCTATACCCAATGAGACTGCACTCACCTTTTGCTCCTCCACAACCTCCTCTGTGTCTTCTCCCTCAGTCTGCGTTTTCCTTTTAGAAGGGGGAGCCGAGCTGTCATATGAAGCTCTGCAAAACAAACACGCTTTAGATATTTCCTATCTCATCAACGCACAGGAGAACAGTGGACAAAAAAAACCTATCAAGCTAACAATAACGTGTCAAATTAAGTTATCGTGTTCAAAGTATTGAATTGAGAGAGAAGTCTCCCTGAAATATCTATTTGTTATCTGAATACGCACTGAAATCACTTCAGCTTTTTTGTCTTTCTGATAGCAACCAACAGCTCTTCCTCAACTTACCTGCATGTTTCTCTCGTCTCCTCAATTTCCTTTAGCTCATCTTTACTGTTGAGGACAGCTCCAATACTGTCCGCGCTTTCGGCTCCCAGCTATGATTGAATGAGAAATGAAAGGTTCAATGCATTGTGTACAAATTAAAAACTACAACATTTGTAAATATTTGCCCCCCCTTCTCGAGAATAGAGATACACAAATCATCTCTTTCAGTCGGGTAACTTCATCCACTGGGTAAAATAGTCAAAACACTATCTTTTAAATGTTTTTATGTAGCTTAATTATATGAATGTTTGGTGAATGTTATTGGACCCATCTTAGACTTGAGTAGTTAAAGTTAGAGTTGCAAACCAGAACATGTTCTGAAAATTCATTGTGATTTACAGAAAATCTTTACATGATTACATGCTGTTTGAAGTCACTTTGATATACTAACAAAGAATCACACATTTTGCACATTTGTGGATCTGAGCAGCCACTAAAGAGGATGTCCACTAAAACATGTCAAAAATCCATAGTTTTATGATATGAGTTTATCTGATGACCAGAAAGGCTGCACAGAAATGCCTCATATTGTGATATCCCACACTAAACATGAAGTGATCAGGAAGTGAGAGGCAGGAACCTATTTCCACAATGAGCAAAGATTATACCTCTATAAACATTGTATCACATAAATCTAATTGATTTTGACAGTTGAATTCCACATTATTCTCCATGTGAATGCTAAGCCACGGAAAATTATGCAAGCTATAAAGAAATAAAACGTTTACTATTGAAAATTAGAAGTGACCTGAGAGATTCCAAAAAGCTTTGCCAGTATATTTCTCGACCTGTCATTTTGTTTAAATGGGTTTCCAGACACCAACCCTATTTGAATGATCTGCCACAGGAAGTGGTAGTGTCGTTGCTGAAGATGATTGAAATTGATGATGCTGATGAAGTTGTCTGAAGTTTAAGTGATGTTGTTCGCCTTTTGGCACGTTTAAGACGAACAGGGGGAAGTTAACACACGGAGAGCGTTGCCTTCATATAATTTTTGTGACTCAATGTTCTTGTAACATAATATCTATAAAGGTTTCTATTATCCCACACAACGGATATGAAGGAACTACTGCTCGAAGCAACAATGCCGTCACTAATAAAAGTGACTCATGCACTCTCTCTCTCCTGTGTTTCGCTCTACTTTAATCCACATTTACTGAAGGTACTTTATTGAGGAAACCATCATGACTGAAATCCTCCAACTAATCACTGCCATTCATTCTAATCGAAGCTAAACCGCTAGAATGGAAATCAACTTTTGTTTACAGGGGTCTCTCTTAAATAGTTTTTATGTCATCGTGGATTTACAACACACCTCTTTCCAATAAAAAACAGATGTCTAGTGAACAGTAACGATTAATGTATTGTACATTATCCATAGCTTAGAACCGCTGCTACTATAGCTACTTGCTAACAACGCACGGTACTTGCCTGTTGAGCTAACAGCTGCCGCCTTAGTTTTTGCTTCTCTCTGATCTCCTGGAGCCGACTGTTCATATCTCTCCTTTGGGTGATTTCTGGATATATCTAGAGTCGTCTTGGTCACTGTAGTGCAAGCCAAACTGTCCACACAAAGCCGATAAATGTTATGACGGGGTCCAACTTTCGCTAATGTAGGTTAGCCGCTCAAAATGACAATAGGAGCGCCCGTTATCATCACCACTCCATCCCGAGTCTGTAAACTGCTGAGGTGGAGCTACTTTTTTTTTTTTTTTTTTAATTAAGGGTGACCTGCAGAAAGTACCTATCCAGTAATGACTTCTCGGTTGGAGTCGATGAGCTGTGTGGATGAATTAAATAGAAACATTACAACCGCGAAACAAATACGCGTTTTATATTAAGCTAACTCCGCCCATCGAGGCACTGTACGGCATACGCAGGTAAAATATCAAGTGGACATGTTTATGAGATAATTGGCGATGGGTGATGATCTGCGGCGCATCTATATAACGTCAGTGTTTTCTACCAATCAGAGATCGTATTCCAGACACAAAAAACAGGCGGGAGAAGACAAAAACTGATAATAATAATAATAATAGTAATAATAATAATAATAATAATAATAATAATAACAACAACAACAACAAAAATAAATAATAATAATAATAATAATAATAATAATAATAACAATAATAATAATAATAATAATAATAATAATAATAATAATAATAATAATAATAATGTACTATTGTATTATTATGTAATGTAGTCTTATTTATATTATTTACATTCTTGACGCCGCCTGCTCGGCTTGGTGCGTCCTCCGTCCAGTATCCAGAAGCTATTATCAGCTACTGCGCCCCCTGGAGTGACGCCAGGCATTACAGGACAAGGCCAAAATAATGCCGTCATTATTTTTGATGAATCGATTTGGACTATACTATACTATACTAATCCGTGGACCGTAGTTTTCCAAGTCCTGTGCTACAATACATTTTCCTCAGGGAGAGAGATGTTGTTTACATTAAGGATTTATTGGATGGATGGCAGTTCTTCTTCTTTTGGATTTAACGGCAGTTGGCATCCATGATGTTGCATTACTGCCATCTGCTGGTTGTACCTATCTATACTATTCACACCGCTCTCGAATGGAGGAGTGAGATGATAAGACGTCATTAAAATGAGACGTTGCCATGGTAACAACTGTCCAGCCACGCTCACGAAGCCAGAAATAATCAGAAGTTTCAGTTTCTGTGTGTTCACTTTCTCACTGTGAAAAGCCTGTGTCTTTTTGTCTACGCAGGAATAGAGAGACTGTGCCTGTAGTTCCTGCTGCTGCTCCTCACACTCATGTCAACAATTCAAAGTAAGCTTGCTTTTGCTGGTTGTGTCCTGAATGTGTTTCTCCTTGATAACAGGCTCTGGATTTGAAATGAAATGGATCCGATTTCTGCTGATGCACTGGAATTCCGTCATGATCAACATCTTTCATGAGACGTTCATTTACCTTTACACCGTTGTTATTGATATTTGAATCACTTCATATATTCCTTCATGTTTAAAGTGTTTATCTCCACAGTTTTAGACGTTGTTCATGTGCCCTCACACTTTGATTTTCTCTCATGTTCTGATAGAAAGAGAAAGTACGGGCACCAGCAAGACAAAGAGAAGCCCTACATCAAGAAGCCACCAATTGCTTTCATGATGTTTCTGAAGGAGCAGAGGTCTCTCGTCACAGCTCGTCTCAACAGGGGAGGAAGTGCAGCTGTTAATAAAGTCCTGGGAGAGAAAGTGAGTGTCTTATCTCCAATGTCACCACTCAGCAGTCAGTGACAATGATAATCTGTTGAGTATTATATGAACAAGCTGGCATTTAGTTGAGCATCAGTGTGTGTGCTGACAGTGTTCAACAGTGGAAGTCCTTGTCAGAAGACTAGAAGGACAAATATTTTGATCAGGCAAGAAGAGAAGCTCAGCTGCAGGCTGAGCGATTCCCAGAGTGGTCCACCAGTGAGAACTATGTAAGTGAGCTCTGTTTCGAAAACATATCATTATGAAAACTCGTGAAAGAATCAGTCAATATATTAGATCAACTCACGGAACATTGAATGTGTCTTACATTTGCAGGGAAAGAGGAGAAAGAGGATAAGAGCTGCAGCCAGAGCGAAGGTACGCTATGATTGCTGAGTATCACATTAGATTGGGCAGCATGGCTTGGTTGGTAGAGCGGTTGCTCCCAATCGGAAGGCTGCATGTTTGATTCCCATCACTCACATCACTGAACCCTAAACTGCTCCCATTGGAGTGACAGTGTCTTGCATGTCTGCAGCCTCCGTGTGTGTGAATGGGTGAATGTGATGAACGATGTTCCATGCAGCTGTAAGGCAAGTGAAGGCCATTTATAATCTGTATCATAACTACAATTTCAAGATAATACCAATTTTAATGAAACTATGTGGTGTAAAGTGCAGTGAAGTGTCCAAAAAAATATCCTATAGCTTCATTAGTCATGTTTTTACAAACTCACCCTGATAGCATGGCTTTGAGCAGCAAGGTGAGCATTCATCCCGATCTCAGGTCTCAGTGTTGCATTGTGTCCACTACTCTTAAAAAAACTGTTATAAAATAAACACCCCCCAAAAAACCCTATGTTTTTTTGTTTTTTTTTTATAGTTACAATTTGCTTGTGGGTGGTTTGGCCATATTGGAGCCTCTTGCAGGCTGATTTTGGCCCACAGGCTTTATCTATTTACACCACTGGATTAGACCATAAATCCCTCAAATACATTACATTTATAAAGAAGGGAAAATTATGTTACAGTGGTTTTAAAGATTTGGAGAAATAGTTATTTCACTAAGATGTTCAATTAAAGGTTAGAATTTTTTTTTCAGATGATTTAACTGCTTGTAAATAACTTGTAATAGTCTAATTAATTCAAAATAAGGTACAACATGTTCCTTCACACACACTCACACACACACACACACACACACACACACACACACACACACACACACACACACACACACACACACACACACACACACACACGATGTGTGTATATATGTATATATATATATATATATATATATATATATATATATATATATATATATAATCTTTTTTAAACTAAATTCCAAATTAATACATGTAACCAATCGCATTTCAGTCTTTATCACATTTACATGAACTAATATAAAAAATATTGAGATTGTTTGCAGGCTTTTGGGAGGTTTTCACACTATATACTAAAATTAAATAGTGGTGTAAATTAAAGATGATAAACACAAAATAAGCGTCTTTAATTAAAATTAGTCTTAGGGTACCACGACTATCACTTCTGAGGAAAAAAAAGAAAGAAAGGAGAACCTGTCATGGCATAGATCCGGTAAAGGTGGGCTGAGTGTTCCAGTGTTTAGTGTGGAGGGTTTGTCTGGCGCGCACCATCGATCTGCGGCGCGCTTGACTCTGGTGCGCTCGCGCTGCTCACTCTCCGCGTGTTGCGGGGCGATGGTGAGCCCAGGCCGGATCACTCCGAGCCGTCAGCTGATGAAACCCGCTCCTGACGTCTGTGCTGTTATCAGCTGTTCGTCGAATCACATGTAAAAAAAAAAAGAAAAAGAAAAAAGGATGGTGCCGTTTCTCGCTGCAGCGGCGGCACTTTTGGCTGCGATCAGCGGCCGCTGCTCCTCCAGCAGTGTCCCTTCATTCATCCACCCATTCACCGACTGCGCTCGGAGCCGGGGGAAAGACGCCTTCTACCGGGGAGCCGTGGACGTCACCGAGTCGGGCACCCGGTGCATGAACTGGACCGAGGTGGCCGGCTTTGAGGACCGCTATCCGGGGAAAGGGATCGGAGAGCACAACCACTGCCGCAACCCGGACGGCAGGATCCGACCCTGGTGCTTCTTCAGGAACCAGAAAGGCAGAGTGGACTGGGGATACTGCGACTGTAAACAAGGTAAACACACAGGCCTGGACAACAAAACATGCACGGTACTAAACACAGTCACAATCTGCAGCGATAACTAAAGTGTAATGACAACTGGAAGCTGGACTAATGATTTATTATTATTTTTTTTTTTTAATAACAAAAGACAGCCCCACGGCTGTGTACATATAATAATCACAATGTATTAGTGTCGACGAGAAGCTGCATTCATGTTGTTCAGACACGTTCCAGTTCCATGTCTTCACCTTACAAGTCCAACTTGAAGTAATTAGAAGGGACACACCTTCACTTCTCCACGTGAGAGTCGGGCATGTGATAGCAGGTATAAAAATATTTGTGCTGTAATGTGAGCATACACCTGAACTGTGAAATTGGTGTCAAGTATCATCAGATTATAAAATGAGCCAGTGGCTTAAAAAGTAGAACTCTGGATTGATGAGAGTGAAGTGTGAGTTAGACAGAGTGGTGAAAGAAGTAAGAGTGTGATTTCCATGTGGCACATGAGAGGTCGTCTGTGTTATTTTTAGACTTGGCCCGTGTGTCAGCACAGCCAGGAAAGAAATGTTCTCCTGTTAATTGATATGATGAATTAGTCTGCATTATTCAAATTTTCATTGACCTTTAAACTTTATATGAGGTGTAAATATTCAGTGTGTTAAGGAGTCATGTATCACCTGCGAAAGGAGGAAAACCTTTATCTGGCTGTTCCTGAAAGCAATCTCAGACATGCTGATGGTAGTATGAAGCACATATCTTGTTTATGGGGACATACAGTAAACATGAACACCGAGCTTCTCTGTTGCCCTTCTCACTCTCCAGATTACTCCAACTAATTCTTGCACTCACTATGTGAGTATATGTCTCTCCTGTGAAGCTCATGTAAGTTCACTGAGGTTTAGCAAATAAAGCCTTTTCAGTGTCTTTCAATCTATTTAAATTAAAGTAAGAAAGTATAGTAATTACTATATAGACATTTTGAGTTACTGATCATAACGAATCATTTCAAAACATCCAGAAGGCCTCTTGTTTTTGTTATGCTACTTATATTTAGCCACACTTCTGTATTTGCATCAAGTTCTGCTTCTATTTTCTTATCCATGTATTTTTACACTGCTTAATTAACCAACTAGTAATATTAATGTGGTCAGTAAGAAGTATTTGGTGGGCAGGGGGATGCCTTTTTCCAGCAACATTCTTTTTGTTTAATTATTTCAAAATAAATCCTAATGAAAAGTACAAATATATGGAGGGCAAAATATTATATATTTCATGACATCACAAATGTTTATGAGGGTAATCGAAATTAATAGTTTTATAAAATAAGGTTAAGCGCAAAAACCACAGGTGTAAAAATGAATGGAATTGAACGCGCCACTTCTTGGCTCACAAGAGAAGAAGAGTTATGTTGTGTATCTCTAAAGCACTTACAATTAATATTGTACAATTTGAAAGACATTGACAGATGTAAAATCCAACCAAATATAACTACGTCCCTTGATATAAAGCATGTGCAGCCTGAGAGATGGGAGAGACTGGCATACTGTGGTTCAGGCTGAGAGGTGGTGCTCATCCTATCACACTATGAAACCCCCTTGGGTTAATGCATTCTTTTGAATATATATATATATATATATATATTTTTTTTTTGCACAAGCAGTATTGTTTTACATGTATGGTTGTCCAACCCTCTTTCCATCTCAGGCTCAGTGCGTCTGCAAGGTGGCCGGTCCAAACTCGACGGCCGGGTGGAGGTGTACCTGGGAGGAGTGTGGGGCTCCGTGTGCAGTGACGACTGGGGCGATGAAGATGCTGCGGTGGTCTGCAGGCAGCTGGGGAAAGGGTGAGGGAGATAGAGCACACATTCATATGCACATGTTCAGTGTTTGCTGTTCTCTGTCGTCTGTCTCGCACATATGTTTACAGACACAGGTGCAAGTGGATTTCCCATCTGCCATCTGCTATAAGCTTCTGAGGTCTGACAGATGCAGTTTGATGGAAAAGTGGTGTGAATTTCAAGGGAGTTCGCAGCGCTTCAGACTTATGCATGCAGACCCTCTTTCCTTTCTCTTTTCTAAAATTTCTTTGCGTGACCCTTGCATTCCACCCCTCCATTCCCCAGAGGTATTTTAAATACCTTTAGTGCTCCGCTATTTGCGTTGTTCCTAGCTCTCTGCCTGTGTCTGTTTCTGGTCCACACACAAATATGTCTTGTGGTCTGGATGGGCGGTGAGATGATGTGAAGCGAGAGGAACTCCCTGGGGAAGCCTGCATACAGATTACTAATATCGACAGCGCACATAAAACAAAAGGGGTCCAAAAGGTTGCGAAAGAGTCCTGCTCTCCCTGGAGGACAGATACATTCTGTGTACTTGCTACACATGGTGCCACTAATACCAGTGAGGGCACGCAAGCTGACATGAACGCATGACTGTGTGCATTTATGTCAGCATGTGCATATTCACACAGGAGTCAATGAAAGCTCACAACAGAGAGCGAGGAGGGCAAATGTCAGCCATATGTCAGCTGGAATCACTGGTGATGATTTTCACATGGCCATTTATTGAAAGCTGCTGGGTGTGAAACTGCTCACTGAACTGGCCTTCAAACTACAGATCATGAGCATGCCGGCAGCTCCAGCTTACTACGACCACGTTCAAGCGGGTGCTCAGTTTAATTAACCTAACTAAGAGTATTTGTATTAATAAAAGTAGAGTCATTTTAATAAAGAACCCTGGGTTTTAATGAGGTTTTGGCTTTTTAGATAACTATAACAAGCATTTTTGCTTATTGACCTCCTCCTAGGGTCTCAGGGCGTGCTCGTACAGTTCCACTGTTCCGGTCAGGCTTAGCCAAGATCCATTGGAGTGCAGTTCACTGCCACGGAAAGGAGCCAGACCTGCTACAGTGTCCTAAGTCTACTTGGAATGGGGAAGAGTGTTCTTTGGCTGCAGCCGTCACCTGCACTCAGCAGAAAGGTAGTCCCGCCTTATTTGGAATTGAGTTGGATGGATAAACGTTTGCATGAGTGTGATACTGCCAGTGAGCAATCTAGAAGTTTTTAAATATCAAGATTTCATCAATATAGACTTCAAGATGAATGCAACAAAACAAATGTATGTTGTTTTGCATAGAATCTTCAAGCTCACGGCATTTACATTTGCAAATGTATATTTTTGTGCTTTTCAGCTGCTGTGACGCTCCCAGTTCGACTAGTAGGAGGTCGATCAGAGTTAGAGGGTTCGGTGGAGGTGTTCCATGCGGGACAGTGGGGTTCCGTATGTGATGACCAGTGGGACGACAGTGACGCAGAAGTGGTGTGTCGACAGCTGGGGCTCAGGTGAGGTGACACGACAAGCATTGCAATGCATGTACACGTCATTGCATGCAGCCATATTTCTAAGGACCAATAATTAGCCTTTTTCTGCAAGTATAAGTTGGGAAAAATAGAGATGGAGGAGGAAGCTGTTAATGTGGGTGTCCAGTCATCTTTCTCTCCCTCTGTCTCCAAAAGTATGACAAGTATTCTTTCCATTCAGACACACAGAGAGAGGAGTGAGCAGTAAAGAACATCTGGGGGTCAGATAGTGAATCAGGCTCATTGTTCCTGCATGAATTCTAGCACCACAGAGATATGCATATTTAGCAACACTATACTCTCAGTAAATGGGCTGCAATGATTATCTTTGCATGGATTTGTGGGACTAGAAGCCTCTAAATAATAAGCTTGAAACACAATCATGTTATACTGTTTAATTTTCTAAATAAACAAAGATAATATCGTGTACCCTGTGCTTTGTAAGGCAAGGCCAGTCTGTACATCTGAGTTTCATTATGTTAGTATTACTACAGCGCAAACCTTCTCACTTTCTTTACCTTTCTCTGTAGCGGAGTTGCAAGGGCATGGGGCCAGGCACATTTTGGCAAGGGCTCAGGCCGTGTGTGGTTAGACGAGGTGCGCTGCACAGGCAATGAGCTCACTCTGGATCAGTGTCCAAAAAGTGCCTGGGGAGAACACAACTGTCTGCACTCGGAGGATGCAGGGGTGTCGTGCATCCCCCTTACAGGTAAGACAAACATGTACTAAGTACTCCATAACACTGGTTAAAGATAAAGTAAACATACCCTGGAATTTTGCACAGGAGGATATGTCTTGTCTACAGATTCAAGCCATACCTCGGTGGAGAGCAGTGTTTACCCATGACCCTGAAGAGGTTGTTACCTAAAATGAAAGATTTGTCTCAGGCAGTTATTTTGACTCACTATAAGTAACTAATAACTAATTTATTCATTTTTTTAATGAAGACAACACATTCAGCACTGTATCTGGGCACTTAAACTGAATTATTATTGTATGTACAATATTCTCACCTTCTGACCAGTCGAAACATCTCCTTTGGAGGACGAATGACAAATCGACTCAAAGAGACAGAAAACCAATTAGATTTCAGGAGAGTGGCCATGCTTGAGAATATGGAGCCTGACTACAGCTCCGCCAGCACAAAGAGTGTGGGAAAGAAGGAGCAGGTTGACATGTTGCCAAGTTACCAATATGCCAAGACAGCAGTCTTCAAGGTTAAATTAAATAAATATAACATGCAATTTCCTGAAAAGTCTACATATCGAATGAAGTGTAAAAAGCATTTTCAAAGCTATACTCATGACAAAAGACATTGGTTTTTTTCCCCCCTCTGTCTCTGATTTTCTCCAGATGGTACTACTAGACTAGTCGGGGGAGTAGGGAGCCATGAGGGACGTTTAGAAATCTTCTACCACGGTCAGTGGGGAACAGTGTGTGATGATGGCTGGACGGACTCCAACACGCAAGTAGTGTGTCGACAGCTTGGCTACAGGTAACCTGAAGGTTGCCAATACCTGTATGTTCACATGGAATGCCCATTTACTGCTCAATAAGGTCTTACTTGTGTAATTTCAATTTCTGTGTGTGTGTGTGTGTGTGTGTGTGTGTGTTGTCTTGTAGGTTAGGGGAGACTCTGCTCTCTGAGGGACTCGACATCACCCCCGTCCCACGCTTTGGTGTGTCGTCAGGTCCAATTCTTTTGGATGATGTGAGCTGTACAGGGAAGGAGCCCAGTCTGCTGCTGTGCAACAAGAGAGATTGGCGCCACCATGACTGCACACACCATGAAGATGTTAACATTGCATGCAGCCCTGTACGCAGTGGAGACAACTTTCCAACTAGTAAGGCATTTTATCTTATCGCAATTAAAAGATTCCAGATAACAACTTCTTGTCTGAAACACGAGGACACCATACAATGTGGTCACATTCAGTATTTGTCATACAGTAGATGTGTGACTGTATGCTTGTTTTTCCTTTTTAATCTCTCTTTCCCCAAATTATTTTTGTGTTTCAGAAAATTATCATGATGCACATTTATATCACTATGATTTGTTTCAAATGTCAAATGATGAAAACTACCTTTCTTTCCCTTTCTTTTTGAGACTTGATCTTTTGTTGCATTTCATTTTGTGCTGCTGTAACTCAGATACAAATTTGATGATATGAATTAGGAGCTCCTGATTTTAAGTCCTCAACTGCTCTCATTTTCCATCCAAATGAAGATTTACCAAACTGGTTCTCTTTGGAATACCTTTTGAGTAAATAGTAATAAATTAAAAGTTCAGATTCCTCTCTTTTCATAATCCCACTCCTTAATCTTGGTTGGCTCCTTTCCAGTATTACTAAGTGTAATTCATGGTAGTAGCATCATCACAAATAAGTAATCCACTCTTAAATCCCTCATTGGCACAAAATGAAAAGACTTAATCTCTTTAATCTGGATTACTGCAATGCTCAACTTGATTATTGATGTGCTCCACATTCTTGTGTAAGAGTAAGTAATTTCCACTGGTTTTAATTACACTGTGAAGATACTACACGCAGCCTTTGCTCTCATTATCCAGAAAAGCTACTGGTTAGGGGCTATTTTAACTTCTTTACACAATGTTCATTTGCACATAATGTACCAGCAGTGTTGATTTTCAGATTTTTTTTTTTAATGCCGATTGTGAGTTATGGCTTGAATTGTTCAGATTTCGTGTGTGTTCTGTTTAGGTAGTTGCAAACTGAAATGGCAAGTGGAGTACATCAGAAGAACTGTTTAAAAAAAAGCTATTGTGAGATTGAATCATATCTATTATATAATACTTTCATTGAATCACAAAATAAAATACTTAACTGTGAGGATTTTATATCAGTGGAAGTAGGTGGAGTACTCAGTGTCGACAACCCGAGTTCAGATAAAATGGGTATCAAGATTAAGCGGTTGAATGGATTGAATTAGTAATGAAAAGAAGCAGAACCCCAGCTATACTACTATGCTTTTTAGACAGCGAGGAACAGGAAATCAAATGATGAAAGCGTCTATGCAGTTTCCTTTCTCTTCATAAACGCAGGTAATGGAAGTGCAGGCTGATCTGAAATCTGATCTCTGCCAGGTTCAACCTGCAGTCAATTAGGTCTGGCTACTTCTAAAGAGGAAAGCCAACAGACAAGGGCTGACGTAAGTGATGCTAACTCTAATGAGCAAAGCTGCGATTTGGCTTGTGTGGCCCTGATCACATGGTTTGTTGTAAAATCATCATGATGAAGCACGCTTTTGCAAATGTTTGCCCAAACTCAATCCAGAGTGCAAAATCATAACTGACTGGTAGCAGAGAGTGCGTTTAACATAGGAGCAGTTCGCCATCATCGCAGACCTGCACGTCTCTCACCACTTTATAAGAAGAGACATGGAGCAGTTTGGTGGTGGTAGAACTTGCTGACAGATTGGGGAAGTGCTGAATGGTAGCGCCATTAATCAGGGCTGTGTTCATAGCCGTCAGACAACAATAAAGATGAAGAGGGACAGGGATGGATGGAGGAGAGTGAGGGCTCAGATTTCACACCAGACTGTACTGTGTCTCTGCCATTTGTCTTGCCGTTACGTGACATATACACAAGTCTGATAAATCTGGTCAATGTCACAGACGTGACACAGCAAGGTTTTTATATCCTCAGTGATGATAAGTTGGAGGCGTGGGATTGTTTGATGTAGACAGCGCACACACACACTGTAATGGCTCTTTCATTTGGTGGCTTTAGAAAGCTTATGCTTGCTGTTTGGCAAGAGCCAGGGGGACATTCTCAACTCACAAACACCGTACCAAAGAATTATGTCATTACTACATGGTATTTGTCTGTGGGCTTTTTTGTGTATTGGTGTGTAATTGTTTATGTGTATGCACAAATCCCTTCTTAGCCCCTCAGCATGCAATGGGCAGACCGGCCAATGTTGTTTTTGGAAAAGGAAAAAGCAGACATAGTGCAGGCAGTGCTTTGAACTCTCTCTCCCTTTTTTCACTCTTTACTGTAAGAGATCACCGCATTAGGGCTGTATCAGAGTTGTAATATGGTACATGGGTGTGTATTCCTGTCTCTCTGTGTTCATGTTTTTCTAGATTAGTGCTCAGATAAACATTGTGCAGACTAAAAATAAAAGTATCCATTGCATAAAACAAAGTTGGATTGGAAGGCTAATAAAAAGGTAACCCTTGCAGAAAATGAATGCAAGCCAATGTAATTTTCTTCAAAGTGATGCAAAAACAATTTGACATGTGTATGTTCGGGGAGGGGGAAACTGTTTGTGTTTCTGAGCAAGACGACAAACAAGAGCATTTCCTCAATAGCCAGCCCCGACTGAGAAGTAAACATTCCCACAATCAACTCCACCGACCTTCCCTCTCACCCTCCTACAATGCTAATGTCCCACACGCACAAGCACTCACACAATGTGTCAATTCTGGCATTTCTCACTCAGTTCAGTGAGGCCACAAAGAATAATTCCATGGTGAAGTTACAGAAATCCTGCTCATAATATATGCAACAGTTAAATGATGCTTAAAATGGTTAAAGCATTATCATGAACGAGTTTAACAACGTACATGGGTTGATTCAAATAATTCAGTTTGACATGACACTTGGCAAGTGTGTGAACTGATCCTGACACTGTCCACAGATGAGAAACGCTTCAGTACACATTTTAAAGAGTTTTTTTGTGTGTTCAAATGTTTTGTGTCTGCATGTCGATGACATCTGTTTGCAGACAATTAATGGATTGTTTTAACGTGAGGCTCAGGCTGATTTCATTGCCCCTGTGAGTGAAAAGCATTCAGAAGCGAGGGAACACAAGAGAGAAAGTGTGTAAAAAGCTGGAATCAAGCAAAAACAGACAGTGTTTTCACAGAGTGGCTGCAGTTAAAAAACAAACAAAAAAACAATGAACAGTGGACACGCACACACACACATACACATACTCACAGAGGAGGAAATGAGGCGGTGTCGTGCAACAAAACAGACAGGTGTTCCTGCTACTACTTAAGAGAGAACATGCATGCACATGCCTTCATTCATTATACGTGTTCGCCTGCAGGATCAGGTTTACTAAAGAGTATGTGTTTAGTGCCTTTAAGCAGTTTTAGACTCTGGGTTTTGTGTAGCTTCAGTGAACAGGAATAAATCGGAGCCAGTGAGTTAAGTCTTTGTATTGTCAGTCTAAATTGTATAATGCGGCCGTGTTTGTGTCTTCAGATGTGCCAATAAGAGTCGTGGGAGGAGAAAGTCCAAGGGAAGGCCGGGTAGAGCTCTTTCTTTCCGGTCAGTGGGGGACCGTCTGTGATGATGGATGGACTGATCATGATGCGGAGGTGGTGTGCCGACAGTTGGGCTACAGGTACGTACATATGTGCAGTATTTTCATGCATGTGCGCGCAACTTCTTTGAAATATTTGTGGCTTTGGGCAGCATTCCAGTAACAACATATTATGGAAACCCAAGGGCTTTAGCTAAGGTAATAGAGCAGGCTGACTTTCCATCCAAGATCACCAGTTCTACCTGTCTGCATTACAGCTCTCTGTAAACTGGAAAATGTCAATAACAGTTTAAAACACTTTGAGGTGCTAAAGTCGTGAAGTTGTTTTTACCATGGTAAGGATGGTGAGGGTGTTCGGAGGGTTGTGAATCATTGAGTTATTAAGGAAGACAGAAAACAGTGAAAAGTGCAAGTCAGATGGAGTAATTATTACCACCCCCCAAAAAAATCCCAAATATTCAAGTTTAAAGAGTGGTGCTAACTCACAGGTTTTTAATGAACTTTAATCTATTAATAGCATTGATATTTGACTGATTATGTCTGTGTGTATTTGTATCATATTTGTAATTATATTATGGGCAAGGGTATGATACAGCCTGGACAGGTCACCAGTCCATCACAGAGCAAACACAGAGAGGCAGACAACCATACACTCACATTTACACCCTGGGGCAATTTAGTGTCACCAATTAACCTCACATGCATGTGACAAATGTGCCCGGAAGAAAGCCACACACAGAGAGAACATGCAAATGGAACCCAGTGGTAATTATGTTTAACTGTAATTCAAATCATAATTTTTGACTGTCTCCCACATTAACTGGATGTCTAAATAAGCAGTCTCAAATGTGCATCTATGACAACACAACATGTGTGGCAGTACAGCACAATATCACTTCACAGTCTCATTCCTGACAAATTAATCTCAGACTGACTCTTATCAGTTTTTATTTGAAGTCTTTTTAAAGCTCAGGATGTTTGAAAGGCAGTGAGGTCTGGGAGAGGAGCTTCGTTTTTCGTCGTGGCATTATGCGATTGCTTGATACGTTTTACACACCTAAGTGAAACCAGACTGCCGACACCATTTGCTAAAACCATCACAAAGTTTTACGGTTGGCATCTGTTTTATGCTCGCACTCATTTTTTCTGACTTTTATCTCTCCATCTCTCAATCTATTTCTTTCCACCTCACACTTCACCACACATGTCTGAAAATGTTGAGCTATTTCACTTAAGAAATACTTCCCGCTTCAACTACTGAAAGATTTTGGATTGATACGTTGAATTAATTGATCTTTTCAGATCGTGTGCTGAACTTTTGAAGCACTTTTTATGAGCCTTGGTAAGCTGCCAACTGGCTTTATTGGTGATTTTATCTTTGCCCTTTTCCTTGCGCCAAGGTAAACATCTAATTATAGAGCAGGTCAACTGTACAAAGAATCTATTTGCAGTGAGTGTCTCAACAACCTGCCTTACATTATGTCTATTTACTGAGTCATTTTCTTCAACAATGACAGCAATGACGGCAGGGGAAAAGTGGACCAAAACAAACTCCTCATGTCCTTCCTTTTGTCCTCAACACAGGATAGTCCCCCCCCCCCCACACACACACACACACACACACACACCACCCCACCAAAAAAAAAACTTTCTGTGACACATCTGTGTTTAGATGAAAGCCACATCTGGAGTGCATAAGTGTGAGAGTCAAATGAAGCCTGTTAAAAGGCATGTTAAAGCCATATTAGGACCGTCACTCTGTCTCCCACAGGGTGTGGTGAAACATCACGACATTCAGGGCATCCCCAGGGGTTAGAGGTCGCTCGGGTGGTGATAAAGCAAAATATACACTGACACATACACACACACACACACACACACACACACACACACACACACACACACACACACACACACACACACACACACACACACACACACACACACACACACACACACACACACACACATGCACTTTCATGCAGGTTTTATTTAAAGGCACTAAGTTTGACCCAGAGTGACCCTGAAGAAATGACCTGAGAAGAATCTGGACTGTTACAAACACCAAACATCTTTCTGCATTCCCATGGACCTTTACATTTGCAAAGTCAGTTAACTGGGTTTGCACACCATTTAATAGATAATGAGAATAGTGGTGTAGTAGAAGTCTTTTGGTTTTTTTCGTTGTAACACACGTATTACCGAAATGTTATCAGAACTACACATAAATCATATATATAGTTATAATCATATAATCAATACAAATATAAATATAAATCCAAAATTAGCACCTTTATACATGCCAATGCCTCCAAAACTATGACACATATTCAGTGTGGGATTGGTGACAAAAAGCAGAAGGTTTTGTATTGATGTATTGGAGACAAAATGAAATACAAGACCACAAAACAAATGTTGCAGGCTGCAGAGATTTAAAAAAGCCTCCAATTCACACCTGGCTACACCTGCAGTTTATATAAAATGAGATGTTTCATTTTGGTAATACAGTATAGATAATATATCCCATCCATTCATTTTCTATACAGCTTAATCCAACTCAGGGTCTCGGGGCCATCTGACTACAGACAAAGGCAGGTTGCACACTGGACAGGTAGTTTGGATTAAACCAAAATGTACTACCTGGTGTGAGGCAAATGGGCTGCATTGTGTGTATTGTAAATAATTAGAGACACAGATAATAAAGAGTTAGTTACTGTCAATATGTGTAAAAGTCAATTCCTCTGTTTTAGTTCTCTATCATCACATGCATGTGTTTATAAAGATCTTTAGAGTACTGCTTTAATGCTGAAGCAACATGGTAGTTTTCATTACTGTACCTCTGTTCCCTGGCCCCGGATCTCACAGTTGTGTTATGTCCATTACACATAACAGTGTAACCTCAGTGGACTGAAACAGACCCTGTGGTTGATTGTTTTTTTTGTGTGTGGTTTTTTTTTTTTTTTTTTTTTTCACCTTTGCAGCCATATATTTGACACCTCTGCTGTGCATAACATAAAAAGAGTTCTTATCTAAAAGCTGCGTTAAGGTTTGCCAAGAGTCCACCTGTCTACAACCAGTCTGTTCAGTTTAAATAAATTCTCCATCCCACTAATAAAAATTGATGCACTTTGGAAAATGCCTTATGGAAAAGTATCATCCATAATGATTGACTCCAGAGAACATTTATGATCACTGGGCATGACATGCATTACTGAAAAACCGCCCTACTCCACTTTCCTAGTTCTGAAGTGATTATCCAAGCAGACCAAGTTGCTTTTTAACATTTGTTATATTAAAGCTGTGTTGCTACAGAAACACAGCATACAGGCATGATGTCAGTCTGAAGGTTTAACTCCCAGCGACTCTGAGGTTCACCCTCTATATGCTGAGCACAGCTCAGGGAGCCGTTAGAGAGACACAGATACAACATGAGATGTCTCAGACAGAGACATGAGATCCCCAGTGGATGACGGAGGATACGAGACCTGTCACCCAGCAGGCTTCAGGGAAGCAACTCAAGACCCTCTCCTGCAGTTATCTATCAATCTTGATTAAAATCACAGTTGCAGCCCAAATATAAACAACTGCACAATTGCAACCTGTGTGTGTGCACGTGCGTGTATGTATGTTCAGTATTTCCTAATTAAAGTCAGAGGTGAGACAATATTACAAACGCTGCTTCTTATCAGATTTGTCAAGTTCATTGACATGGTTTGCATCACAGCCTGAGAATGTCAAACCGTAACAGCTAAACCAATATGTCATCACCACCAAAGCTTATGAAGTCACATACAGACAGCTATTGTATCTTCTCAACTCTCTATTGACTTACTTTGGCGGCATTTCTAGATGTAACGTGGGTTCCAAAACATACATAAAGAAGCTCATCCAAACAGGAACAAACCAAAAAAACGATCCAGGGAACAGGTTCAAAATGTCATTACAGCATTAAACAGTAAAGATTTGTCACAAGCTGCAGTTCATTGGAAAAGTCTTAAAAATGCTGCAGTCTATCTTCTAACACAAATAAAGAGCGGGAAACACACCTCACTGTTGGCTTCTTTCTATTATGTAAAGTGAAGTTCAGAATCAATATACATTTTTTTTTTTTTAGCATGGTATTGGCATGGGTAAAGACCTTGAGCTCATTTTTTGTTTGTTACATTCATGGTGTAACACAATCTGTTGGCTAAATTACATATACTCTTGGAGCTTGGATTAAAATAAATATTTGAAATGAAGGGACACACAGTTTGCTATCGCTGCTTCAAAAATGTTGATGGCTCCTCATGTTGGTTCCACTGACAAAAGTCACCATTTCAAAGATTCAGGTCATACAGTGTGGGCCATGCATTTATATTTTGTTTTTCCTGATATGGATAAAGCTTCTTTAGTACTTTTGCCAGATTTTCAACCCATGCAAGTCGACCATTCTGACAGTTAGAGCTGTGTTATTTAACTAGTTTTATATGATTAAGAAAACAAAGACTGATCTGTCTATACTCTGCAGCGGTATTGCAAAGGCTCGTGTGATGGCGTACTTCGGGGAAGGAACGGGACCCATCCATGTGGACAATGTGAAGTGTAGTGGCGAGGAGCGATCCTTAGCCGACTGCATCAAACAGGTGCCGGGCACACACAACTGTCGACACAGTGAGGATGCCGGGGTCATATGTGACTACGGTGAATGGCAGCCCAGCTACCAAGAGATCAAAGGTCAGTCAATTTGTCAGGGCTGTTTTTCACTTGATGTTTCTCTGAAAATAAATAGAGGCTCTGTGATTTATACAAAGCTCATTTGATGCTGTAACATGTTTATCAAACACTTCCATTGTGCCATATACTTTCAGAAACTAATGGGAAGATGTAGGATTTTAAGAAGAAAGTGTGGGGCATCTGTCAAGTGTAAAACCAGATGGTAAATTGTAGAGAGCTTATGTTATTGCTTCACCCTGTCTGTCACACATCAGGACAGACTCACACAGTGCTCTTTATTACCAGCCCATGTGCTAATATCTCTCATATGTACACGCTGTTGAAAGTCAAACCAGAGCAGGATGGTATTTTGTCTCCCCGGCTTGTAGATTTGAACATCACAGACACACAGACTATACATGTGATCTCTTATTTATTTAATTTCTTTGTTTATCTCATCACATTTTCTATTTTTTTTTTACTTTATTATGTTTCTGACCAGTCTAAATATTTAATAAGAGCGGAATCTGAGCTGAAATGTATGGTTTAGTAATCATCACCCTCCTACACACTCTCATATACACAACCAGCCGTTCCTCTTTTGTCTCTGTCAGATCCTGTCAACTCAATTTGTGGTCTGCGGCTTGTACACACTCGCCAACGGCGAATCATAGGCGGAGAGAACTCTCTGAGGTGAGCTGAAAAGGACAGCCGGGATTAATAACGGCACAGCAGGCCTCCCAATGACATATGGAGCAAAGAATAGTGGTTTATTGGATTGAAAACAGTCGATTCGAAGCTACATGCAAATATTTTTTTTAATTGTGAGAATATGCAAAAGTCAAAATATGCTTTTCTGCTTGTTGCGAACTCAAGAACGGTTTTCATGTAAAGTATTGGTCCTCCTCCCTGTTTTCATTGTATTTCTGCTTATTACTACTGATTGTTATGAATGACTCATTATGCTTTCTGCGGGCTTGATGATGATAATGATACATTGATTGAATTTAAGTGTGTTAGAGCAAGAACATGTCTAAAACATGCAGAACATTCTCCAGAATGACACTCATGTGGAGATATTTTCATCAGGCTTTTGCCTGATCAAATCTAAAATTGTGCTTGAATTAAAATAAAAATGTGTTTGATTTCGAAGCAGAGGGAAAGAAAGGGCAACTTTGTAGTTTGTCGATTGTTTGTACTTAACAGAATAAAGTAAATCCTTGTATTTATGTAAACCTTTACATGAATAACATGTGGCTATTAAGATGTCGGCCACCTATCTTGTAATGTTGTATGACTGTTTTTGTGAGCAATGTGTGTATTTTTATAACTATGTGTGTCTCTATGCATGTATGCCTGTGTTTGTGTGTCTATATGTATTCAGGGGAGGCTGGCCATGGCAGGCTGCCATTCGTTTGCGAGGCTCTCGAGGAGATGGGAGGTTGGTATGTGGAGCAACTCTCATCGACACCTGCTGGGTCCTCACATCTGCGCACTGCTTCAAAAGGTTAAACTGCACCTCCATGGCTAAAACCAACACATGCAACTATTGTGTGATTGCATGTGTTATAGTTTAAAAGTTATTTGCATTCATGGAAACTCAAGTATGCCTGTGCATGCATTTGTCAATGCCTGTTTCTTCAAGCTTAAACATGTTAACCATTAGGGTGATGATTTAGTTTTAGGTTTGAACTCAGTCCAAACTCAGGTATATCATGTGTGTACATGGATGTAATACGACATGCACGATTTACGTCTGGCAAAGTCCTGAGAAACTTAATGAAGTGATCATGAATCAATGGTGCCTTGGCTGTGATTGTGGTGTCGGTAGCAAAAAGCCCAGGCAAGTACTTAATCTCAACTTCACCAGGCCAAGGGGCCTCTATTGGGAGCTTCTGAAATATTTCCCTGAATGCATGCAGTAGATAACTGAGAAAAAAACCTTAAGACAATTTACACCAACCATAGTCTGTTTTTCATCTTTATTTAGTTAAATCACTCTGGTTGCATTTTAACAATAATTACCTTTGGTTTGTCTTATCAGGATTTAGCTATAGTTCTTGAGTTTCGGTCAGAGAGCCATAACTTCTTACGGGCCTCGGCAGCTCTGCCACTATAAATTCTGGTGTTTCCACATTAAAAGGAGGAAGCAGTCTTTCTTTCTAACCTTTCCAGTGCCATTTCTTGAACCATTCCCAGGCTACATTGTCAGAGCTAAACTTGTTATATGGAAACCTCATCTGTATTATGTGAAACTGCCAACTCCCTCTTCATTATGACACACATGGGACATCTCCAGATCCTGCAATCAAGATGTCTCACTAACCAATCAGTAGTTAATCATAAAGTGATTTATTGATAAACATTGCAATCGCAGAATTAAATTGTTAATTTGGTTCTTACTAAGTGATAAGGGATTAAAAACTGCACAATAGGTATTATAGTTGCCCGTCTGAAATGTAGGCATGTCTTTAACAGAATAATCTTGTGGTTGCATGTCGGCTGCTCTTCACAATGGCAGAACATAGACATTGTATGATTGTGTGACCTACAGTAGGTGCCTCGGGCTTGGCTTTTAATGTTAAGTGGGTTTCAAAAATAGACTGCAGCTTGTGAAAATCTTCTATCAGCGCCATTATGTGAACAACATCTACAATGGTCGCCCAGCAGACTACTGCAGATTGGCTAAATGTCACTTAAATATCACATTGGAACATGTCAGTGATGTTGTCAGACATGAAATTTGCAACACAACAATGTTGACTGCCTGAGCGCATGCCAGTCCTCAGTCCTGCAAGTACTTGAACGCAGCTATGACAGCTCTGAAAAGTAATTTGCTGCATGCAAGCCAGAGGACGTAGAGTCTAGACCAAGATAGGGACTTCCACCTTTCAAGTGTCACCTTTCATTAATAGTGACCAAAACAGGGTGACACATTCACACACAAGTCCGGTGATAAACACAGACCAAAACAAATAGAGCCCTGCAGTTGTGCTGTGCAGAAAAAAAAAAAAGTATTTCAAATTCTTCTATGGTCCAGTTTGTACACATGCACAGATAATATAATGGGGATATGTTTATGTCCAACTATTAAAGTTAACAGCATGATCATATTTCCTCATTCCTAACACTGGCATTAGTAGCTTGATAAATATCGACCTCTGGTCAATGGTCACATTCTGTCAACATATTAAACCTATTTATAATCTGTAACTACAGTTTTGGAGTTCAGCCAATATTAATATAACACTCAGGTTGTCAGCTGCTCAAAGCAACAATAATGTCTTAAAGGTCCATTGTGATCCTCAGATTAGCATGTAGCACTAAATCAGACCTCAGTCTGATACAACCACATTACAAATGCAATTTTAGCTTTGTATTGATAAAACCAGTGTGTGTGTGTGTGTGTGTGTGTGTCTGTGTGTCTGTGTGTCTGTGTGTCTGTGTATACTGACTTATAAGGTTGGTCAGCAGTGCCTTTGCTCTGCCAGAAACACTGGCATTCACAGGCCAGGAAATCTTTCCGGAAACACTCCACCGTATGTAACTTGACACAGACATTTGGCTAAGTCGAAAGGCATCCTTCATCTCACTTACCTCATCTTTGTCCTGGATTCACCCTACTCCTCTCCTATCTGCCCCTCCTTTTGCATCTCAAGACCAAACATCGAGGACAAGATAATTGAGTGCAATCTGATATGTCACCTTATGAATATAAATACAATAATACGCGGACACAGTGGCAGATTTATTGCCCTGGTTGGCCTCAGTTGCTGTCCAAGTTAGAATGTGTTTTGCTCTGAGAAGTATTGAATGGAGGTTGCGGCCTGATGGTGACTCAGCCATGCTCATCAGAACTGATGGACTGATGCATTTAGATTTTTGTCTGGAATTAACAGTGAAAATACCCCAAATATTGCCATTATGAGACTTTAAACATCCATCCATCCATTGTCTACCGCTTATCCGGGGCTGGGAGGTGGAGGCAGCAGTCTAAGCAGGGATGCCCAGACTTCCCTCGCCCCAGACACTTCCTGCTTCCAGCTCTTCCGGTGGCACCCCAAGGCGTTCCCAGGCCAGCCGAGAAACAGTCCCTCCAGCGTGTCCTAGGTGTGCCCCAAGGCCACCTACCGGAGGGACATGCCCAGAACACCTCCCTGGGGAGGCGTCTGGGGGAATCCGAAATAGACGCCCGAGCCACCTCAGCTGGCTTCTCTCAATGTGGAGGAGCAGCGGCTCAACTCCGAGCTCCTCTCTGGTGACTGAGCTCCTCACCCTATCTCTAAGGGTAGCCTACGGGGGAAAGTCATTTCAGCCGCTTGTATCCGGGATCTCGTTCTTTCAGTCATGACCCATAGCTCATGACCATAGGTGAGGGTAGGAATGTAGATCGACCGGTAAATCGAGCGCTGCATCTTTTGTCTCAGCTCCTTCTTCACCATGAAAGGCCGATACAACGCCCACATACTGTAACTGCAGACGCTGCACTGATCAGCCTGTCGATCTTCCGTCGTTCCATTTTCCCCCTACTCGTGAACAAGACCCCGAGATACTGCAACTCTTCCACTTGGGACAACAACTCTCCACCGACCTGAAGGGGGCAGGCCACCTTTTACCGGTGGAGAACCATGGTCTCGGATTTAGAGGTGCTGATCCTCATACCAGTTACTTCACACTTAGCTGCGAACCGTGCCAGTGCACGTTGAAGGTCCTGGTTTGATGAAGCCAACAGGACCACGTCATCTGCAAAGAGGTCAACAGCTCCCCACCACCACTGTAAACAGTGTTAGTGAAAAACTGCTTCCCCCACCTGAGGCACCGGACGGTTTGCCAGAATTTCCATGGCCTTCCCAACTCCTCCCGAGTTTTTGCCTCCACCACGGCAGCCTGCGGTACGCTTAGCCTGCCAGTACCTATCAGCTGCCTCGGGGGTCCTATGAGTTAACAACGCCGGATAGGACTCCTTCTTCAGCTTGACGGCATCCCTTACTTCCGCTTTAAACATTTTTACTAAAATGTTAGAGAATTTTACTGGTGTTTTCAGTGGCCTCAGTGAGTTGAACTGTAGCATTCTGTTTTGGTGTCTGCTGCCAAAGGTTGAAATGTTCCTGCTTATGTTTAAGTGTCAACAAGGGGGTTGCAGCACACCCAGCATATCTAATGATCCTTCTCAATGTTTCCTGTGTAGGTACGGAAACAACACCAAGCAGTATAAAATAAGAGTGGGCGACTACCACTCCCTCGTCCCTGAAGAGTATGAGGAGGAGTACGGTGTCGAACAGATCGTCCTCCACCCCAGCTACCATTCCCATAGTAACGATTACGATCTGGCCTTGGTTCGTCTGTCACCGGGGGCAGTGGGCCAGATGCCGGCAGAGTGTGTGTCATTCAGCCGCCATGTCCTTCCCGCCTGTCTGCCCATGAGGAAAGAGAGAGTCCTCAAACAAGCCAGCAACTGCCACATTACTGGCTGGGGTGACACAGGTAAGAATGAGTGAGTGTGTTAGAGTAGTGAGTGAATCACTGGGAGTGCAAAGTGCACTGACTTCACTTTGTGAAGTGAAATTGCGAATGATATATTGCACATTTTTAGATCGAAATCTTACAATACATCAACATGTTTGGTCTCTCAGATTTAATTTTATTTTACAAAGGCATTGTGATTAATGTGTTACAGTAACACATTAATAACTATATATACAATATTACCAGTAAAAGTACTTCAAAACGGATGGGGCATGCTCCAGAATTGAATACAGCACATCATGCATTACACCCCTGCAAGGTTGAGCCAGCATCTGTTGGTGCAGCTAAGCTTTGCTGCATATGCATTTGTACTGGATGCAGAATGAGTGAATGCCTGGAGGAGCAGGATGGCTCAATGACATTTCAGCCAATTTTGCAAGAAGAGAAAAGAAATAAAATGTACATGGAAAATAAGAATTTTTTTTGGACAATATTTTAACAATGTTTACACAAAACAAATATATGTAATGTTTGTTTTAGCTCAATCTGATGTTAATGTAGCAAACTCGTCCTTTTTCCAGACTCACTCTTAAAAAAAATAACTCAGCATGAATCCTGACTGCAGCGACAGTTTTAATTATATATAAGTTAGGATTACGGGATGTAAAAAAAATCTGTGCTTGTTAACCTATGAATTTGTGTCAGGTGTTTTGTTTTGTCTTTGAAACTAATAAAGAGACTCATGCTATTGTTTTCCAACACATGCTGGCTGGCTCAGATTGACCATTCACTTTTGTTGGTTGTTCATTCATGTGCCTTTTCAGGCTGTTCTTCCCCCTTCCTCCTGCATGTCCTCCTTATAAACCCCAGCCTGCTACTATGAGAGAGGAGGGAGGTAATTAATGCCTGATGGGACTCAGGTGTGTTGCGAAACCTCTCTCCTTAGCGCCTCCCTCGAACTGCCTCCAAGATCCAGTCACACTTTCTTTAGGTCAACTAAAAACCTCTCCAGTAGAAATGAGTCATCGTAAATATGCATAATGTGATTAAAACCTTATTGTGACAGCTGGCAATAAACACAAACCTCGGTTTTAAAGAAGTGCTGTAATCAATCTAGACGTGACTAAAAGAGAGCATAAATGCAAAGGACAGCTTTAAAGGTCAATCCTTCACTTCAATTACGCTTGTTTGAGGCCATCTGTGTCTGTTCACCCACCCTTGATTGAACACACAGACACACATCTGAAAGTGATCTTTAAATTACATGCTGATGTCATTCATCGCAGCGACTTCATAAAGAGCCAAGGAAGGTCACAGTGCACGCTCATGCAGAAGCATGCACTCCTGACCGTGAAGCGTCCGTCAGTATCCCCTGTGACGAGGGAATTCATGTGTGATAAAATGTGGATGTTTCGTGTGTCTTGGGTGAGTGGATGGGAGAGAGCGTTTTTATTAGTTTACTTTACTGAGACAACACAGGCTGTTCAGTGATAGTGATATTGGGTGGCTGCTATTTGACTTGAGGCGCTGTGTCTGCTTTGTACAGCTGTTTATGTTTGTCTATCTGCCGCTCCGATATCACCCACGCAAGCTCATTTCACACAAACATAAAACTTGAAACTGCCGTGGATAGTTAATGACATTGTGTGGTCATAGACGGCATCAGAGGAAGAGAAGAAAAAAAAGGAAACACACCAGTCACGACACAGGATCGGTTTTCAGTAGTGGCCTCCACTCACTTAGTTGGGTGTATTCCACTGTTGCAATTTTGGAAAGCCAAGACAGTTAATGCCTGTGTCTATGCTGCTTGTTGCTAGCGGTTGCTAGCCGATGCTCTGCATGCCAGACAATCGGATTAAAAACAAAAGAGAGGGACACGGACCCGGAATCATTGTGTAATGAAATAAAGCTGGACTCATTCTTTGCCAAAAGCCTCCAAACTGAACGTTAAATCCCTCTAATGCCCATGATTACACTGATAAATAAGAATCATCCTTCAAACGCAGTCTACTGTATACTGACCAGAAAAGGAAGATTAAATATGAATTCACCAAAAGCCATCCATACATCTTTTCACACTCAGTCCACATGGGGTTGCACTGGAAATGTTTAGACTCTAGAGCAAATAAGCCAAGACATCCAAGCCTCATGCCTCTCCAGCTCTTCTGGTTGTACCCTGATCCTTTCCCACACCAACTAAGAAATGTCATTTCTTCAGGAGGTCTTGGGAAGACCCCAGGCCCTCATTCCCAGCTGGGAAGGAGAAGCAAATAGGGGAATCCTAATCAAATGCTTGAACAAACATTTACAAGCAGAATACAGCTTGTGTCTGGTTCACCCAACTTTTGTTGTCAGCTAAATCAACAGCATAAATCAAACACCCGGTGAAGGCACAAAATGACAGATTTCAAATACATTTCATCCTCTGGGACATAACTGTCTGTACCAAATGTCATGACACTCGATCCAAAAGGTAGGCAGACATTTCACTCTCGACCTAAAATGTCAGAGAGCTGCTCACAATATAGAAGTCACATTATCACCATCTATCATCAGGAAAAGTGTCATGAGTGCAAAATGGAGAGCCAAGACACTGGGGGTTATGATTGTTGTAGATATTGATGATATGAATGGCAGTCTGCAGCTGAGAAGGCTCCCGTCATGATTGCAAGCTTGGGTTTTTACTTTGGAGCTTGCATGTTCTCCCTGTGCATTCATTCAAAACCCTGAGTTTGATGGGAGTGGGTAGAAGATATATAAATGATGGATGGATTAGTGGCAGCAGAAAAAAAACACCTTTTGTAAAACCTTGGCATCATCGTTTGACTCACACAAGCGTCTCTCTTGTTTCTCAGGCCGCTCATACTCCAAGACCTTGCAGCAGGCCTCCCTGTCCCTTCTGCCCCGCCGCCATTGCCAGGAGCATTTCCACGGCGCCTTCACAAGCCGCATGCTCTGTGCCGGCAGCATCCAGGCAGAGAGGCGTGTGGACAGTTGCCGTGGTGACAGTGGAGGTCCGTTGGTGTGTGAGCGCCCAGGAGGGGGTTGGGTGGTTTACGGGGTCACCTCCTGGGGTCACGCCTGCAGGACACAACAGTCCCCTGGTGTCTACACCAAAGTCTCCGCCTTCAGCTCCTGGATTCGAAAAGTGACGGGACGTGATGAGAAAACACGGTGAAAGGTGGAGTGCAAAGTGGAACAACTTACCTCTCAGTCTTGATTTAGTTATCTTAATATCCAGTGATGTGACATGATTTTCAAACAGAACTGAGACTACAATGCTGGACTTTTGTCACCTGACATTGCTCTAAGCCTCTTTGGAGGGAAGAAGGACTTATTTTCTCTCATCCAAGTCATCAGCACTTATTTTGTTTATTAAAATTTTTACATGGTATTGAAACTAAACTACTTAACTCTTTGTTCTGTCATTGAATACTCTACCTTAATACTAAACCTATTTTATGTGCTACCATTTTGTTATGAAAATGTAATTTATGTTGTGATTAGGTATATTCAAAAGGGACCACAGTGTTAAAATATTCAACATACACGCATGCACTCATTGTATCGTTGCACTAAGAAACCATCTCTGGTACTTATTGTATGATACTCAATGCATGATATTTGCCAAAGTGAAATATAGCTACAAACCTCATTTCAGTCTTGTTCATGTAAAGGTTCTCTTCTTTTTTTTCTTACTGTGGATGAACAGTAGCTTTCAAGTGATTCTCAGGTCTACTCAGATCCAGTCAGTATTATTTCCTTGGACTCTGTGCTGCTCAGCATTTATAAAGATAAGAAGAGACTAAAGTGTGTCGAAGCAAAAGCACAAAACAAGTTTTATAAGTGTTGATTTGAGAAATATGACAGACTAGGTTAATGTTCTGTTAGGGCAGTGTTGTCATGCTTCTGTCAACACTTGGAATAGACAATCTGCTACACTTGAAAGAAATGACATTACTCTGCTTTCTCTTTTAGCATTTACTCACACTGTCATGTTGACTGTACTGTAACATTTGTTCATAAACTGAAACTTTGTTAAAAAAAAAAAAAGGTCGATCTGTTTAATTGAGACAATTCACAGTGTTATGTGCTTTTAATTAAAATGTGTTTTAAATTGGTTGCTGCATTTTATGTTCCCTTATGTGACAGCAGTTTCGACGGCGGGGCTCTTTCAGGTTTGTTTCTGACTGCAAACTGTCAAAGTGGACACCCCCATGTCAGACAATGTGTATGCACACAGTCCCACACACAGTGTCGCTGGTATGTCACACACTCTACAGGAATGGCTGCAGCTTTTTGAGTCATCCTGGTTTACGAGACAAAACAAAACTGGGACCGACAGTTACATTGAGAAATGTCATGAAATCTTAGCAATAATAAAACAATTGGTAATCATTTTAATATTAATGTCAATAAAACATGTAATTATCAATGCACTGTAATTTACTTTTAATGTGCAGTATTTGTATTCTTTTATTGCTTCCGATAAGTTGAATACAATGTCTAAAGTAAACAGAGGCAACTGGCCACCAGCTTAATAAATTATTATTCTAACAGCTAATGGCAGCATAGCAGTCATTTTAAACACATCTGAATTAGTCGTGAATTAAAATTCCTTACAAATTAAAGTACTACCAAGTTCATTTTTGTGGAATAATGATCACAATGTTGATTATAACATACAATTTATTTTCATTAAATGCCATTATTATAATAAATCAATGTGGTATAATACAATACAATAATAAAAAATGGTATATACAACTTTATCTTCACTTGTGACCAAGCATATATATATATGCTTGGTCACAATTTGGCCCTACAGTAGTGAAGATAAAGTTGTGTTAGGGTAAGGAGACACGTCATCTCAAGAAAGTTCCTATTAGATTTTTTTTTTTTAAATAACTTATTCACACAAAAAAGTGCACAGATTGAGGATTTATCGTCTATGAAATGCATTAAAAGTGTATGCCAGTCAGCCTCCATGGACTCCAGCAGCAGTCATTAACAAAATTTAATTGTCTGTTTTACATAAATTTACAGGCTACAGTGAAATGTTAAATGCATAAATAATGCATGCACTTATTGAAAAATAAAGTGTCACAATGCATTATGCCTCTGTATTTCCCTGGAGAGGGCTGCACTAGAATAAAATCCAGGCAGACATTTCATTTAAATAATGAGCACAGAAGGGAGGACATGTTGCAGGTGAATATTTATGCGAATAAACGTTTTGACTCCCATCATAATTCATCTTGTTCTACATCAGCACACAAGCGTCAGTAAAACTGAGCCCTCTGTCCCAGAGCACCCTCATCTGGCCATTATTATGCAGGACAACTACAGACATACATTCATATCCAGTGTCTTGTTTCACACACACACACACACACACACACACACACACACACACACACACACACACACACACACACACACACACACACACACACACACACACACACACACACACACACACACACACACACACACAGCATCAAACTCACCTGTGAACTTGCATGAGTTGTCCTCTTTGTGTCCAGCTCTGTCTTGTTTGCCTAATGACACCATTAGGAAGCGTTTTCGCGAGCAGTCCAGCCTGTTTTTGAACATTTTGTAAAATTGGCTTTCATATTACAGTCTAATTGTAGTTCTGTTTAGGTGGTATGAAAAAAAGACCCTTTATTTTCCTGCACCTCTCTTACTGACCTCGTTGGATTAAAAAATACAGTTATGGGCCAGGGTAGTTATTGACAATAGGAGAAAAGATGGAAAAACATATCAACTGATCTGAATGTAAAAAAAAAGAAAGGCAACGCATTTTTTCCAGAGACTGATTTGTATGAGCTTTAAGCTCAGATCATGATTAAGTCTAGCTAAAACTTATTATACTATATAACTGTGATAATTTGGTGATCATTAAAAATAATTTATGAAATTATCAAATTATTATTATTATTATATTTAATTGATCAATTATGAAAGCTTTCAACTAAACACAACCAAACATCTAACTCAGAAAAATAATATGCTGCAGCTTCATCTTAATTCTTATTAAAATATCATTAACACAAAAAGTATTTTTATTTGTAATTATCTTGGTGTGTATGTAAAATAAATCAACTCTAGTTAGTCCTTTTTCAGAGTTTAAATGGCACAGGGTATGAGTTTGCTAAATTCTATTTTTAATGTGATGTCTGTTGTCCTGTAGGTATGGATGAGCACTGAAGTTTGCATGCTGATCACACAATCCACTGGTGTATAAATCCAGCATCAATTCTCATAAAAACACACTGCAAAACTCTCGACAAACAACCAAAACAGATGAACTGAGGACAAACTTCAACAGTGACTCACTAGTGACACCTAATGCACAAAATACACAAAATTGACATCCTTAAATTCTAAATACTACACCATCATGGACTATCATACTCGGCTGTCTACATGACTGCTGGGTTGATGCACAAGATTTTCTCCTGGGGTGAAGAAAATGTAGTCTGGATAAAAGTAATATTGTATTTTATTCGAGAAATAAGTAGAAACAGCAGCTGAAAGGACTTGTCTTTTGGGCCAATCTTTGTAAAGTCGTTACTTGGTGCAGGTCACTTACCTACAACGCTGTTCCACATCAGGCGTACAGATGTCGGGTTAATGTTTTTATAAATGCATCATTCAGCATATGGGATTGGCATAAGTGAATTCAGTCATTTGGATGATCCATTAATCTTCTGCTTTATCCAGCGCAGGGTATCAAGGTGCTTGAATTGGAAAAGGCGGACAACACCCGACACTGGGGATGTTCATAGAGCTGTGGTGGGCACTCCTGGTCTTCAAAAGCCGCAGGGTTTTAATGTTCCCCTGCTTCAACACACCTGAAGTTAATATATCATGATGAAGCTCTGCAGAAAGCCTGATAACGAGCCAATCATTGTGATTAGTTGTGTTGAACTGTGCAGGATTACAGCCGTCGTGGACCAGGAGTGCTCACTTCTGCCCGAGACAGTCACTTAGTGTTAGAGGAACCAGTTAAATAGATGGATTGTGGGTGGAAACCAGGGTACCTGGAGATAACCCACACATCCTCAGAGAGAAAATGCAAAGACAGGCATCCAAAATAGATCCCGGAATCAAACCAGAGATTATCTTGATATGAGGTGACTGCGCGAACCACTGTACCTTATAATCATGGGCAAGTTTCTTTTGAATTTTTTTTTTTTTTTTTGATACGTATGCATAATAATCCATCTGGAAACCTTCTGTACTCACTTTATCCAGATGATGGTGGTGAGAGCTGATAAGGGACAACTGGCCGAGTACAACCTGGGCAACTGGTTCGTTTGTGTCAATAGATACACACTTTTTCAAACAATGAGCTGCAATGTTCAGGTACTTTCAAGGTCAAATTTCTTTTTTCTTGTTAACCAGTTAAACCAAACATGATGAGTTTGCAGGTCATTAAAAACATTGTATGCAGTTAGTCATAACCACTTCTTTAATTTTGGTTTCTGTGTTTGACATTTAGCTTTGTTTTTTTTTGCATTGAAACTGAAGGTGAACATAGGCCATTTATTCCAAAAGGGGGAAAAAAAAGAGATGCGGTTGAGATTAAATTGAAATACTGATGAAACAAAAACCATCTGCATTTACAGCAACTATTCAGAAAGCCTTAATACTAAAACATGTTACACCCAACAGGTGGATTTTGTCATCTCCCCAAATCTGTGTCTCTTCAGTCCTCAGAGCTGAAATCATCAATACTCATTCTTTGTTAAATGGACACAATGTTCCTCTACACAACTTGTCATAGGGGAAGATATGTAGCAGGCCATTCTTTTAGCTTCAGTGACTCATTTTCCATCTTAACTTTCAAGTGAAAGCATCACGTGACATCTGAAAGGGTGAACAAGGCTTTTGGATCTACCCGAAACTTTTAACATAAAGAAAAGACGGAAAGCAACTGCCTGTCATTCCCCCCTGAGTTTATGCACTTATCCTCAATGCTGATTCTCTCTCAAAAAAACCCAAAACAAAACTTAACAAAATGTAAAATAAAAAAAAAATCACCCACATAGTTGTTGTTTTTTTTTTTGTGTGTGGAACAAAACGTAGTATAAAGTCATTTCTATGACACCATGCACAGCTGACCAGCGCTGTTCTGGTAACATAATTTAAAGATGAAAAAAACAAAACAAAACAAAAACACTGAAGTCACTGCAGATCTGCTTGATACTTCACAGCAGTTCAGAACAGGGTTTGGGTATCAGAGACTTCCGAGTATCTCCCAAAGTCCTCTTCACTGTAATATTGGGGTCCTTCCTTCAAGTCCCACTTGAGCTGCTTTCACCACCATCCATCCATCCATCCATCCATCCATCCGTCCATCCATCCATCCATCCATTTCAGCTCATGAAGTTTCTTTGCGTGCTCCCAGGACTTCTGCTGCCCTCAGCAGCGTCACAGCTCCTCGGTGAAACAAGGCACCCTGTGCTTGCCGTCACCTCGGGGTGCACAAAAAGGCCACAGACAGTAGTGCATCTGGAGGTCCAGACGCTCCTGGTCGCTTTCTGGTCTCTGACTCCTTGACCTTTAACCCTGGCTCATGGATGCAAAGGTTATCTAACCTTCAGGAAGTGGTAGAGAGGGACGGGGTGGAGAGGATGACACAAAAACAAGAAAAGGGAAAAGATGTGAAAAGGTGATATGATTCCTCCTGATTTACTTCTTTATTCAAATGACAAGCATAGAAATGAAAAAAGAAGCCAAACAAATGCACCGTAGAGATCAAGGTAAGACTGTCACCTCCATTATTGAACCTTGTGAATTTATCATGCTTTGAATATAGCAAAAAGATTAGGAGGTGATTTGGCCTGGGAGATTACCTGTCTTCAGCACAAGCGAGTACTTTTAGAGGTCCTTTAGTTTTTTCATGAGCAATTGTTTTCCCACCCAAAACATTTTGTGTTTTCTGTAAACATGGTGTTCTTTCACATGTGTTTATGAATGTAAAAATTTGTTTTCTAACCCCCATAAAATCCCCTAAGCCTTGTTTCTAAGTGGACAGGGTTAGGTCTGAAAGCAATGAATGTGGTGATGTCTATCCATTCATCTTATATACACCATTTTATCCAAATCAGGTTCAAATGGGGCTACAAAATGAATTGAAGATATTTGAATCATGTTTCACAACTAAGCTTAATTACTTATATCATTAAAAAAATACTACATAATAAAATAATATAAGTATTAATTAAAACACATAATGCTTTGCAACTCTCAAATGAATCTGAAAAGGACTGGCATATGAGCAGAGGTAACAAACAATATTTTAATGTTTCAAGTATCATGTTTTAGTTTGAATGAAATACTCTACAGGGATGATAAAATACTATAAACACACGCAACCATTGTCCTTTGTTTCAGGTTTGGCAGCAAAAACTTGTTGACAATGACAATGTCATTGTTTGGACTGTTGCTTACTTTGCAGTGAAAGCAATGACAAAGTATTAGGATGTTTAGTTAAGCCCGTGGTTAACAATTGTTGAGATGATGACTCGCATGTAAGTGGGTGAGATGAGCAAGCTGCTGACCTTCTGCAGCTCCTCTCTGAGCCAAGAGGGAAGAGGCTGTCCGAGGCGATGCAGCAGTTTCGACAGCTCCACATTTTGTTCCCTGTAGTACCTGGAGAGATATGCACGTGCCTGAAAGAGAGATGCAGGGAGGACAAGAGTGAAGAAGTGGAACGATAAGAGCTAAATAGATGGGCGATATACAGACATGGTCAGGTAATGAGGACGAATGGAGAGAAAATGAAGGAATTAGGTTTGGTGAATTTGGATTTGATAAGACGTAGATTTAAAAAAAAAAAAAAAAACATGGATGAAAGAAGGAATGTCACTAAGACTTGCAGCCAAAAGTACATTTCAAAGGAAGCAGATGAGGAAAGGAAATGCAAAAAGAGTAAAAAAAAAAAAAAAAAAAGGGTTAGAATGAGGGGTTGAAACAGTTTGAAGAGGAATAAGCAAGAAACATAGTGAGATTAATGACATGCCACAATCTTTAGATCAGTTTATTTCTCCACAGGTGGACTTTAGGGCTGAGAAGTGCTGAGTAGAGTGAACAAAGCTAAGAAATACGAGAATCAGAGAGAGGAGAAAATTACATGAAGGATGCGTGAGATCTATTATCCCTTGTAATCTTTCCCCCTCCACTGTGTTTGCTCCTTCTCCCTTCTTACTCCTCTTATTCTGTCCTCTCCTTTCTGTCCCCTCGGTGGAAACTCAAATACAGTTTAATTACAGGTGACACCGAGGCACAGCCATTAGCTGCCTGTGAGCACATGTGGGAGGACAAATTTTATCTATGTGTTTGTCTTCATGTGAGAGCAAGAATGTGATTCATTGTCTGCAGGTCTGGGTTCTCGTCAGCAAAGCATTTTCCAGGACAAAGATTTATGGATTGGATTTTTTTTCCTTCTACCTCACTCCCTCCTTCCATAGCCTGCCTCATTCTCTCTCTCGCGGGTGTTGGGTCACTACTGAGTCCTCATAATTAGGCTGTAAGTTGGCGGAATCTGATTGGCTGACAGTTTCCACCCCTGTGCTGAGTCCTGTGGGAAATTCTGCCACGGTGATGGTGGAGACTGAGGTTCTGTCACTGTCAGTCAGAAAGCTGCTTTTCCATCTGCGTTCGTCACTTTTTCAAACATTTTATCCAAAGCAGACATCTCATCTTTTGTCAAACATCAATCTATATCGAATAATTATACCTCTGGCTCCATCGGTGGGTACTTCCGTCCTTTGCTTTTCCCCAAACATTTGGTCTTTCCTCCCTCAAGGAGCTGGCACCAAAAGCCTTTCTGCGGGTCAAAGCTGAGGAAGCACACATTGGAGAAATAAAAAAAAAAGTAATGATAAACTTCAGTGCTCCTATTTGAAAATGGTTCTCCTTTTTAGAAATCAGACCAGTAAAAGAGCAGCAGACATCTTACACATACAAACCAGACAGAAATGTTACTACGCATTCAGCACACTCAGCCTGTCTCGTACTCCTCACTGACAGCGGCGCTGTCTCGTTATATCTCTCTGTCTCTGTTGCCCTCTCTTATTTTGTGGCTGTCATCTCTGCTCTGTACCCGTCTCTCTATTTCTCAATCTCTTTCTCTCCCGCTCAAAGCAAACACTCAGCAAAAGGAAAGTATATTGGTTAATTCATACAGCAAACCACGAGCAGGAGTAGTTAAAAAAAATAATTCTGAAAAGACACACTGGTATTGTTTGTTTCACTATTTATGTTTTGTTTAGTTTGCACAAAAACACAATGAAGGAAGTAACTGCAGACATGAGCTGGAAAGGATTTTTGTGGATTTTTATGATGCAAAATTCTATACAATATACTGTATATATGCAATTTCTTCATTGAGACAAAACATATTTATCCCAACATATGACCAGGAAAAGAACCGTATTCTATTTAATAGCATACATCAGAAAAGCAGAAAACATTTCAAGCAAAACAAACAGTGAGGTCACTGGAGAATAACTGTGAATCAGATAGAGCAGGATTTCATGATTGGATGTTTAAAATACCCATACGTGAGAAAGGAAGCTTTTAATGAATCTGATGTCTGTCTAAGGTTTCTTGAGCGTCCCTTGTGAAAAGTGTTGTTCCTATTATCAAAGTGCAAAGACCGTCGCATCCCCACAGCACGTTCTGTGACAACCTGTCAGATATGGTGGGTGACTTTCTAAGCAAAGTGCCTTTGCAAGTGATTGCATTTGTGGCTCGCTGTCATGCATGGTTATGTACAATTACATAAATATCAACATGTACATAGCATTGGGGGAATCTGTGCTTATGTACTATAATTTGAAGGTACATTTACCTGTCCAGCTCAATTCTGTATACATACGTATATTTAGTTATGGAAATAGAGTGGTAAGCACCGTCGCCTCACAACAATATTCTTCCAAGGTTTCGCTTGCTGGCCTCCATCTTTGTGGAGTTACCATGTTCTCCCTGAGTATGATTTCTCCACGGATATTTGCTCTTCTTTTTCTGCAGAGATCCATGTTATAGTTCTTGATGCATTTTAATAAGCCCAGGTGTGAATGAGTGTGTGGATGATGGTTCATGTCGATTATCAACCTGTCAAATGTGTACTCTGATTTTTGCCCGGTGTTGGCCGAGTCTGGCTCCAACTTCCTGCAACACTAGTATGAGTGAATTCTAATACTGCTTAATTCTAACCTTAGTGTAAAACTTGTATTTTGAATTTGTGCGGCGACAGTTGGTGGAGCATTATGAAAGAGTCAACAATTAAAACAACAATGTACACTTACTCCCATGTTAAGGGTGTAAATGTAATTAAAATGAATCTTCATCAGTATGCATCGGTGGGGGAACGAAATAAAAAAGGAGTTAAGTGCTTCTTCCTCAGCTCTTCTTTTGACAGGACAGGAGGAAGAAAGGAGAGGGGGATTAAATAAATAGGCTCCAGTGTTGAGGATCTGTCAGACTGCTGCCATGTCAAAAGAATGAGGAGGAGAAAAGAAAGATTAGGCTTTTGTGTAACTCTGTCCTCTGCCAAAACACACACACACGCACACACACACACACACACACACACACACACACACACTTCCTTATTATTCTGTCAAAATGCATCTCTTTACAAATTATTTGTATGCATGTGGGCTTGCGTTCTTGAGATAGAGACCCTCTCTGTCCCAATCTAAGCTACAAATTCTAGATGTCCCTGTCTGGAGACTTGAGGGCTCATAGGCAGATTGCATTCTGATGAGTGGTGCTTGAGAAATAAACTGTTTACCACTCCTTCAAAACATAAAGGTCACATGCAACCTCTCTAATGGAGAATGAGCTGAGACACTGCATCACCAAGCCAAAGCCAATTCTCTGGACTTGCAATAAAGATACTTTTTGTTGATGTGCATCGTATAGACTCTGCATTCTACATTCTACACATTTATTTAGTTGGTTGAATTAGATTAAACCACATGTTTGTACTTCATATAATAAAATATACAATTTGAAATCTTTGGTGGTCTGTTGAATTTTTGAAAAGTAGTAACGTGGTAGAAAAAACTCAGTGGATTTATGATATAACTTGTTTGCTTCACATTCTTATGACTTGGAGAGTTATGAAATACCGTTTGTTGCACCGAAAAATAGCTGGAAGACAGTTTGATTTTTCTGCATGGAAGATGCTGCAGTATCCTTGTCATAAATTAATAGGAGAGATGACTGTATGCAGAAGCAGATCATCTCTCGACAAAGAGCTTCTTTAATTTTTTTTATTATTGCTTCATGTGTTTTGAATTGTTTTATGTGGTTTTTAACATCATCTTGTACCTTGTTTAGGTCATTTTAATTATCATATTTTCAGTTTTTATTAGGTATTCTTGATCTACTTCTTTCTCTCAGTTTTAATAATCACTCCAAGTTCAACTTTTTATATGCCTTTTTTTCTCATCCTTGTCTTATTTTTTCTGTTCTTTTCCCGTCGTTGCTTTGTCGCTGTAATGACGTCTCAATCTTCAGTGAAGCCCTTTGAATTATAGCAACCCGAATAATATATGGTATATAAATTAAGTTTGACGGATTCATTCCCAAGTCTCACATCAGTGTCATTCTATGCATGTGCTTTCCCTATTGTAGCCATTTTATTCAAATGAAAACAAAAAACAAAAGTTAATCATGCGCATATTTAAATGCACACAATGTGTAAGCAAATAGTTTTAATTAGTGTCAGATGCATAGAGCATTAAATTGTAAACACATCCATACCCTTTGTTGGTGGTGTGATATGTCTTGAGTGCTGCAACGCTTGCAGCTGCATATATTAGTTCCATCATTAGTTTTATCTTACTGGTTACAAAATATGTAGTTTAATATTCATCTGGGAAATTGGCCCCAGTGTGTTCTCTATTGAAGTTATTTTGGATCAGCACATTTCTTTAGTTTAGTTTTTTCAGATGGAGGTATTATACATATGTGAGAGGAGTCATCGCTCTGTGGGCTGATGATCCACCACGTTCTGACCTTAAGACAAAGATTGCCAAAAAACATTCATATTTCATATTATGTAACAAAACTATTATTTAATAGGGACTTGTGTACACACACACACACACACACACACACACACACACACACACACACACACACACACACACACACACACACACACACACACACAATATCTGTGTATCAGAAAATGAATGTCACATTATTAGATTTTGATAATAAAATAGCGAGAAAGCATTATAACTCAGCATTCACTTAATTTGTAGTTTGCATTACACCAAATAACACTGTATTACTTATATTTGACAAATAAATGATTTCACTTATAGAAATGAAATGAAAAGTGATTATTATGCTGAAGTTGTGTGCCTTTTCATGGCTTTCTTTGTTTTCATAAAAAAAAAGAAGCTTCTAATCTATTATGACAAAATTAAGTAAAATTTGTGTACTATAATCACAGCCTTACTAAATCTTGACAAATATGTTGTATTTAGGAGAGGATCACATTGCATAGAAACAGAGATAGGGAAACCAACTGACGCCCTGTACAATACCTCACTGCTCACCAGTAGGTGTCAGACTTTTTACACAGTTGGAAGTTGGTACGTTTTAGAAGTAACATTTTTATAATAATTTCTAAAACAATGTATAGTAATGGAAAGCTGCTCTACACCAAAATGAGAGATTGGTAAAACTGAGAAGAGAGCACAGGGGATAAAAACAAAGGCTGACATAATCTGTGTGAAACTCACGTCAGCGCCTGGGAGTAGTTAAAGTGAGGAGTGACTCCCAGGAACTTCTGTACTTCGTCCATCACTGTCACAGGGTCAGTCCTCAGCTGATGGCCATCTATGATCATCACCTGCACACAAATAGATTTACACTGTTAGACCAGAGGCTTACAACGGACAGCTACATTACTGCAACAAGATCAGCTGCAACAAAAGTTGGAAAGTTGAACTTAGGAATAAGATTTAAATACGTACATCAATTGACTCTTCAACCGAAGAGGCATTTTTTTCTGTTTGATAAAGGTTTGACAGAACTTGTAGAGTGGGATACTGTGTTTTTAGATTGAAACGTAGAATAAATACATATATTTATACATGTGTTTCAGTTGTATAATGATAAAACACTTTAATTTCAAAGCTTCCTTATAACTTAAGGAGAGTTGTCTCAATGCAAACACTCAGCAAGACACACATTATATTATTAATACTGTAACATGCAAATTGTGAGTGCGAGGAATTATAAGGATTTTATTTGTCGTCTCTCCAAATGTATACGATTTGGCATGATTTTGAATTCTGTTTGGGTGAAACAGCTGCTAGTAAATTAGTGGTAAATTAATGTTATGTGTCAATGAAACAAACTGTATTGCAATCACCCCAAACCTTTTCTCCTTGGAGCCTTTCCCCCGGTTGCCTCAAAGAAATGCTATACTTTATCCATAAAGAAGCAGGGGCTTTCAATAAAAGCATCAGCCAATTTCAGGTCTACTTTAGATTCTAGAAAGTGTTTTTTCTTCCTTTTCTTTGACAAATGTAATTTTGGCAATCAAGACAATCAAAACAAGAGATCTCAGGTGACCCCAAAGGCTCTTGAACTCCCGGTTGGGAACTACTATTGTAATGTATCAGAGTTGTGTCAATTACTGGGACTCTAGTTATATTGGTATATTGGCTAATTATAAAACCCTTTCAAATCTATAACTCTTACAGACGAGGTGTACATCTCCCACGAATGAAATCCGTCCAGCCATCTTCTATCCTGTTTTAGGCTGGTTAACTGATGGGGAAGTTGGAGTGCAACGTATTTTAGACTGTGAAGATGAGGTATTAGGCAGTACTTGAAAATTGTTTATGATTGAACGGCAGTGACTGCAGAGAAGCAAATTAAGCAATTCAATATCAAAGCCCTGTTTCAGCAAATGTAGCTGCAATAAAAATATTTATATACCTGACACTGTAAAATGTGTTTGTTTACCATTATTCCCAATTATGCCATGAAACCTGAACATTTAACTAATTGTCAGTGCTGTACCCAAATGATCAATCTCTACTTAGTTTAGAAATTGCAAATAAATTTGGGCCGAAATAAATTAAATACTTTGTTACAAATGGTTCTGTTTAAGCTACATCAGTATTTTAGAATGAAGAAACTGCTCTCAATTCACATTCATAAAGTTTTGTCTATATTAGTGGGTTAATGTAACGGTGCCACGCAGGTGAGCTGGATATGCACCTGGACAGGTTTACCTGGTTAGCAGGGTAGTGTGTGAGCCACCTCTCGAGGTGAGTGGCGTACAGACCGGGGACGAGACAGCGGTTCTGTAAGGAGCGCAGCTCGGGTGGTGCGCCTTGTCTTGCACTGATGACATCATAGAAAGTGAACCGCAGTGCTGCGTGGTCCTCGTGAGCTCTTTGATGCTGATGAAGGATCACAACCACCAAATAAGCTTCAAAGAGCATGACTGCGGATTTAAATCACTACATTACTCACTCATCTGTAGCGTGAGCGCATCTGAGCGTGAGAGAGAATTGTTTTAATAGACAATGACAGAGCAATTATTCTGGCACGTTGTTCACGTACATATCTCGTTAAGTAATCAGGACTAAGCAGAAAATCTTACGATCCTGGTAGATTTCATGTATTGAGATGTCCATAGATATATGGAGGTATGATAATCAGGATAATTAAATGTACTCGTGACTGACGCTCACTGAACACAACACTAGATTATAAAAAACCTAATGTAGTATAAATACAGAAACGCAGCATGTATCCTAATGAAGCAAGCGGCTGCAGAGAGTTAAAGGTAATGCACACGCAGTCACAGGCTACTAATATATTCTGTGTGTTTGTGCTTACCTGATACCAGCTGTAGGCCCTGTCAGAGGGGTTGATGAGCAGGGTGATGATCTTGGCCTTGGGCAGCAGGGCTGCAGCTCGCCGTGGGGACTCCTCGGAGGGGAAATAGTTTGCGCTCTTCTCGAACAGGAAGTCCGTGCTAACGTTGGAGGGCATCGGGAAAAACTCCATGTACCTGAGGTCATGGAAACAAAGAAAAACTCAGGAAGGAACATTTGCACGTGTGTACACTCACGATGTCTTTCCTCACACTCACAGATTCAGGCCTCACCGTGAACTCAGTCTCCCAGAGCAGGCACAGCTACATCTTGAAGTGTATTTTTTTTTTTTTCCAAAGTCAGACAGAACTTCTAAAGTCACAAAGTTGAAGCCTTTATCTCTGCTTAGAGGAAGATCTTAAAATGAACCTAATGGTATAATTTAAGCAGTGTTTAATGAAGAATTTCCAGAGTCAAGTCTTGATGGGTGACTTTAGAGAATGCACCAGCTGTGTCTCTGTCAGTTAAGTAACTCATTTATAGGTCAATTTAAGCAGCCATATGTCTATTGGCTTATGTCTGCGCTCTTAAAAGATCATTCTGAAGACACTGTTGAACTGTTTTGAGCTGTTTTATGTGTCACTGAAAACTACAAGACGCACAACTGCCTGTAACAACCTTACCGAATAAAACAAACTTTGTCTTCTCCTTATCTGCTTTGCGAAAAAAATGCAAAGTCAAAGGATCACAGACGAGTGTGTGTGTTTTCTCACCAGTCGATTCCTTTGTGGTAGTTGTTGGTATTGAAGAACTGAACCTCCTCATAAGTCTTTGGACTCGGGAAGTTACTAGAGATGGAGGGATGCATGAGCAGGAAGAGATAAAGTGCTGTCGTTCCTGGAAGAAAGGGCATAATTCATAACTGGCTCGTTAATTCAGCTCAGCAGAGAGCAGTCCGAGTAAGAGTGAATGTGTGTGTGTGTGTGTGTGTGTGTGTGTGTGTGTGTGTGTGTGTGTGTGTGTGTGTGTGTGTGTGTGTGTGTGTGTGTGTGTGTGTGTGTGTGTGTATGTGTGTGTGCATGCTTAAAGTGTTTCACCGTGTGTGTTTCAGTATGTGTGAGTGCTATCGTATAGTGGATGAGCTTTCTTTTCCCAAGATTTATTTCCCATTTCCTGCTCAGAATTGACGGTGTGTGTGTGTGTGTGTGTGTGTGTGTGCCTGCAATGATCACAGGCCTCCAAACAAATGATTCAAACCCATTTGACACCAATCAGTACGGGGGCTCTGGTTCTGCCCTGTCTTGCCCTCAGCTGTTCTCCTCTCACCTGTTCCTCCAACACTTTCTCCCACACATCCAGGCTATGTCCTGTTGTCACTCAGTGTCTTATTAGCTCCTCTGACACTGTCTAATATAACAAGAATTTATGGCGATGTAATTGTTGTTGTAGCCGTAACGACTCCTCCTCTCCTTCGAGAGATTATTACCTGGTTAATTAGCAGCTATGTAAGACCTTGTCCCCTCTCACCCCCAAAACCCAGCAATTAGAATACCTGAATTCACACTGATGTGACATTTGGGACTCCGGTGATGCATTACGATGTTGAATAAGCTCCTCCTTTTGTGTTTTACTTTGATGAGATAGATATTTTAGAAAAAAAGGGAAAGGCTGGTAGCTCAGTGCTGTATCCCACGCATCTAAAGTAGAGAGCACGTGGGAGGAAAAAAAGGAAGTCAGAGCCTTGTGCTTTGTCTCCATCTGACAGGACCAAAGGAGAGAAGGGTATTAAATGAATAGGCTGTGATAAAGAGGCTCTAGACACCTGGGCACACAGAAGGAGTGTCTTTGTTGCATGTACATGTTTGACTTTGCATTTATGTGTATCTTGCCTGTTTTCTGTGGTCCTATGACCATGAACCTGGGCAACCTGTCACAGGTTTTTTCTTTCGACCAGATGTCTTTATGCCGTTTATCATCACACGGATTCTGTGGCAATGAAAAGAAAAGGATCGGAGGTTAAAGGATTCATGTCAATATTATACACAGAAAAAGCAACATGCAAATAAATGTATTCCCATAAGGATTTATTGCATTCAATAAAAAGTGAGTGACTGTGATCTGTTCTTTTGCCAGCCTGCATTCTCTTAAAAGAGACTATAAATACATATACATTTAATTAACATCCTAAAAAAAAAACACATTTAAACCAAAAACTAAAAACAATTAAATAAGTCAGTTGTCTTAATATATAACAGGACAAAATAAAATGCATCATGCCCATGTTTGACCCTGCAAAATATTTCTGTGACTTTCCTTTGACCCACATAAAATGAATTATGTTACATTCTCAGACAGAAACAAAACTGTCTGAACACATGCCCAAACATGTGGGTAAAACATGGTACACACACCTGCCAGAGTGGGTTCCTTTGTTCGGGGAAGAGCTGAAAGTACTTGTGTGCGAGCTGGAGCGGCGGGAGCGTGTGGAGATTCAGGTTTGTCCATGAGCGCAGGAAGGAGGCCAGGTGGACGAATGTGTAAAGACCCAGTCGATCATTGCCATAGTTAGACAGGTGGGTCATGAATATACTGATCTGGAGAGGAATAGCAGAGACAAAGAGAAAGGATGGAAGTAAATGATGAGAAGGAAATACATATTTATTGTATTTTGCAAAGTTAAGATAAAGTCAAAATCCCATTTCGCAAGTTCCCATGTTTAGTGATGTCCCTTCAATGGAAAGCAAACAGATTATTTCTCAATGTGAGATGGTTTTAAACTCACTAACAGAGCGGCTGTCCGGTGAGTATCAATATTTGTTATCGCTTCGCAAAGTGCCACACTCACTTTTGTTATATAAGATTGCGCTTTAACTTTCAGCACCACACACTTTCAAGTACAAAGAGGCACACAGATAAAGTGAAACCCGATGTGTTCACTACTCCTGATAGATAACGCTGAAAACGCAGCACAATACTCCTCATAGCTATTGGGTGTTGGGAGAGATGCAGCTACACATGGGAGAGTGTTTCAGAGTGTGTCAGGAGTGTGTTCATGACGGTTAATGTGTGTGAGGAGGAAGGAGACACGAAGAGGGAGCAAAGGAGCGATAGTGTGTTGGCCTGGGCTATCTGTCCACGCATCAGTGCTTTTATAGGCTGATCAAAGAGACAAGCTAAGATAACTGCTACAGACAAATGCACACACAGACACATGCGCGTGCACATGTAGACATGTGTGCGTGCACGCACGGACGCACATACACACACACACACACACACACAGATGCCTCCTTTGTGATTGCAGGGAGCTCAGGAACGTGTCAGGATGAGATGGTAACATCAGCCATTAAGATATGAATTATTTGTTGAATGTGAGCATGTGTGTCTGGATGTGCATGACTGCTTGTCTGTCAGTATGTGGGGGTCTCCCACTGAATGCGAACACACACACACACACACACACACACACACACACACACACACACACACACACACACACACACACACACACACACACACACACACACACACACAGCCAGTTCCTGTCACTTCAGATAACATTACAGTTACACACACTGATTTTCTGGATGCCTCAAAATATTTTCTCTGACAAAACCTGAGCTTAACCCAATTTAGAAAAGGGTCCTTATCCCCTAAAATTCAATCATTTATGCTCCCCATCCCCAAACGGTGAGCCGCACCCTGCAATGTGACTTCGTAAATAGGTTTATGTCAGCAAACTATGAGTAATACAAGTACATCAGCGAACATACAAAGACTCATTCAAGCATGCACTGTGAATTTCCTGGTGACAGAGGATTGTCGGTGCTCCTCCTTAACGGCGAAGGTTGCTGTAGATACAGAGCGACACAGTGTCGGGGTTTGATGGATCAGCGTCCGGCTGACCTGGAAAGCTGTTCAGAATACTGATCTACTCCGAATACTGATGCAAGGAGTGCGTGGGTGTTTATGTGTTCGAGTCACTGTGGGAGAGAGACTCAGAGAACAGATGTGTGTGAGGTCACTTTTGTGTGTGTGTGTGTGTGGGTTTTTTTTCATGAGGAATGCCACAGAAGAATAAAACGAAAAAGAAAAAGGCACGGGTGCACATGTCAACGTAAATGTTTATGCATTTATGAGTTTATGTGCATCTGCCAGTGCCTTCTTATCTTGTGCTCACTCTAAGCAAACCAGCAGAGCACCACACAAGCTTGCCTGCTAAGGTTTCAATCTAGCTGATGTCAGGGCAACAACGTGGAACCAACGTCGAGACATTGCCAAGCACTCAGCCAGGAACAACAAGAACACATGCCAGCGAAAACTGTTTGCTTGCTCCTCCTCTCCAATGAATTACAATGCCACAACTCCAATAACCCCGTCCTCGTCTTTATCGCACGACGAGAGAACTTGGAGCGCGACTCTCGGTAAAGTGTAAAATTAAATCAGACCACATTTCACTTGATACATCGAGTCACATTTGGGATTGAGAGGGAATATTTCTGCCTCAAGCACCTTGCAGCAGTTGGGGAGTTGGCACAATGTGAATATCTTAAAATGAAAAGGATATGAAGTGATATACAGTTAAAGTAGGCAAATGTGACCTGAGTAAATAAGAATCATTTGAAAGACTTCCATTTTGTGTTGTTTTGTGCTTCCTTGAAAGGAGGCAAGGTGATCAAAAAGTGATTTATGTTCCTTTCAACCAACTCAATAGCCTCTGATGTCTGAGTCTGGGGGAATGGTCGTATTATGCGTTTGTGTGTGTGGTACATGTGCAGGTGTGCAGAGTAAGAAAAAGAGAAAACAAGTGTTACTGAACATGGAAACGTTCATTACTGAGCTTAAACACTGGCTGCCAAATTAAACAAAGGGCGAGACGAGAAGATGATTTGTGTTGGTAATTGGAGAGCTGGAGGAACAGTACAGGGAGGAGGGAAACAAAGGAAAATACAGAGAGAGTAACCTTGGCAGGTGAGTCTGAATTGAAAAACAAAACCCCCAAAAAAGCCACTCGAGAGAATGCTAATTTCCCAAAACACAAACTCTAAACCTTTTCGGAGAAAGGACTCGCTGTAGCTAAGAAATCAATTAACTCAACCATATAAACCTTTTTTCTCGTCATGTAGTGTCACATCTCATTTCCTGAATATTGGATTACTCTGAATCCCCCCATGTGCCTTTAATATAGAATAGTGCACTAATAATTTATCACCAGAGTTGGACTCAAATTATATTTTGCACTGGACTGGGAGAGAAGTGCAAAAATGAGAGAAATAAACCCAGCCCCCCACTCCCCCTCTTTTAATCTTAGTCCCTTGTCTTTTCCTCTCATTGCTCCTGTGCAGCTTCATTTCCTCCTTCTTCTCTCATCCATTTAAAACCCTTGCTTTCACTCTGTTCGGCAAAGAAAGTCACTTTGTGGATGTGTGCTTTTTATTTTTTTGCTTCTCTCTGATCTAATACTGACCCAGATGCTCTGATGAAGCATGTCAGTCCAACATGGAGGGATGTTCTTCAATATTCATGTGCACATGAGCTCACAGGCACACTAACACAAATGCCATGTCTTGGTAGATTAACAGGACACCAGCCATGTATTTGAATTTACGACATGTTCAAATCCCTTCTAACATGATTGCATTCTTGAAATTAGGATTTTTTAGGCTGTTTTTTTTTACTAGCTTTTGGTTCATATTTTCCAGTTTCTCTTCAACAATCCATCCAACAATCAAGGCAAAACAAATGCTAAAAGGTGTTGATGAAAAAAAAACAAACACAAGACGGGTTGTAAGTGGTGTCAACAATTAACATTTACATGAAGAAAACAATCGTGAATGCTGAAATCTTTTCAACGGTCTTCATGCTAACTTTGTTCAGGGGAGGCAATGGGGCTCATCCTGGTGAGGTTGCATATAGCACTAAAATACACAGAGGAGCGAGGTGATTATCTTTTCACCATCGTACCAGTTAGAGGGCAGAATTTGAAAGACAGAAAGTGGATTCTGTCCTCTAATTTGATTCGTTAGAAACAGGGAGAATTGGTACTGTAACACCTACGGTGGTCAGAGTCTATCAGAAGTGGTATGAGGAAGAAAAAGCGGTAAACCAACAAAAGGGTCACGTTTGGCTGAGGCTCATTGATGCCAGTTGTCCCATAGAGGCACCAGCTTCAAAATGGAGTACTGACAGAATCATGGCTCACTGGGTCAGGGCTGTTTTGCAGCAAAAATAAAAGATATCACATCACTAAATAAACTGCTGTCGACAATGACAATCAATATAAGTATATGGCTTATCTTCTATAGCATCAGTAAATGCTTGGTGGATTAAGATTTGGCTAATTGTTTGAAGGCACAACCCACATACTTGTTCCACAAATACATGTTTTTGTTAGATTTCTCACCATTTAAAAATAATTATTATTACAAATGAAAAAATATACATGTTTCGAGTGGCATTAGGATTATTATAAAGATTTCTTGAGGAAATGGGATTCAACACACACATTTCCTTACTTTTTGTACGTAGTTTAGTTCAGAGATGCACAACCTCTGGAGCCACATCAAATCAAATCAAACTTTATTTACAGAACACTTTTCATACATTGTGTGTAGCACAAAGTGCTTGACATGTTTGAAATACCACATGTGGCTCTTTAGCCCCTTTGAAGTGGCTCCCTGAAGCGTAAATTATACCTCCAACATTTTTTTAATCTTATTTTTATTTCATTTACACACCATAACCATTTTCAAAAAGACTCTTATCTCTTGGCTGAAAAGGACTTTCAAAAATGGCCCAAGTAAAATGATGGAAAAGAGATAAAACTATAAGAAATCGAGAAAAAAAACAATCCAAAATGACCAGAATCTCGAAAAGAAAAAAAGAAGCTTATAATAGCTTTAAAAAGCCCTCAAAGGCTAAAACAGTGAAAATGTCAGAATTGGAAAAAATGCAACATACGATCTAAAGCTGTATATGAAACTTTAGAAGCTGTGTTCATCCTATTTTAAAGGTTAAATATGTATTGTAGCTCCAGGTAAATGTGATTTGGTGGAAGGTTACAAAAATGGCCATTTTGGTCACAAAGGTTGCAGACCCCTGCTTTAGAGGATTCTTATATAGTGACTGAGAAACTTTTTTTTTTCATGTGATGGGTGACAAAGACTACATAGGAACTGCTCATATTAAACCTAAACTCTGCAAAAATGATTAAAAAAAAAACCTTTCAGAACCACTAGGAATGATGTGTGAATATTTGTGGTTCCTCTTGATGTTTGTGGGGTAGCAGCATTTTACTGAAGGTGTTTCCTTTGGACTGATGAATTTTAATGCAAGCTGTTGATATGTAATTGAAAAAGACCTTTGTTGAATTCAATTGAGAAAGTCACAAAGTAGGCACACTCATAGAATAACATGCATAGAATAAAACACGTTATACCACTAGTATCAAAAATGTGGGTTTTGTGCACGTTTCAGCCTCTCACAGTAAGATTGGTATAGCATTCTAAAAATACCATGAACTGTTTTAATTATCAAGTCATACCAAGTTACATAACATAAAAAGACAAAAAGAAAAATCAATAGTCAAAAAAGGCATAGTCATGACTTTGCTGTAAAAACAGGTCCTTTCGGACAACTTTTCAAAGACTTGGCTAACACGTTGTTCTCCAGTTCTTCTCAGAACTTCCCAGTTCTGTTTCACTTACTCATATATTTTCATGTATTCCCACACTCATTGTGAGATTGACAAAGATGTTTCTGTAGCACTGTTTGACACTGTGTTTTAACTCTTGTATGTTGCTTCAGAAGTGCCAATACATTTATATGTTTCTGTCATCTTGCTGCCCTCAGCTGCCTGTCCATCTCCCTGCTGTTGATGTCCTTCTGTGTGGAGCTCTCGCAGTCTGTTTTCCATCACAGGCCACTTAACTCCACATACAATTCTCCATGATTGAATTGTTATTGCTTCTAAAGAAACCTACCCCCTTATTCTGTCCTCCCTTGTCGTCGCCCTTTTCCCACCTCTTACTCTTTTCCATTTTCCCTCTCATAGGCCATCTCACTGTCTCGGTCTGAGCAGTGGATAATTGAAAGCTGAACGTCAATACAGCAAATGATTTGGATTCAATTTATTCTGCCTGCTCCAGTCAACATCTGCCAACCCTTCTGATTTTGACATTCCGACTGCGTTACTTGCACTTTCTAATTTCTCAGTCTGGATTGTAGCTTATTTTGTGTGCGTGCAGGCATGTGTGTGTGTGTGTGTGTGTGTGTGTGTGTGTGTGTGTGTGTGTGTGTGTGTGTGTGTGTGTGTGTGTGTGTGTGTGTGTGTGGGTTTGCTGCACTTTCCGTGTTGATGAGTTGCCAAAGCTTTCAGCCACAATCAGTAGAGGGACTGAGTGAAAATAGGGGGGCAAATGACAGAAGAAGAAGTAAATATGCAGGAGCAGTCAACATGCATGAGCTAAAAATTAGAAAGCAACAAGGAAAAGGAAGGAGTGCAAAGATATCGGAGGCCTGCAGAGCCCCTGAGAAGAGTAAAGGGGAGAAGTGAGGGATGGGATGAGAAGTGGGTAAAACAGAGGGTAAGGAGGGAAGAAGATTGTGCTGATATTTGGTGTTTGGCTAATAAGCTTAGTGGCAGAGCTAAGCGCTAAATGTCAGCCCTGATATATGTCTATAGCTCTGCTTATGGCAGCGAGACACACTTAAAAAAATTTTTTTACAAAATATATACGCACACACAGACACACACACTTACATGCACAGAAAGACACTAAAATCGCACAAACATTCACTGATGTGTGTGTGTGTGTGTGTGTGTGTGTGTGTGTGTGTGTGTGTGTGTGTGTGTGTGTGTGTGTGTGTGTGTGTGTGTGTGTGTGTGTGTGTGTGTGTGTGTGTGAGAGAGACTGTCTATATGTGCATCACTTCCTCACTGGATGTGTCTGGATTCTCAAGTGACACAAGATGCCGTGACCTGAAAATTAAATCTCAATCTGTCTGCCACCTTCTCACCCCTCCCAATCCCTTTCCCCAACCTCCCACTCTCCTTTCCCATCTCTCCCTCTCTCTTTCTCTTTCTCTCACACCATCGCTGGCCATTTATTGGGGAATGACTTGTGCCCTATTGGCTGTTTGCAGAGTCCAATCAATTGTTGAGTGTGCTGTGTACAGTATGTGAAAGTGGAGCTCAGTGGTTATTGATGCAGCCCAGAGTGATGCAAAAGTATCCAAACTGGCTTAAATACGATCTCACACCCATTTACAAATATGTAAAGCACGTGCAAATGCAGGGGGTGGGGGGGGGGGGGGAAACACAAGCATGTGTTGTAATTTGCTTGTTGTCACTGATGAAGTAGCAACAACAGCCAAATGTGATTTAAAGTCATTGAGTAGGAAGTGGCAATGTTACCAATGTGCAGATCATCAAACAATGGGAAACCCCCGAGGGGCTAAAGCAGCAAGCTACAGAACACTATTGATTACACGCACAAAGTGCATGAACTAATTAAGCTTCCACTTCTGCCAATGGAAACAGCAAAAAAGAATAATCAGTCCCTCTGTGTGTGTGTGTGTGTGTGTGTGTGTGTGTGTGTGTGTGTGTGTGTGTGTGTGTGTGTGTGCGTGCGTGCGTGCGTGCGTGCGTGCGTGCATGAGAGAGGATGTAATTCAAGTCAGATAGCTCTCATTTAATGTTGACATTGCCTTTATGTTTAATAGGCCTCTCCATTTGGTGATACAAGAGGAGAGTTTCATCTCTTATTGCAGTGATTAAGAAAGGGAGAAAGTGAGAGAAAAGGACAAAAGACAGAGGAAATAGAGGGAAAAATGTAATTAGCTTCTGCGTGTTTCTTTCAAGAAGAAAATTTCAAAGCCTTATATAAGTGTGTGTGTGTGTGTGTGTGCGGGAAAGAGACGACAGAAAGTCCCTCTTGGATTGTTGAGCTCATGATGAGGTGACATCACTGGTGCTGCAAGCAATAAGACTGTGAGGTCCTCTCTCTTGACACACACACACACACACACACACACACACACACACACACACACACACACACACACACACACACACACACACACACACACACACACACACACACACACACACACACACACACATTAAATAACCTATTGAAATGGTCCTGACAGTAATTGCCTGACTTTAGTGCCGGACTATAATGGTGAGAATGAGGTAATTTGAAAATATGATAGCATGTTTTGATGGAGGAAAATTTCTGAGGAATATTCAGGTGTATTTTTAAATGTCAAAGTTGACATGAAGACAACACACTGCCCCTTCCACTGTGTGCATATTATAGTTAGAAAATAAGCCATTGCTATGGTGCTATATGCTCTGAAATGTATTTCTCAAATGTATTGTCTTTTACTTTAATGTTGCCCCATGTACTGTGGAGCTTGGTTTATTTAATTTAATTTTATCTTATCATATGCCATTGCTGTTTTGTAATGCTACTACAGCATCACATTAATACAATTATAATGAGCATTAGCATAATTTACATCATAATAGCTGCTCTTTAAAACACAGCATGCCAGGTTGTTGTTGTCGTTACCAAGACAATCGTTACTATCATCACCATTAGTACTTCATCTACACTGCAATCCTGTGCCTACAGGGAATTATGTGGAGATTACTACGTCATTGCTACTGTGTTGAGCTTCCTTTATACATTAAAGTAACCTTTCACTGTGAGCAGGTTTTGAATTGTCAGTGTTTAAATATTCTAACTTCATGAATTATATAAATGATAATGGATTCTATTCTCAAGTGCTACTTCCTTGGCCAGGTTTTGGCTGTGTTTATTATAAATCCCCAAACAGAGGTGAAAATTATCTTCACAATATTTTTCGGATAAGGAGTGAAGTACATAAGGTCTGGCTCCCACACTGCCTTTGTACATTGAGCACAAATCTGATGGAATAAATGATAAATTATTACATTGAGTAGAAGAACTTTTCTGGCTGTGAACTATACTGGCCTGAGCACACAACACATCTCAACTGTAAGTGCTTACTTATGAGCTTTAACTTGGACCAAATTAACAAATAATTACCTTGGGTTAGTGTAGAATATTGAAACCTTATTAAGTATTTTAAGTTAATGTATAACACTTTTTGTTATTCCATTGTTCTCTTGATTGTTTTTCCTTTGTCTAAGTTTTAGTATAAGGAGTTGTTAATAAAATATTCGAACACATTCCTCAACCTGTGATGACATTTTGATTTGTGCCTCAACAAATACTGTTAGCTGTCTCTTTTGATAAATTCATAATCTTTATGACTTGAGCAGATCAATACCCTTGCGCACATGCGTTAAGTGACAACAGCATGTTAAAAGTTTACTTTGAGCGTGAAAAATTAACCATCTGCTCGTGCAAGACAACATTTCAATGTTTTATTCATCAAAGACCGAAGTTACTACCGAAGTGTTGATGTCTAGGGTAACATAAGCCTATAAAGCAACATTGTGCCTGTCTGCGAGTAAACACGCTGCTTTATGACACTGAGGTATTACAGTGAGAAGCCGACCCTCACTTCAGTAAGCACAAGCCACATGCGCAAGCCAACACCCCCCAACACACACACACACACACACACACCACACACACACACACACACACACACACACACACACACACACACACACACACACACACACACACACACACACACACACACACACACACACACACACACACACACACACACACACACCACCACCACCACCACCACCACCACCCTCTGAAGCTTCGACCCTGCTTTGTCATAGGAAAACTGTTGAGGCAGTTAAAACTATGAGACCTGCTCCCTGAATCACAAACTCCCTGGTGTATTATTTTGTAAAGAAACCAACAATTTTCTTTTCCTCTTTCACATTTAATAAAAGCTACTCCAATCAATGTTAACTCATAACTTAAGCATGTTTATGTGTAATTGTATTGTTAGCAATGCTAACATATGGCTATTTTTTCCTCTCCTTTTTTTTTTTTTTTTACCTTTTTCTTTTTAAAGGTCACATTTTTGTGGCACTTCATTATTATTCATTCAGTGGAGCATGGACAAAACTGCAGTGGGTAGGCCTTTTAGAGTCACAAGTGGCTGTTTCTCTTTGTACACCTTCCCCACTGACTTGCTGCATTCATACAATTTGTCTCACTTACTGTAACAATAGATAACAACCAGACTCCCTAATCACTTTGCCGGTTTGACAGAAAAAGGTAAATTAGCCTCCCTCTAGTTTTTGCTCCCTGCCAAACAGCAAGTTCTTTGTCTCTTATTAAAAAGCCATTGTTGCTGCCGGGGGAAATGTGAAACACTTCGTGTGCACAAGAGAATATTTTTTCCAGGAATGGGTTCCCTAATTCAGAGCAATTACAGAAGTTCTGTAAAACTGGATATGTACTGATTCCTGTTTTGTTCTATTGAGTGTCAATTGAGATAACGTGCACAAGTGCCTCTATGAGATTGTCATGAATAATTATCTTTTCAAAACACTCAAACCCAGCATGGCTCAGAAGAAACGAAAGAAGATGCCATGGTTGCTGAGACAGAAAAGACCAGCTAAATAAATAAAACGATGAGGAATGGAAGTGAAACGGGAGAAATTAACAAAGCGAAAGAAATTAAAGATAATGAGGGACGAAATAAGGAAGAAAGAAATGAGAGAATAGGAGACAGTGGTGCAGAGAAAGAATAAAGAGCCAGATTGGGTTGTTGTACAGAGCTCCTCTTGACTCTGTGATGTTCAGCTGAGTTCTGACAGCTCCTCTGGTTCAGCACTCTCCTACCTGACACTTCAATACAGCCAACTGCTGGTCTATGAGCATCTTTGTGTGCACTCATGGTGTGAGGCTGACAGAAAGAGAGAGACAGAGAGAGAGAGACAGAGAGAGAGAGAGAGAGAGAGAGAGAGAGAGAGAGAGAGAGAGAGAGAGAGAGAGAGAGAGAGAGAGGAGAGACAGAGAGACAGACAGACAGAGACAGAGACAGAGATAGAGACCAAGAGACACAGAGAGAGAGGCAGGTAGGAGAAACAGAGATTGTTTGGGGACAATTCCAGCGAATTTCCATGCCTACCGTTAACTTTGTGCGCGGATGCCCTTGTGAGCATGTGCATGTGGATGCGCATCTTAACTGCCACCAAAACCTAATTCTGTTCCTTAATTCAAAGCAGAATGGAGTTGAGCTGACACACGCAGCGGGGGTAAACGGGAAAGGGAAGGATGTGTGTGTGCGTGCACGTGTACGTATGTGACAGCAACCCCCCTGTGGTGAGACCTAATTTAAAGTGGGGAGCTGAACACAGCTCCACAGTGAGGAGCAGCCCCTGACAAGAAAAGAGACAGACACACACACACACACACACACACACACACACACACACACACACACACACACACACACACACACACACACACACACACACACACACACACACACACACACACACACACACACACACACACACACACACATACACAGAAGAAATAAAAGAGTGAGCCAGACAGAGAGGAAGTTACCTTTAGAGTGAGACCGGTAAACCCTGTTGGTTCCTCTTTATGGTACAAAAATCAAAATAAAGTGTTAAAATCTTCCCCTGGTTCTCACTCTGAATCCAGCATGTAAACGTCTGTCTGTCTGTCTGTCTCTGTGCGTGTGTGTGTGCGTGTGTGTGTGTGTGTGCGTGCGTGCATGCGTGCCTGCATGTGTGTACATGTGTTCTCTATGACTCACCGGGTTGAGTAGCACAGTGAGAAACAGTTCTCCCCCACGGATACTTTTGTCCAGTTCTTTGGGTCCACCGGGGTATTCCTTATAGTAGATGGTGTGAGTAAACAAGCCACATGTCTGCCGAGGCAGCACCTAAAAACACACACAGACATGCAATAAAAGTGTGAGCTGATATTGTTTTTACAATTTTTTTTTTTAATTCAAACTACACTTTGCAGAGTGCAGTGATCAATTCTCTACACCCACTTTACAGGGTCGAAGTGGACATGAGCCGATGCCAGATGGCATTTGGTCAAAGGGAGTCTTGATGGATTACCAGACCATTGCAAAGAAAAACACATTACACATACGTATAGACAAATGGCCACATGCAAACCTATGGGCAATTGAAAGTCACCAAAAGCCTGGACGTACAGCACTTGGACTGCGAAGGAAATCCGAGTAAATGGTAAATGGGCTTCACTTACACTACACATTTTTTTTTACCACTTCAGCAGTCACACATTTACGGAACCTGTTCACACACCAGTGGACCCTGCTCCCATGGAAGATGTTTAAACAAATGGATTTCAGTGTCTTACCCAAGGACACTGCCACAAATAGAAAGGGCAACATGGGATATCAAACTACCGACCTTTGTGTTTGGAATGTGGCTCACGCCAATAAGTGAGTCGCAGTCGCTAAGAGAAAGCACGGAAACTATACACACAAAGACTCAATGTTTTCTCACTATGATGTAAGAATACTAAATACTACGCATCAAAGAAACATCTAGTTATGGCAAATGCCTGTAGATCACAAAAAAGTAAAACCTGAGTACCTGAGAATCTGAGGCAATAGTCACAAATGTGCAATTTTAACTTGAGTTGACAACAATTTCCCCACAGATTTTCCTCTCATACCATCAAAGGCTTTAAACTTATTTAACCACATGCATAATGGTACTTTCCGCAACCTATAAACGCACGTTGATGCATAAAATCTATAGAATTCCCCTCGAAGCAGCACAATAATTCAATGATCTGAAATTGAAATAAAACTACAACAGACTGGTTGTATACAAGGTGTTTTGTTTTTGGGTTTTTTTTTTGTAAGTGATGATTATTCATCTATTTCAAGTACAAACAAAATAGGCACAAAGGTAGGCTTAAAATAACCAAAGACATTCAAATGTGAATGATGTAAGTATGGGAAGCCAGTGAGTTGAAATGTGCAGCTATACAGAGTCCTGATAAGAAACACAGACAGCAGAGCAGGTTAGGGATTCACTGAAGCTGTGCCATTCAACATATGGCAAAGTCACCTGTATCCACAGATGGTGAAGTCATTCTCCTGTAGAGTGTAACAGAAACTTTTCACAAGTGGCATTCAGATGTATCACGGGATAAATAAACACCGGTGTAATGATTAGCATCAAGTGACAGCTCTGCTCCGTTCAGCTGGTCCACGCCCAGTGATTTGGTATTGTGCATCTTTACCGTCACCTCATCATAATGGAGCAATTATTTCTTGTGATTTGCTGCCCCATAAATGCCCCAAAGTGTCTCCTTTGAAAAAGTTTAGTAAAGTGAAAAGACACACCAGTTACAGTCTCGACTGTGCTTGAGCATCGAGTCCTGAACTGCTGTCCAGTCAGGAGGTGCAGAGCTTATGTTTCCATGCAAGTGCACAGTAAGGCATTATTTACATTAGTGATTATTGAAATCTTTCAGGAGCACTTTTCAGGCTTTTTTTTTTAACCTGCACCCAAGCATGACATGTTGGTGAGTAGCTGTCGGTTGTTCCAGGCAAAAATAACAGTAATCATCTCCTCCTGCTTCAGATACACTGTGCACACTCAGTCACAAAAATACCCCCCAAAATATCACCACAGCCTGGAAGAGCCACAAAATACGTGTGTATGTTATTTGTTTCTGTCATGATTAATTCAACTGCAATAAATGTTTTGGCTTCAAGACCTAATATTGAGGTTTACAATTAGCCTTGATCACTACACTAGTTTTTAAATGTAATGACTTATTAAAATACACACACATTTTAAAACATTTAGGCAATTAAAACAGTAAAGATGAGACCAGAACAATATAAACAACCATGAAAGACTAATGGGATGTTAGCAAGTAGTGCTTAACAGCTGATAAATTAAATGCCTTTTCATTAGTTCATTAAATGATAAGACGACGAGAAGAGAAGAGAAGAGAAGAGAAGAGAAGAGAAGAGAAGAGAAGAGAAGAGAAGAGAAGAGAAGAGAAGAGAAGAGAAGAGAAGAGAAGAGAAGAGAAGAGAAGAGAAGAGAAGAGAAAGAGGGTCTTTATAGCAAATTCCTTGTGGAGCACTTCTCTGTGTGAAATAGAGAGTAAAGGCTGGAAGCGCAGATATTGGTTTATCTATAAAACACTGCAGAATCGTTCACACACACACACACACACACACACACACACACACACACACACACACACACACACACACACACACACACACACACACACACACACACACACACACAAGTGAGAAAGAGAGAGAGAAAGGAAGCGATGGAAAGAGAGAGTGAGAGAGAAGGCCACCACAGCCACAGACACTCAGCACTATTTCACCAAACCAATTATCCACAGAGCTATAGCTCAAACTGATATAGTACATTTTAAAAAGGAATACACACACACACACACACACACACACACACACACACACACACACACACACACACACACACACACACACACACACACACACACACACACACACACACACACACACACACTCTTGCTGCACAACCCCATATCTCAGTCTGATTTGTTCTGATACTGTGGGTCCAGTGGGTGGCTCTCAATCTGCTGACAGAGACACACAAACACCAATTTTACAGCCTTAAGACAACTTCCTGTCCTCCTCTGAACAAACAAAGATGGAGGCGCTGCAGAGGAGAAAGAGATTAATCGACATAAATTGCAAGACCAAAATGGAAGTGAACAAATGTGAAAGGTAAAGAAACAGCGAGGACATGAGCCATGCCCCAGAATGACCTAACAAGGGGTCGTGATGTTACAAGAATTATTCCAATCCAAAGGTTTATGTGCAGCTTTATGGTGAAGTGATTTGATAGTTAAATAAAACAAGGTGCTCATAAAGCCACACAAATAAACCACCACACAAACTGGCTCTCTGAAGAAAAGAAAATGTTATGTTTCCCCAAGCTAATTTTTGATTTTGTTTTCTTGACTTCTTAGCCTCCATTTGCTATTTAGTCAGTGCAGCATGCAATGTCCTGGAGCAAAAGATGGGCCTTTTTCGTGTTTCCCTGCACTGGTAAAACTTTCTGCAGTGTATTCAATGGAATTCGACTGAGCAATGTCGCCCCAAGGTCTTTTTAATGCTGCTGCTGTTTTACATTCAGTCCAACCACATACGTGTTTGATTTTTTTTCCTTTTCAGCAAACGGCCCCCTGTATCCAATGATCTCAATGAAAATGACATCAAGATCTTGATCAGGAATGAGTAATCTCATTGGAAACTCCAGATTATAAAATAATCAACCATGTGGAGATAAAGCAAACTTTTTTTAATTACAGTTTCTGAAATCAAGAATAAACTGCACAGCAGGGCAATTGAAGTATTTTTAAGATTGAAGGTAAGTCAGACAGAATTTCTTTCAAACTCTGTCGTGAAGCCTGCTGTTCCTTTTGTTTTCAGTGGTACTGTGGGACATGTAAATTAATTATCTCCAACACAGAGGGGAGACTGCTGAGATCACCAAGAGCAGAGCATCGTAATTCACAGATCTGACGTTCAGCTCAGCCTGCCGTGCGTGATCCTACTATTTTCCTCGCCATCTAAACTGGCTTGCACTTTGGCAGGGCGGTCTCTGTGGAGAGTCCTTACAGAGTCATACACAGTGTTTTTCCTTCAGTCTGCAGCCTGACTTTGAGAGAGCAAGCCACTGATAGTTCACTAATAGTATAGTGTATTTATTGAAAAAAGTAGTGATAACTTGTTTTATTCTAAAAAAGACAATAGAGTGCGGATTATAATCAAATTAAGTGATTTTGGAGTGAGCGTTTCATTTTAAGTTCTAGTCAGAACCGTCTCTGCTGATTGTTAGACATTTGTAATGTAAGACATTTGTTCATTCTTTCTTTATAATTCTTCCATCTTTCTCTGTTTTTCTTTTTTTTTTATTATGTGTTGCAAAGCGTTGAAAATGTGCCTTTGTGTAGTGACATATTTTCGTGAATTCAATGATTCACTGATGCCTCTCGATACCTCACTATTGATATTGTATAACAACACATTATAGCCTGTCAAAAATTGAGCTTGTTATTGTGTTGAGAGGAAGAAGGATTAGGTGGCTGTCTTTTATGATGCTGTGACAAGATGTCAAGAAATAAAAGCTAACTTCTTGGACTGATTAGAAAATTGACATAGCTGTCTGTTCAAATTGTTTGCGCAAGACCCAAATATGGCAGAACAACTTGGACGGGTAATTTTGGTGTCAGATGTGATTGGTTTCTTATTCAATAAGGGAACAGTTTTGCATGTTGACAAAGGGCCTGAATGACAAGTGAATGAAGAAGAGGAGGTGGAGGAGAGACAGAGGGAGGGAAGAAAGACAACTCGCTTTGGTGAAACGGGTGACAAAAGTTTTATTCTACTGCCGTCTCTGGCTATGACTGATGATTATTTTAGAGGGAAATAAAAGTCTAAAAATGCTCTCATCACTAGATCTTTACTCCCTGACACACGCACTCTGTGTGTGGGTACAATATACAGAAAATAAGAAGTTTTCCCCTTAAACTCCATTAGGAGGCCATTAAACATTAAATTGAAGTGGAGCTGAGTCTGCTGCGGGAGAGACAAGGTCAAAGAATTCATATCACATAAATGCCAACACAAACACGTACAAGAGGTTACAAACCATGCACAGCGCCATCGATTTTATGTTTAAGACCGCAACAACAATCAGCACACAATTTACTATTCAGCCAACACTTATATGGACGGGCAGACAAGAGTCAGTATAAAGATAATAGAATAAGAGCAGTTATTTAACATTCACACATAGAATCTTATAGGCAAATTATAATCAGCATCTGAGGCAACTTTGACTAATCTGCTCTACAAATGTATAATTCATTGTTGTAGTTTCAGTTACATGAATTCAGAAAATATCTCTTTTTCCTTGGGGGCAAACGATATTACATAATGTGCTAGGTTTGATTCCTGTGCCTGATTCAAACGTGAATAATAACGTGCCAGAAATTTGTCAAAGAGGCCACAGTGTGGTTGTGATATTTATCGCTTTTTATCTGGACAACCTGACTCACCCCGTTTTGTCAGACAACAACACATCTTCCAGTCAATTTCATAAAATATGTCTTTATGCAGCACTGACTCCAACTTGTATCAAAGACATACCTGCAACAAACAGCTGTGGAACAACTGGCTAAATGAAAACTCCTACTTGCCTGACAGAAGATAAAAATAGAGGGTGAAAAAAAAAACACCACAGCAGACTGACGCAATAAAAAAATGTGTAAATGTATCTTTTCTCAGGCATTTACATGCACAAAAAGCAGACACATTTTTACCAATAGATTTCTCGACATGAAGATAATAAAAACGTTTTCTTGTTTTCCACACTGCTCAGCCATAACATTATGACCACGGTTTTGACACCTTTCTATCAGAGAACACATTAGCTTCTGTAGCGCTCTGAGTTTATCTGTTGGATTGGATCACCAGCCTTCCCTCACCATCACCATCAACGAGCCTTGGCCACCCATGACCCTGTCGCCAGTTCATTGCTTTTCTTTCCATTAACCACTTTAGATATAGATAGATAGATAGATAGATAGATAGATAGATAGATAGATAGATAGATAGATAGATAGATAGATAGATAGATAGATAGATAGATAGATAGATAGATAGATAGATAGATAGATAGATAGATAGATAGATAGATAGATAGATAGATAGATAGATAGATAGATAGATAGATAGATAGATAGATAGATAGATAGATAGATAGATAGATAGATAGAGAGATAGATAGATAGATAAATACTTTAATGATCTCCAAGAGAAATTCACAGTTCCAGCAGCAGCAATATGGAAACACAGGGGCATGCAGGGTAAAAAAATGTGTTGTATTTCCTCTTGTTGTAATGACTTCACAACACTTTTTTTTTGTTTGGGTGTCTCTTTTCTCAAATCCCAAATAGTCCCAAATTAGTTTTGTTCCTCTGGAATTAACTCGGCTGACTCTGCAGACACCATTATTATTTGTGTCACTTTCCATTTTGTCTGTTGTTTGGTAGGCGGATATGGGAGATGATTGGTTTGCAACACAGAGAAGGGCTTACTTCAATGGTTTAAATGCTTTGCCACTTACAGGTCAGAACCATGCCTTTATTTACAAGGAGGAGGAGTGGGAGGAGGACTATCTACTAAAATTGTAGCTTTTGCGATTAGCAAATCTCAATGTATCAAATCACAATTTGATGTTAAATTCAATTAATCTCGATGTCCTACACGTTGCACACTTCAGCTGTCAGTGGGTGATCAGTGTCTGTTCAGAAAAAAAATGTCAACAATAGTGCATTTATGTATATGTATGATGATGAGGACATTCACATACAAACAAGTGGCGTCGTCTCACCATTATGTTGTTGTGGATGAAGCCCTTGCGGTAGCGGGCGGGTTTAAGGTGGGGGTACTCCTCAGTGCTGGTGACCCGGATGTTCCACACTCGTCTCCAGGCTTCGTACAGCTGCAGGTGTACTGGGTACACGCCGGAGTGGTGAGGAGCCACGGCATAGCCCATGTCCACAGGGATATTGTGCTCCTAGATGGCAGGGGCCACAGACAGAGATACGATCGGGGTTATATACATAAACACAAAAATCATGGCACCTTTACAACTTACAGACAAAGGACTCACATAAACACACAGAGCCCGGCCATCTGACCTTGTGGGAGACGTACATGGTTTGTGCTGCATTTGTTATGATGTTGGCCTTCGGGTTGGAAATTAAAAAAATATATAGTTTGTGCGAGGCATGCGTATGTGTGTGAGTGTGAGGGTGGATGCTTGGAGGGTGCATCCCGAAGACTGATGGTGTTGTCCTTTGCGCTGACACACACCTACACACACTGTCAAAGCCAAGCATCAGCAGTTGGGGAATGAGGGAGTGAGATATGTATGTGTGTGTACAACAGAGGTTAGCGATCAGGCTTTATGTTTGCGTTCACCTTCAACAACATGCACCAAACCTCCCCGTCCTGTGTTGTATGAGTGACATGGCAATATTCCAATACCATCACCACTCAGAAACACACACACACACACACACACACACACACACACACACACACACACACACACACACACACACACACACACACACACACACACACACACACACACACACACACACACTCACACACACACACACACACACACACACACCCATAAAACACTGCAAAATAAAGTGCAGGGCAGAGAGCAGAGCAGAGCAACAAAGGCATTCAACCTTGTGGACTTCAGATTAACCAGGAGAGATTAAGCAGGGCTCAGGTGTGCCTGTCAAAATAAGTGCACCTTTCTCAACAGGTAAATTGCATTCTGTTCATTTGTCAGAGGGAAAACTATTTCCTCCCACTGCTGCACCATGTGCCACATTGAACTAATTTTCACAGTTGAGCGCTTTAACCCCTGATTATCTACTTTTAACATGGCAACATTGACAATATTGCACACATGCATTTCATCTACATGACTTACTGATGGACACTGTACCTGAACACAGGACATCAAATATGAGTACTAATATTTTGATGATTTAGATTTTTGATGTGACATCCAACTCTTCACACTAAATGTGATATGACGGATGGAGATAGTACAAATGAAAGCAATGTACATTGTCATCGAGGTCTCTTCTTCTAAAGGGCAGTTAATTCAACTTACAGCTACTTATGATCATAAGCATAGTTCTAAGCCATTAGAAAAGAACTTATAATGTTACAGTTTTTCTAAATCAGTAAGGCTCTTCAATGAGTCTTCCCTTTCCTCTTAAGAACAACATTTTGCATGAAAATCACAACAATATGACATGTTTGCAAATAGTAGTTTCTTACTTGGAGCACTTGATAGATTACTTATTACTTGTCATTGTGATATTTTTTTTTATAGCCAAATTAAAAAGAACTCTCGAAACTCTTCTGCATGAATAAACCAAAATGTGTAATTTCCTTTAACCAAATTACACATTTTCCACAAGTGTTGTGGAAAAATCTACTAATTGTCCTGAGACTTTAACTACAAATATTGAGGAAATAATTTCTCATGCAAGATATGAATGAAAAAAACCCATCAATGTGCATAAGTCAATAAGACTCACTACAATCTAATAGTTAGATTATGGAAATAGGTTTATAACAAGGAACCACAGTTCTGTTATTTCAAATGGAAATCATTTCATTCGAAAGCTGAAACAATATTTTCATTATTGCATTGCTCTTTGCTGATCATTGTGTTTCTGGCAAAAAACAAAACAACAAAAAAAAAAACAACTAAACATAAAGAGGCATTTCTCTACAGTTGTACCACATTTGTGCAAAATGGTACTCTACAGAAAACTGTTTTAATCTTCTGACAATAATCCTGAGAAATGTGTACAGAACAATGTAAAATAAAAATTGGGGCATTCTCTTCTGACAAAACTCCAAGTGAAGTCAATGAGGACAAATCAAGCACTTCAACCTGAAAACATCATGTAATCCGCCATGACAAAGTAACAACAATTACTTGCAGCTACAGACGTCCTTGAAGAAAATGCAATGATGGGAAACGGGAGTGATTAAAAGGACACACAAGAAGAAAACAACAGCGAAACAGACAGCTGCAAGAAATATGTAGGCTTGCCTGTGTTCCATTTCTAACTCACCAGAGCAAACTCCTTGTTGAGGACCATCTGCTCCAGCAGTGAGGACTCGTTGTGGAAGAGGTGAGGCTGCATGTGGCTCCACATGTGAGGGAACCACCAAAACTCATCTACATACTTCAGTAGTAGATCATCTCCTTCATCCTCCTCCAGTGTGCCTGTACAGACACACAGATACGAAACAGGAACAAAAAAAAGACAAAGAATGAGCCAAAACCAAGCAGATTGAGAGCAAGTTAAAGTTGCTGCCATACATTACTTGTAGCTGATGTAATGTTGTAATGTTAGGGAAAAAATCATCAAGCCCTCTGAAGACTGTGTTCTTAAATAAGGTGGTCTGATACCATGGTGATGAAAAGTGATGCCATAGCAATAACAGATGGTATGGTAATGTGTTCCATTCTCCATCAGATTTCTTCTAATTATAATCATGTTCAGTCTTGCTTCATTTTTTTTCCCTTTGAAGCATATTCCACACCTTTGTTCTATTGCTGCAGTTTTAGACACTTTAACTGTAAAATCAATAAAGTCTGTCCTTGGAGCCACAGCACAGCCCAGAATGCACCATACTATGTCATGACCTCATAAATATGCCTGGGTAAATATCATTCTGTAACTATGTATTTATAGATAATATATTTCTTCCGTTTAATGATGTCAAGATTCCAAGATTCACCTTCTTAAAGGCAATAACAATTTTCTACAATAGATGAAAGTATTAATGAACAAGGTAAAAAGACTGTTTTATTATTGGTTATTATCAATCAAGGGATAGTCCATGCCAAGGTAATGTGTTAAGCTGAAGGCATATTATGCTTTGGGTTTATTCAGAAACCAATGTCTCTTTGTGTGCCTGCTTTGAACCCCAGTTCTCTGGATTTTTTTCCACAATCAAAAAAATCTTATTTTATATACAGGTTTATTTAAAAAAAGATTTTTAAATAACTAAAAACACAAAACGAGGTGGTTTGTGTGATTTGCTTTAAAAGCAAATGGAAGTTGATTTGAACATGCTAATATCGTTCACTGGTGGTTGTGTCAATACAGTGTTGATGTGTGAAAATGAAAACGTGAATCAAACCTGTGTGGTAAAACTTTCCAGAGAAACCCAGATTGAAGGTGAAGTTGGAGATCTGAGAGCGCAGCTGTTTCTGGGTCTCAAGAAGTGCCTGTGGATAGATGGATGGATGAATGGATGGATGGATAGACAAACAGAGAAATAACTGCATTGAAATGCACAGGCGTTGCTCACTGTATCAGGTCAATCTCCTCCCAACCCACATTCTCACAGATAAAACTCTTATCTATCAGATATGAATCTTATGTCTCATGTATATTTAGGTCTTTACTCTTATCCCCCTCTGGCACCCAGGAGAAGTCTGGCCATGCTCCTCCTATGCTTTGTCAATAATCGCAGTCACACACGTACGCGTGGTGTCGTTGACCATTAATCTGTTACCCTGTGTCCTTCCAGTGGCTATTCCTTCCTGTTAAGTCATGCCAGTCCCTGATTTCAATACTCAAATTGGGATTTTCTTCACTTATTTAATGACTTCATTAGTTTACTGGCCTTTAAACAAAGACTCTGTAATGAGTGTTAACTAAAGAGAGTTGCACACTCTGCACACATACACACCAACGGTAATGCGAGTTAATGAAGGTCAGTGCATTAGGAGCCTCTGGAGGGCGGACTAATAACCCCCCCCATATACTCCTCCCTTCTCATCACTCTCTCCATCCCTTCCTACAACCAAGTGAATGCCTCTGCAACCCCCTCCTTTTCTTTTCCTCCCCTCTTTGTCTGTGCCTCCTCCTCTCTTTTTGGTTTTTCCTCACTTCTTCCATCTTCCTGCTTCTGAGAACCTGCAGCCGCCTCTGTGCCCCCCTTCCCCATTTGTCTTCCTCTCCTCCCACCCTTCTCTGAACCTCCATCTCTCCCCTTGCTTGCTCTGTGAAAATGTCACATTCTCAGGAGACAGGGCTGTTCTAATTTGAAAGGAAGGCTGAAGCTGTGCGGAGGAAAGATCTCTCTCTCTCTCTGTCTATATCCCTCTACCCTTGCACTTTCCCACCTCATTTTCTTCTTGCTATCACTTCTCACAGTTGTATCCTGCAAGTAATTTGTTTACATATAAAGCTTTTACAATTCTCCTTATATTTCAGTCTGGTGGCTCTTCCCGTTGACTTCCCGCCACATGCCTAATACCAATTTTCGTCATGCTGCTTTTAATCGATCCCCAGACAACCTTTCCTGATTTACAAGACCTGAGCAGCTGAAGTCAGAGCAAGGAATTGGTTCCAGGCGGTCTCCCCCTTCTCTTCATCCCTTTGTTTTTACCCTCTCGGTTCTGACGTGTGTACTGCATCTTTAAAACTCACAAATACACAGACACAAGCATGGAGCATCTTCATTAGCTCTAATCTAATGGTGTGAAGATGGTCGCATGCCGACAGATGTGCACAATTCCCTAATCTGATGCCATCTCCTCTGCCATAACAGCCTCCACATCTTAAACACACACACACGCACGCACGCACGCACGCACGCACGCACACACACACACACACACACACACACACACACACACACACACACACACACACACACACGGGAGAGCGTGTGTCCACAAAGACTTAAGAATTAAATTAAGTTTGTAGCTGAGTGCTTTGCATTGTAACTCAATATACACCCCCTGATGCGCTTGGTTCGAAATGCATTATTTACGTGCGTGTTGGTATCTGTGAGTGCCAGCATAGGTGTGTGTCCAAGTGTGCAGCATATTAGTTTAAATAGCTCATTTGTATTCTGCTATCTACCATCCATAGCAAAAGGATAAATAAAAGACCCACATAGGAAATGTTTGCGGTGAGTCACGAGAGACTCAAAGCCACAAGCAGCCAAGCACTTTCCTTTTTTTCCCCTTTTTTTTCTCCGCCTACACACGGTCAACATTTTGTCACCTCTATTTCTGACTCGGGATAATTATATTTTTATTGTGTGGCAATGCCAGTGTGCTCAGAAAACCATTTTTAAAACTCTACTTGTTGAATTTACAGATGGTTTCGCATTTGAGTGCGATTGAAAGGAACTGCACTCCACTGTAGGGGGAAATTTCAAACTGAACCACCAGAAAGCAAACATGGATGCTTTGAAATGGGCGTTGTGAATGTGCAATTTACTCCATGAAAGAGTTTGTTGTTCAGCAGTCGGCTCTCGAATTGTTCACATCAGAGAACTAACCAAAAAGGGGTCTTCAAAACACTCCAAACCCGAGACCACAGTGCATATCACAAAACTTTCCCAGGGAACAAATTGCTTTGAGATTTGCTTTATCCATCAAATTTGGGTTCTTGGTTAGATTTCAAAGAAATTAAAAGCTACAAACAACATAATACCTGATTATTCTTTATATAACCACAGAAATCCCCAACATGATTTTCAAGTGTTTGTGTAAGGTCTTCAAAAAGTGAGCAAATTTCTGCGATTAAAAACACCCTCAACAGCTTCCCTCTCGCGCAAAGACAGAGAGGGAAGAGAGAAGATTGAGGAGGGGTGGGAGTGCAACAGACATTACCCGTGTTAATGCTATATACTATTTATATATATATATCACGCGGTTCCAAATGCTTTCAAACCGTTGCTAGATTACACGACATTGAGCAATACTGTCTAGATATTAACACGATTTTCAAGCAGGTACCTAAATTAGCAAAAGCAATAATAACTACAGAAGTACATGATTTTTACAGTTGAACAAATGATGGCAAAAAACAAGCAACAACAGCAGCACAGCTCATTGATGAGGAATGGGAACGTGTGTGTGTGTGTGTGTGTGTGTGTGTGTGTGTGTGTGTGTGTGTGTGTGTGTGTGTGTGTGTGTGTGTGTGTGTGTGTGTGTGTGTGTGTGTGCGTGCGTGTGTGCGTGCGTGCGTGCGTGCGTGAAGTTTTTCCACTCTGTGCGGTTGAAATTGTTGCTGGGGGGCCTGCAACCCGAGGTCATCGGACCCGGGCACCTCCATCCCTGGCACTCGGCAGCCCCCCAGACCCAGGAAGGCTCCAGCGAACCACCCCAGAGAGCCACACCCCCAGCCCAGGAAGCACCAGAGAGAGAATACAAAAAAAGACCGCAACCAGCCGAGAGAAGGCCGGTCAGAGGAAAACCATCTACCCGCCCCTAGAAGCATAGAATTGTGTTCAAACATGAAGAGTTCAACCCTAAGTGGCTGACCAATTCGGGGCATCAGATTGACGTGAATGTGAGATTATTTGTTTTTAATAAAACTACAGAATCACTTGATGTAATGACAGATGGTTCTGGGATGAGGCAGTTTATGAAGCTATTTGGCTATGTGACAGACAGAAGAGCTGATTTAATTGGCAAAGTGACAAAAATTCCCCTCATTTTATCTTTGGTGTCTTCATGTTCATGCAATATTCCAGACAACAGGCAGGGTTGTCTGTAGACAAACAAACTCAAAAGTAGTTTAATACCCTCAACATCACAATCTGAAATGTGAAAAAACTATGTGGATACATACACATTTACGTCTTTTTTCAATAAAATTTTAACATGTTGCACTGTTCAGGGACAAATGATGCCGTATTTTGTCAAATTATAAAAGAAAATATTCTATTATATTTTATCTATTATTTTTTTTACAATATTTTCATATTCATTCATTTGATCCATCATCCATCCCACAATCCATCTTCTACACACTTTATACTGTCTCAGTGGCAAAGGTGGGGTTTCTGGAGCGGATCCCAGCTGACTATGTGCAAAAGGATTTTTCACCCTGGACAGGTTACCAGCGAGTGACTTTTCCACATTTTGTTCAAGTGTACAAATACTTTTGCAAGCCATGGTGGATTAATGTGAAAACCCCTTTGATTGACCTTTTGTGAGACATTTTTAATGAGTTTAGAAATTTCCCAAATTGAGACCAATAATGAACATCAAAAAAACTATTTGATTCAAATGTAATCTTTTGCAGATTAGTAAGAAATCTACAGTTCATCTACAAAATATTTAAAACAGAAACATATCCGGATACCACAACCTCTGCAATAAAAACGGGAAACTCTGTGCGACAACCAAACATTACAAAACCAAACCAAATAGAAAAACTGCAGACAGGACGTGACTGTCATTGTCAGAAACCTTACTTTCCAGAAGAAAGAGCTTAAGGAAAGACTGACATCTCAGTGCAGACGATGGCCAACAATAAACAGAAGCACACTTCTTGGCCACAAACACCCACACCGAGCACATAACAAAACTCCAAGTCTGGCTCTGATATACAATGAAGTCTGCCGCTGTTTTTCTGAGGGTAACAGCAGCAGATCTTGGAGCATGGAGGCTTTAACCGATACAGAGCCAATCTGTCTACTCTATTGGATACTAAGCTCAAAGCTGAGAGTAGTTTAAAATTGGGCCATATGAGATACTTCATAAGAAAGAAGGGGAGATTTGGATTAGCAGGAGGTGGGACTACGTAGCATGTGAGAGATCTTGACAATCCGAGTGATGAAGGTAAACACACGCTGGGATTAGTGGCTGGTGATAGTCCTCATTTCGGTGCCCAATCCCACAGCTTCCTAACACTGCTGGTGTCAGAAGCAATGCCAGTGTGTGTGTGTGTGTGTGTGTGTGTGTGTATGTGACAGCACTCATGTGTTGGTGTGTATTTGCATGTGTGCATGTGGTAAGCGCTGGAAGAGGTGCCAGCTAGATGTTGGGGTTCAAACAGATGGGAGACAGGCATCTGGACAGCTGGCATTCACTGCTTTTCAAAAGCCCTTTACACCATCCACCTCTTCACTATATCCCCATTCTGTCATTCTCGTGCCTTTGCACTGTTTCTTTTCCTCTTTTTAACATTTCTTTCTTCTCACAGCCTTAATCCTGGCTGGGAGATCCAAAATAATAATAGTAATTAGAAAATTAGAAATGTCCTAATGGGATTTTATGCGCAAACCAAATTGAAGGCAAACAGAGAGCAGAAGAGGTTCAGCACATTCACAGGGTTTAATTCCTTTGTACGAGCAAGTACAAAATTGTTGATTTGGCAACCTTATTGCTTTGTGTCTGCTTGTGTATGTCTCCGTATGTCATACAAACACCAGCCCAGCAAATTTAACTGGGTCAGGCAACCCTATTTGATGAGCAAGAGGCACACCTCAACAGTTAATACCAGTCCTCCATTTGCTTACTTCTCCCCTCTGTCTCATTCCCACTCTCACTTGTCAGATTCAAGACAGTGCAGCTTATTATATTGGAACATTTTACAAAATCATCTATTCACTCGCATTTACGTATCCAAGGTACTTGTGATTGCTTTGGCATCACTACACTTACACTAAATTCTTCTTGGCAGCCCCTCAAGGATTTTGAGTTTCAGTGATTGCTGTGACTGCAAACCCAGCCTCATTTGGTGGAAGAAAATGCATGGCACTCAGCCACACTCCCAAGAGTTTATTTGGACTAAAAGCAAGGGGACAAACAAAAAATGTTAATTAAACAAAACAGTTATTAAGACACTTTTTTTTAAGAAACACTTTCATTTGAGGATTGAAAACAACCTCAGGTTCCAAACATTGACATGTAATATGGAGTTGAAAACAGGACACAATGATTTATTCGCAGCCATATCTTGTCCCAAATATAACACAGACACCATATCAGATGTTGAAAGTAATTCATTTTACCATTTCAAGATATATATTAGCTCGTTTTGTATTTAATGGCAGCAATACATCTGGAGGGATCATCAAAGTCGTCGCATATCTTATATTCAGGACTTTTGTTTCAGAAATTTCCTCAGTTTTCGCTCATAGTTAATCACATAAATGAAGGAACATCTTCTCATCTTTAAGTCAAAAAAACTCCAAGTCTTTAAATTGTTTTTTTTCTTTCTTATATATGTGTTGCCAATAAACTTGATTGTTGGTAAATGCTCCAGCTGTTTTCAGTTACGGGACTTACTTTTGCAGTCTTTACTTGCCCCTATCCAATTGTTTCTGAGGCCATCAAATTTTAAATAAGCCGACATTTTGAAACAAATGACAAACTGTCTAACTTTTATTACCTAATCATGTTGTGCTTCTTCTATTGTGAACACCATAGAGGTTTTATTCCCAAGTAATTGCATCATTGCAATAATTAGTTTTTTTGGTTACACCTTTACTTTGTCCCCCTTCGTTTTTAGGAGTCATTGTTTAAATAGCTTCCCTGTAACGTTCTTCGCTCCCTGCAGGGATGACTGGGATAATGTAACTTCTCCTGATCAGGGGGTATAAATGAGAGCAGATGTCAGGATGCATCCTGCTGTAAGCATCACTCTGTTCTCTTCTTCCATCTTATGTGTCATGTCTTTTCACTCTTTACCACCTACAACTTTATTATTTTAAAAGCCATCAGGAAGCTTTCTTATCAAGCCTGCCGTAATTAAATGAATATCAACCCACAGATGAAACATTAGCACAAAATTGTGTGCTTCTTGTCACAAAGACCGAAACTCAATCGACTTCCCCCAGTTTTTCTCATCTCTCCACTGATTTTTAAATCCTTCATCCATTGTTTATGTCTTTCTTCATTACTTATGTAATAGCATTTGGCAAAGTACTAGAATGATATGAAAAGAGCTTAGTTTGATTGACTTAAGCAGTAAATATGCATCATATTTAATTAGTTCTAAAGATTAACTCTAAGCAGGACTGCACAATAAATTATGGACGGATCAGCCAAATACCTTCAGTGGGATCTGAAACGAGTACATTTTATGCAATTCAATTTTGGTTTCCTTCTTTTTTACATCAAAACAAAGTCATGAAAAGGGCACAAACACAAATACTTTAGCTTGGACATTCTTGCTCATTAATTTCAAGTGTGCTTACTGTGCATTCTTGTCAGTCATATATCGCTCACTTTAGAGTGCTGGTAGAAAAACTACCATCTTGCTGAGTTAGATTTTAAAGCCGGCTTTCACTTCTGGCCTACGGGCAATTCAGCATTTTATGGTTTATTAGCCCACATGAAAGTAGTAATTATTTCACTCGCCAAATTAAGCAAAGTAATGCAAATGGTGAAAGCTGTTCCACTGTGTCATTGGAGACATATGTTTGAACTTTTCCTAAAATAGAATTATTCCTTTTTCAGAAGCACAAAACAGGGAATGGTGCAACATCACATTGCCAAAACACAGCAGATTTCATCTGGTGTGATAGTAGTGTATAACTGGGTTTCTTGACACCTTTCTTTCCCCCACTGGTACTGCAATACTCGATTGTACTTGCTTTAAACAGCGGCTCGTTTTTCTAAACTTTGTTTGCTATCCTAAAATTCAGCTGAGCGATACTGCAACAGAAATCCATGACTGTCTCTTGAAAATGACAAACAGAAACCAAACAGGATGTCATGTGCAATTGAACACTATATTTTCAAAGCCTTTTCAAAGGAACACTGTTTACAAATTGATGTTTGATAAGGTGAAAAAATAAATCATCTGAGGTATTAAAATTGGTGGATTGATGCAAGATGCTCTGTTCCATGTTTGCAATGATGCAAGAAAGCAGAGGTGATTCAAATCATCTTTTTTTCCCAACCAATTAGAGCACTACAGTGAAGTATTATCACATTTTAGTGTTATTTTGCTCCTTGAAAGTCTAATTTAGTAGATATTAAAAAGGTTTATATAAAAAAAAAAGAAAAAAAAAAAAAGCCAGTACCGGTAGTCTGAAAGAGACAGTAAATATTAGACTCAAGGGGAGATGAACTCATCACTCGTCGTTGAGCCACAACTTGTCTTCGGGTAGATCACTTTTTCAACAGCTAACACTGCAAATTATGCTAAGAGTCTACGCCTTCCTTGGCTTCAATGTGTTTTCACATGTATGCGCGTGTCATCTAAACTTGGCTGACACCGCTGCAGAAAACACCTTGGGGGAGGAAAAGAGCAAGAACGAGCAGTGAGAAAGGTTCAGGCCAGAATACAAATGGGGCGTAGATACTGATCAATGACTGAGGCGAGGAGTGAATGAGGAGGAAGGTGACTGACGAAAGAGGAGGAGGTGGAAGGGGAGAAAGGTGGAGGTGATAAAGAGAGAACCAAAGATGAAGATCTGACAACACCCTCATGACCACTCTGAAGGAAAGAAGGAGAAAACCGACATGCATGAATTAAAAAACACAAGCAGTGGCACGAATACCATTGATGGGAGTTTTTGACTGGCATCATCCCTCATTTTGAGAAATGTCATCGGTGGGGTGCCTCCCTGTGAATCATTTTAATAGAGGAAATACAGCTGTGTGTGTGTGTGTGAGCGAGTGTGCGAGCAGACAGAAGGGGGTGTAGGTATTGTTTGTCACCAGATGAACTCGTGGGGTGAGACTAATGAAGAGTGCAGAGAGAAGGAGGGTGGCATTTTAATTGGCCTCTCTCTCTTTCAGTTTCACTTTCTCATCTCCTCTCAGGCAGAACAGGAGATTGAATGTTGGCTTTTCGGTGGTAAGAGTGGATTTCTAACACTGGCCCTGCAAACACCTTGTTCTACTAATTGGTCAATAACAACCCCAGTTACATACTTTGATGCAATGTTCGACATAAGCTGATTTTGAAGCACAAGAGATCAGAGTGGATTTACATTTTCACATTCATAATGTGTCGTTCGAAATTATTCATTGTGAAATCTTTCGCCATCGGGAGTATTATAGCTGCTATTTGCTTATAAAATAGATTGGAATTTTACACAACTGTAATACCATTTTCAAAGCGCTGCAGGCAAAAATTCAACGATGTTGTGATGAACCTGCCAAACAAGGTTTCGTGGTCTGTAATGTCATCATGACCATGAATCAGACTGTTCTGACCCAAATTTTTAATCTAAAACAGCTTCCGTGTTTTTTCTCCTTCCATCTCTTCCGAAGCGAAGGCAAATCAACGCAACCTCAGTATCAGCAGGGGAATGACCGCATGCCCATGATCAAATCATTCCTTGAATTCCACAACCACTCATCTTTTTAATTTAAAAAAAAAGAGGCCATCTTTTCATTCGTCACCTTCACCCAAAGCTTGCTATATGGTTGATATGAGGACTTTCAGTCTGAGTCATCCCTCCAACAGATTTCCACCGGCGGCTTGACTGAAGGTAAAGACTTTCACTTATGAGGGCATTCGAAGACTGACAAAATATACTACATATATATAAAGACACTGGGAGAAAGTGGTGAGGTGAACTTGTTGATCATATAATTGTGAATATGCGTGGAGTACCTCTGCGTACACATTTTTTACATAAAGCCTTCCTCGTACTGTTATCTGACAGGTCTACCTGAGGCTCTCCATCTCTGAGGGGCGGGCTGCTACAAATCATCATATTCCTGCTCCTTTGCTACTCCTCCTCTGCTTCCCCATCTCCCTTCAGCATTTTGTTTTTCTGAAATCAAAAAGTTAGCTGCGAGCTCTTCCCCTAGGCACTATACTCTACCTCCCTCTCTCCTCCAACTACTTTCTCCTCGGTTCCTCGAGTCGTCCTCCTCATGATTGCCAGCTACCCTAAAGGAGAGAGGCGAGCTGAAATGTGGAGGAAGTAGTGTGAATGTTTCAAGTAGCATCACTCTCTTCTTTTTTTTCTGACCCACTCTCTATCTATCTTGCCATCTCCCCCCTCCTCTCCACCTCTTACTCCATCCCAATCTCTCTGCCCTTCTGTTATGGCACTGGTTCATCCTCATGTATATTTATGCTACAAAGCTGAAGAGTCAGGCAGACTTAAAATGAAAACTCCAACTAGAAAGCGCTTGTGTGCTCATTTTGTGAATGTGTGTGTGCAAGGAAACCTGTCGACTGTGAGTGTGTGTACATGAATATGCACTCTTTTATCCTTTTTTTGGATACAAGCATCTTTTTTTACATTCAAGGGTGGAATTCCTCTCCACTTCACCACCCACTGCATTCCTGTTTTGTTTTTGTTTTTTGTCCCATCCAGCCACGGACAGGTGGCTCAGATTTTGTCAGAACCTGACAGGGCAGGTGAAAGTGACATTCTAATACAATGTCGTAATTCAGAAAACAGCCACATACACACACCCACACCCACACACACACCCACGCACACGCACACGCACACGCACACACACACACACACACACACACACACACACACACACACACACACACACACACACGTACACACAAACACTTCTGATCATGCATATCCTGTGAGTGCTGTGAGATGCATAAACTCTTCTGTTCTTAGCTGATGTGCGTAACCACAAAGCACCATGAATCTCATCTTTCTCAGAGTTGTACCTTCCCTCCCCCCATTGACACACACACACACACACACACACACACACACACACACACACACACACGCACACACACACGCACGCACGCACGTACGCACGCACGCACGCAAAACCGACCACATCGCTATTTATTTTCCTTCTTAGGGAAAGATCGCAGAGGGAGGATGTGACCACAGTTTTCAAACCAAATTCTGCCTGCTGAGGAGTTTTTCAACCCTCCAGCGAACCAGGAATGGGTTGTTTTTTTCTTCGCTTATGAATATAAAATTTTTGCAAATATCAGGATTTTTTGTGTTTACAAATACTGTATTTTTTTAATGCATACATGCACAAAGGTGCAAGACCATCTGTATATGTGTGTTTGCGCATGCAAGCGTGTGTGTTGAAACAAAAGCTGTTTTGAGAGGCGGGCTGCATGGCTGACTCTCCTTTAGTTTCCTTAAGAGGAACGTGGGAAAAGAGGAATAAGTGCCATTCATCTTTTCACTGGCTCATTCACTACCTCTCTTTTTTTCCCTCTCACCCCTCCTCTTTACCGCTTTCACACCACATCTTTGTTCCCTAAATGGCCTCTTCTGGCTTAAACTCCGCTTGAAAATACCCTCTCATTGTACCCTAACACGTATGCACTTGATACACAAACACACGGAGGCATTTTACACACAACACACACACACACACACACACACACACACACACACACACACACACACACACACACACAATTCCAAGCTATCTCCTTGATGCACCCCAAGCCTGCGCTACAATCCTCTAAAATACACTACGAGAACAATCTTAACAATCTTTTCCTGGGATGCCTTACACCGCAAGATATAAACCTTGCTTATCTCCACTACTTTACTGTCATCAATTATTGTTCTTAGAAGTTGATACCAGAATGAAAAACCCAGCCTGACACTACTGACTCGAGAGAATGTTTCCTCTCAGTCTTACCGTTTCTCCCTGATGCACATTGCCACACATTCATCTTTATCAGTACCTTCACATCCTTGGCGTTCATGCGTGTCCTCTCCTTCCCGACAAAAATGTCATCTATATCCACCAGTATGTGCCGATCCAGGCCCAAAGTAAGCTTTCTGTCTGTGAGGTAGGAAATTGCATCCACCAGGATGAGTCTGTGGAGCCAGTAGCCTAGTCCCTGGCCGAAGAGCACTCGCCTCACGCCATCATAGAGTCCCATGTCCTGAACCACCGTGGCCTGGAGGCCAAGGCTGAAGCCTTGGCCTGGATTATCTCCGCTGCCTGCCCCCGCTCCTTCTTTCGACCGTGCATGCAGTACAGCCTGGTATGTGGAGTGATTTGAGGTGAAGGTGGTCCAGTCTTCTCCGGGTAAGGCCCCTCGATCTGTGCCAGGTTTGGTCATGTGGAGGAGAGGTGAGCTAGAAACCACACAGCAGTCCCAAAGTGCCTGGTTGGTCCTCAGCACCAGTGGCAGGCCTCTGAATTTCAGGACAGATGGTGAGTTCTCCGTGGAACGAAAGAATCCGATGATGCCAACTCTGTACTCAGTACAGTATTGATGCAACAGCTGTCTGTTCCATGTGTCTACATGTGCATACTTTAACAAGTTCTCATAAATAATGAGTGAATATCGTCCACGACCCTTTTCTGTTAGCGGCGGAAGGTCGCCCTTTCCTGAAGCAATCTCCATGCGGAACTGAAAATGTGCAGACTCCAGTATTGCCACAATGTCCTGACCTAACTGGGAGTACTGGGAATCCACCAGCACAAGCACAACCGGATCTGTGTGGACGTGTATGTGCGGCGGGTTCGGAGGGTACGGGTACGGGAGTTGACGATAAGGTGACATAGAAAGCGACTGAGAGCAGGCCGGCTCAGCAGATTGCCCAAGCTGCATGGAGGGGGTAGAGTTTGAAAAGAGAAAATATGCAGATAGGAGGAGAGAGAGGAGACAACAGGAGGCCAGCAGCAGCAGAAGCCGACGCAAGTGACGTCTGAATCGCACGGCCACGGACATTGTGAATTGCAGACGTGTTGTGCGTAGCAAGAAGAGCTGTCTTTTTGGATTTGCTGGAATCTGGGGAGTGCGTGCAGAATTATCGGGGTCAGACAAACCCACGAGATTGTCTATGTGTGTGAGACAGGAGCAAAGCCACTCAGGGACGGGTCATGTAACCATGGCAGGTGAAGAAAGGAGTTGTGCCGGATATTGGGGAACGGAGATCTTGATTGTGGAAATTCAGCCGAGGAACTCTCCTTCAAATCCTCACGGAAGAAGTACATGCACAGACGGAGCCAGTGATGATTAATATCTGCAGAGAAAGGGGACAAGGAGAAAAGAAAAAGAGTGAATTTGTTGGGCAAGGTTGAATAGTATGCATTAGTCCTTTCTGTGCATGCTCGCAGGCGTGTGTATACCTAGGTTGTGCCACCCAGGGGAATGTGAGGGCACAGCTGGTAACTACAGCGTTGATTGAAAACAACTTGTATCCTTAGGGCTTAGCCAACCTCTGGCACACACACAGAACACAGACACAGACACAGAGACACACACACACACACACACACCAGCACATACACACATTCAAAATGACATCACAGTTAAAAGCACAAACACAACACAAAAGTCAATCCTCACAAATAAACAACAGCTGGTTGTGTACTAATATGGCAGTGTGGGGAGGTGGATTGGAGCTCAACTAATCAGTCCCATAAAGCTCTACTGAGAATTCCTCTTATTGTGCCAAACTCTGTGCACCTCTGTCCTATTTCTGAACCTAATCATCTGAAATACCACAAAATTAGAGTTGGAATCCTTTTGCCAGGAGCACTAATCTGGGGGGAGCCCGTGACAGTACAGAGGAAATGAAGAGCGAGAGAAAGTGCAAGAATATGACAAGAGAGTAGAGCACAGAGGGGAACAAAATGCAATGAATTATAGAAAGAGACAAAAAAGACCAGGATTAGCATCTTAATGTATGTGCCGGGAGCCACGGCGAAGAAAAGATCTCACAGCATCTCTTTCGCTCTCTTTTCTCTCCACCCCCCACTCTGTCTTTTTACACCCCTTTTCTCTCCTTCTGTCTGTTTGAATATCAATAGTCTTTCCTCACATTTTCTATCCTTTTTTTCTTCCCTTGCCTCTAGTGAAACACGCGAAAAGAGAAGGTCAAAGAAGAGGGACTCCAATCATATTCCATAAGTATTAGACCAGAAAAAGAGGATGAAAAGAACTCAACACTTTTCTTTGTATTCAGGCCAAGCCACAGAAGAAAGTTGTAATATTTGCTTAAATGGAATGTGTGTCACCCTAACTGGCACTTGGATGGGAGTACTATCTCTGAGAAATGCTCTGTTTGAGTTCTTAACACGCACCAAAAGTGTAAGAGATAAACTATCGTATGCTACGGAGGGTTGTGTGCACTTCCTCAGTGTTAGAGAAAGCTCATTTAAAGTGAGCTTTGAAAGGAGAACCTACAGCTGAGTTTCTCCACTGACAGAGCTGATTTAACCTGTTACTGCAGGTAGCTATGCCACTATTTGGAGCCACCGGAGGGCGCTGCGATTTGATTAACACTGACACTTGTGAAAGTTTTTGGCTGTTATTTTCGTGAGTGTCCACATTATTTGAAACATACATATATACATGTACATATTTGAAAAAAAAACACACACACAAAAATGCTGATGGATTATACTTCTCTCATGTTTTGATTGTTTTGTTAAAAGCAACATGTAAAAAGTTTTGAACCCATCCAGATTTAAATTACAATTAGAAAAAACAAAGACAACAACTTAGCTATTTTGGCATTGTTATTATATTATATTATTTGAATGAAAGCTATTTGATGATATCTTATTTTTGCAGTTAAACGGGCAATATCATATGAATTAACATTAAAAGTGTCGTGCGTTGAGAAAAATTTGAATGGGGATGGAAAACAATCAGCTTATTTTTCATTGATTGACGATCATTTAAAAAAAAAAAAAGAAAGAAAGAAAAGGCAAACCGCAGTAAAATGTGACTGACCTGGCACACGCGTTAACTTCAGACAAATTGTTGGACGGATTGCAGCAGGTAATTGAAAATGAGTTTTTTGTTGTTTTTTCCCCCCGCAGTCACTGAACTTTACGATAAGAAGCAGCTCCGGCGCGCTCACTCACCTCTAACCAGGGCTGCGGTGCTGCCGTACGGGGAGAGGCGAGGAGGCGCGCTGTGGAGCGCGAAGCTGCTTTGGGTGAGTCCGGGGCTCCGTTCGCGGTGGCGCACCACTCCCGTATGTTTTGGATGCTGAGGCTCTGTGCCATCTCTCTTTCTCGCTCTCGCTCTCTCTCGCTCTCCCCCAAACCTCCCCCCCGCCCTCCCCCCCACTAGTGCAGCAGGGGCGGCCAGCCGGAATGATCCGTTCTCCTCCCCCTTTTCATCATTCCTCGCTTTCACCCGCTTCCCGTCTCCCCCGCTGTCATCCCTCCTCCCCCCTCCCCCCTTTTATCGTGGCTTATTAAGGTGGAGATTAGGCGGCGAGGAGATGGAGGAACAACGATCTCAGGCTGCCCGTTAACAACCGGCTGTCGCGCGTAAACGCGCCGCTTTAAGAGCGCCTACACAAGTGGAGGCGATCGAGGCACGGAGATGAGGGTGGGTGATAGGAGCGAGAGGAGGGGAGGGGGATCGGTTTGATTGACACAAACAGGCTTTTCCTCGGGCATCAGCGATCACGGGGCCCGGTAAAAGCTCACGGCCCGTTAGTTGGTGTTAGTTGAATGAGGGATGTCACACACCGATACGCACCGGTGCAACTTAATGGTGCGCCTTACTGATTTTTCTCTCGCGCCCTGCACAAGTTGTAGTACTTAGAAAGAAAGAAAAAGGAGGGGGGAATTGTCACACTTGTGTGCTTGTCTGGCAATGAAAATGATGAAAATTAGTTTTTCAGTCATTGACGTTAGTATATGATGTTACATTTACATTAAAAAAACCGCATGTTTGTTAAAAGTCATCACCAGAGGACCTTACGTCTGTAGCGTCAATCAGCCAGTCACAGCTTGCCAATCACAGCAGTTTTAACTTGATTAGGTGTTCCCTTTTCACTCCCTACTAGTTCATCAATCTCCCTAACCTATTTGCAGTGACACACTCTTTACTCACACAAATCTCAGTGGAGCTGGTGGGCCCCCCATTCACATTGTAATGGCCTTACAATAGAGTTTATTTAGTGTGGTGTGTGTGTGTGTGTGTGTGTGTGTGGGGGGGGGGGGGGGTGCTTGAGAGAGAATATGTCAGACGTGTGAAGAAGAAAATAACGTGGAGACACAAGATTGTGCTATTTCACAGACAGTCTGAAAGGGATGAGAGGGGGGCTGAGCATTCTGTTTACGAGTTCAAGTATGTATGGAACATACAATGCACAAGCAGCACACAAAAGGTTTCCATATTCATTTGACTGATTTGGGGAATTTAACACGCTTGTTCATAGTCTCACTAAAGATATTCTTATTTGTGACTCTCCGCCAACTGACTAAGCATCACTGGTGAGAAATGAAGTTCGAATGAACGATAACAGCCAAAATATCATGCCCTGCAAAGTGGAATCTAGATATAATGATGGTTTGGATTGGAGTGCGATTGTGTTTGTATGTAAATTAGTGTCAGTGGGTGAAGTGTAATTAGAGAGGCTGTTCACCCATTTCCTCCAAATTACAAGCAAAGAGCCACTTCTGCCACGGTGCTAGTTGGAGACAATAACCCTGAAATGAAAACTAGATGACTGCACACGGGGCGGATGGCAGTGTTGGCCATTAAGTGCATGTGTTTTCATGCATGTGTGACCTAAAGGTAGTCATAGAGACACTCATTACCACAAACTCCTTATTAATAACTCATGTGCTGACAAAGATGTTATTAACAGACAAGTGAAAGCATATCCTGTGCCTGAATCACAACAGTATATACGGGATGCAGTCACATAAACACATGTAAGAGCACACACAAGAAAGGACTGTGTGAAAAGTGTCAGAGCTGCCATGTTCAACTTGCACCCTGACTGTTAAACAGAGAGAGCATAGAGAAAAATGAGAGAAGAGCAAAAGAGACAGAGAGCGGGAGAGACAATGCTTGTTGTCTTCATCAGAGGCTTTTGTTAAGTGAGAGATAAGAGAGGAGGAGCGACTGATTCCCCCTCTTCTCTCTCCCCGCTGAGAGCTAAATGGTGGCTCTGTGAATCCTCTTGTGCTGTGTTTGGGGCCTGAAGAGAGCAAATGGAGCTCAAGTGTAAAAACAGGAGGAGACATTATCATCATGATGCATCACATCATCGCAGGAGTCAGGGCAGCAGGCTTTGAGACAGCACAACGGTCACGTTACACACTCCTAATTAAAAACAAAACAAAACATTGGACAGATTGCTGCATACATGCACTGAGCACACACTGGAACCTGCACCTTAGCACTCAAAATGATGCTCTCCTCTCTTGGCAGTTTCCACAAAGCAGAGGATCTATTGCTCAAACTCGCAGCTCCCTGAGATGTATCAGCTCTTTCCCTCCCACAGTGTGAACAAACACAGGTTGGCTTTGCTAAGGTGTATTGACTGCATGATGCTGTTGCTATTTCAATGATCATGTCTTCTCTGCGTGTGCGCGCATGCACGTGTGCGCACGCACGTGCAAGCGTGCGCACGCACATGCAAGCGTGCGCACGCGTGCGTGTGTGTTTGTGATCGAACCACCTATACATTCCTGACCCTCCCCGTGCCTGGAAATGTTGATAGATAGATGTTCTCTTAAGAGCTTGGAGGCTAAGTGAAAGCTGTCCCACCCAGCCCCTCTTCTCCCCCACCCGCCTCACCCTTCATCCCGAAGCACATTAGAGGAAATATGTTTTGGACAATCAATACAGCACTTGCAGATTGATAAGCCAAAGATACACATGCTTGGCAGCAGCACACATATGGGCACATGCACGCGTGTGCACACAGAGAGAAAATGTGTTTTTCCATTTTTGAGTTTCATGTATAGAATAACCAGAGCTACATCAATCTATTACTGGAATGCTGCCAATTGCAGTATTACCATAGCAACATACACCAGCAAACTATACTCTGCTAGGAATAATATCAAATGTATTTTTAGTTTACAGACCCAGATAAATAGCTAATTCTAACCTCCCACAGTACAACATGATACCACCATAGCAAACCATCATGCATTATTGTAATACAAGTGGAGAAACAAGTTGACAGTAAGAGCTTGGCTATGTATGTTTTTTGGTACAAAAACCACAGTTGCGAAACAGTATTATTTGATAAAATGCTATTGCGTGAAACATATTGAAAAGTTATTAGTTCACAAGACAGTTTTAATGCTATTAAGAGTGAAGAACACTGAATATAACTATTTATGTGGCTTGTCATTAAGATTGTTTTACTTTACTCAATCAACAAATAATATTCAGGCCCGGAAGTGCCATTTATTACTAACCATATTGGTAAGGGGGCGTGAAATCATCCATTTGACTCCAGTCCAACTAAACATGTTTATAAGAGACTAAGATCAGAACAGTGAGTTTTGACACAACATTGTTTTTCTTTTGTGAGTCATTGAGAGACAGGATGTGGTTCACCAATAAGAACATTGTTTTTTTTTTTTCTTGTTTTACATATTCAGGAACAATATTGCCTCCACGCAAACAGAAACACACATAAATGCGCACGCATACCCACAAGATCATGCTTAACGCCCACACATCTCTGTAAACAACCCAGCACTCCCACACTTTTGCAAGCCACAAACACTAGCAGGCTTGTTGCTGGTTAGAGTGACAGAGCACACCTTCATTTCAGATCATATCAACACTTCATCTCGGCACTGATCAAAAGTGATGCTTCTTGACAGATAAGAAGGCACCAGGCATGGCAAGGCTAAATGTAAGCATGGGTGTTAAAGAAGACAAAAGTGATTGTGCACGAGTCGTCTGCATCATATGGTCATATGAAGATGTTTAAAAAAAAAGAAAAAAATAGGCGGAATGCCTGGAGTGCCAAAAGACGGGGGAGGATGTCACGAAGCTCAACAGTGATCAGATCTCACGGCACTCAAGGGAAGGAGGGGTAAAGTGATCTATCTCTGTCTCTCTCTGACCTTGTTCACTCTCGCCAAAAAACCTGACTTACAACCCCAAACTAAATATGATACCTCCTCTTTCTGTCTCTCCCTCATCCCCCCCCCTCTCTCTGGTAATAAATCGTGCTGTAATTACCAGGCTGGATCAATAACAGTCACATCACTCCTCTGCTCTGCTCGTCTCCCTCGTCTGCAACTGACACTAACGTGTTCATCCCTAGCTGTGCGCCACCGTTATAGATCTGTGAGTGATAGATCGCATCCTGTGTCGTCTGTATACACACAAACACACGTGCAAAACACAGGTACACACTTAAAAGCTGCACACACAGACAGATGAGCCCACTGGAAGCACACACACACACACACACACACACACACACACACACACACACACACACACACACACACACACACACACACACACACACACAAGCACAAGCACCTGCTTGAGTGCCGGACGCCATGGTGGGGTTGGGGGCGGAGGCCATAGGTCTCAGTTGCTATTGGAGACATCTCTTCAGCTGTGCAACCAACAAAGAGTTACCATACTCTCCCAGAATAGATCACTCAGCCCCCACCATCTAATGAAATGGAGGACAATGATGAGAATCACATGGTCAGTCACGCAGTGTGAACTTGGTGAGTTTGTGTTTGACAGAGAGAGGTGTGTGTATGAGAGTGTAATGTGGTTGTGTGCATGTGCAGAGGTGTGGTTTCCATGCATAATCATGCGAGCGTAATGATGTTTAATAGGAAATTAAAAATATCCTGGAGAGCAGGAGCAATTTTCACACCTCAAAATTGCTGACTTGTAATATCCACTCGCGCTCACACTTCCCTGCGTGCGCGCGTCAGCAGCCTTGACTTGATAATATGTGAAATATGTGAAAGTAAACATGAGTATTTTATAAAAGTTCAATGATGTGGTCAACTCTCATAGCAAATTTTAATATATACTCTTCCTTATGCCATATACTCATATTTGATTAACTTTTGGTTCATTATCTATATTTGCATATTTAAAGAAAATCAAATCTGTTCGTGAGCTGATTGTTTTCCAAAGATGAATAATTTAACACAATTTTAATAACTTTGACATTTTATGTAGATTTTTATTAAACTCATATAAGAACAATTAAACACATTTTAAAAAGAGGGAAAAAAGAGGACAGGGTTTGAACCCCAGTTACAGTACAAAGTGCATGCAGAGTAAAGTGTTGATAAAGAAAGTCAGCAACCAGGCTTTTTTCAACAATGGTTGACATACTTTCATTGTAATGATAAACAGGTATAAAACAGATATTGTAATGATTACAATATCTGTTCAGTTAAATTCAGTACATAAAACACTGTCGATTTAAATAATGAGTATTTTTTGGTTCATAAATTACCATTACTTAATGTTTAGTCTCATACCAAAGCACGTCCTTAGTATACCCCCAACATAATGTCATGGTAGAGTGGGAGAGTAGAAGATTTTTGATTCATCCCCCAGAGGGAAAAGTCAAAATGTCCAGCAGATCACAATATAAAGTAATAGTCAAAGACTAATGTAAATCCCTAAAAGATTTTAATGTTGGGTTTCTTTCCTGTTTTCTTATCACATGTTCATCCTGTAAAGTGACCTTGGGTGTCTTGAAAGGCGCTGATAAATACAATGTAATATTATTCTTATTAAGAAAAAAAATAGAACATTCCTATTTCATATTTATTCATATTTACACAGCAAATTACTATGGTATGATCTTTATATTGTTTATGGTTTACCCTACAAATGTGCTTGGAAAGTTCATCAGCTTTATTTTTTTAGCCCCTTCTGCCCAAATCACACCAAAAAACATTTGTATTGTAAGCTCTTCATTTGTGGTGTGGCATGAATATACTGTATCAAAAACCCTATTTTAATCTACATGGCAATGCCGCAGCTCCCTGCTGAGTTGATCAGTTTTGACTTGTCGGGTTGCTTCTGTCCAGGCCAATAGTGCCAATAAAGCCTCTTTAGAAACTGAGCCAGCATAGTGGAAGCAACACATTTTTCACCACATTTGTAGTTTCACGCATCAAAATCAAGCATAAGCCCAGAAGGTTCACACTTCACAAGCTGAGATATTTTCAGAGTATTGCAAAGGACGGTTCAAATAAAATACGGGCTGGCTTACAACTTTTCATAACAACTTGGTCAACATTTCAGGAGGTCGCTCACTTCAGGCGGAAGGTGACAATGTGTGGAAAGTTACAGCTTTTTACAGCTATTCATTTCATACTCACAATAATGATAGACAGCGATATCCACCCAGACAGACACCGCTTCACAAGCTCATTCAACACTTGCAAAGGCTCAAGTTAAAGACATGGTTTTTTTCTGATTAGAGGGACACTTCATTTTACACATTGGGATCGTTTTCCAGTTGTAAATCTCCAAGATGGCGAGACTTTCAATAACAATGCTGTGTTGCAGCTGTTTTTCCCCCCAACATGGCACAGAACAGCATATATGTATATCCATCATATATCAACAAAAATGATTTAATTTGATAAATATATGCTCAAAATAGATCTTTCAAAATGTACTTCTAAAAAAGATAGATTTTTTTTAATGAGAGCCATATATGAGTGCAACCCCATTAGCTGATGGTGTCTCATCAAAAGGATCTACACTGTGATCTGCAGAAATAACAAACAAATCCTCTATATTAAATTTAATTCTGCACCTCTTTAAGATCAATTCTTTAGAAGACATTATAATACAAACTCCCAAAGCTGAAGATGCCATTCTTTAGATGACAGTCTCTGTGCCAGCAGAGCATTGTATTAATACATTTTGACATGATATCTGTAAGGTTCTTTCTCGCACCAGCACCACTATCACAGCTTCCTGTTAGCAGTTACATCGCAGCTGAATTCACTCAAGATCTTGTGAAACCGGTAAGAAGAAATGTATTTACTTGCAAGATGTCATATTTGTAACTAAAGGGAGACAAAGATTTTTTTAGCTTACATGCAGAAAGTTACAGCCTTCAGTTGACCAATCGTGATTTCAGGCACATGATAGCAGCTCATGTCAGTAAAGAAATGTTCAGTCGAATGACAATTTTCACAGTTTATCTTGAGCTAAGGCTTTTGCTCTCTTGCGAATTAAATCAATTAGTTTTTAGCACTTGAACAGAAATCAGTTTTCCGAAAGTCCTTTTTAAAGCATCTTATAGAAGTGAGAAACTGTCCCTACAGTTTGTAATGCCACTGTGAATAACAGAATGAATATACAATTTGATTAAACCTAATACCTGCTCAACACTAAATATACACGCATGTAAAAAAAAAAAAAATCTGTCCTCTAGTTATTACACTGGACTGTGCCTGCCTGTACAGCGACTGATCGGAAACATATGCAGTTTGTTTATTATTGGTACATGGACTGCTCATGTGTTACTGTGTGTGGATTTGGTGTCAGATCACGAATCCTCAGTTGCTGTCTGGAGCGGATTCAGTCCACTGGCCTCCGTCTCATCTCATCAAAACCCTCTCATCACAATTTTACCACACAGTGATAAATGAAATATGAAGAAATTGGTCATGGAACTAGAAACATGTCTGGATTTCATTTTCCCAGATGCAGCAGCTTAATAAATCCCTTTCATTGCAAGTCTGTTCAGCAGTGATTTTCTTTCAATGGGCAGTCTGGGGAGGGGGCAGACAGCAGAGTTCAAAGTGGCACTTGACTTTTGACTTTCAATACAGAAAAGCGAGAGGCGTATCATTTAAGTTTCTGGATTACTTTTATGCTACTTTCATCACAGACCTTCCAAACACATTGCACTAAAATGTTGTTTACCTGCAAGTTATACTGTATGTGAGCTCCTAAGTTTTATTCAAATACAAAACATGCAAGCAGATGACAAATTCAAATAAATAGAGGTAAATGACAACATTTTACAATCATGGATAACAATGTTTGAATTGTAGCATAGAAGGTCATAATAAAGCTGGCTAAATTATAACCGATGATGTGTTTTTTATCAGATCATCATTTAATAATTGTATTGTGAGACAAATCTGATGTACATCATATCTATATAAGAGATAAACCAGAAATCAAACCAAATAACATGTTAGCTACCTTACAGAACTAATTCAGTACACCTTAGCACCATAAACATAACAATACATGAGAAATTTTATACAAATTCATCCTTGCCTCAACACTTTCAACGGGACCAAAATTCCTTATGTGTTATGTGGGCAGTCAGAGGCTCAGATGCAGACAACAAGCAGGAGACAGAGATTCAGAAAGTTTTATTTCACCAAAAGTTTGGAGAGCCAGATTGGGTCTTGAGTCCAGAGTGGATTAGAGATGAAGGTCAGAGATTTCTTTCACAAGAATCCACAGAGTTGAGTAGAACCAAGGTGAATGGGGTGTAACTCACCAAGTTGAGTCGATCCGAGTCGGGTGCAGTCGATTGATCTCTCAAGGGTTCCGCGGAGCTGAGACGGGAGCCGAGTCCAGTAACAGAGAGGACTGTTTCTTCCAGGAGTTGGTGGCTTACTGGTGGGTGCCCAGATGTGGCTCCGCAGGGGTGAGCAGAGCAGGCCTTGGGTTGGTTGGAGTGGGGAAAGTCACAGAACTGGTTGAGGTGTTCAGAGAGGCTGACTCGAGAGCTGATGAGTGCCAGGCAATAAAAAAACACCACGTCATGAACTATGACGTAAATATCTGGCTACCCCCCCCTTCAATCTAACTGGAGACATGGAGTTTATCCAGATCTCCACTGTGGCCGGAGTTTTCAGGAATCATCGTTTGTGGTGAGTTGTAGCCATGTTTATGTGTAAATGCGCGGCCCAAATGCAGAGAAATATCACAGTTTTTTCAAATACCCAGGTACATATAAACATGGCCTCAAGGCAGGTTGAGTGGAGAGGCACATCTTCAGCTGAACGAGCTCCACCTGGAAACACAAGCGAGCTCACTTGTAGTAATTACCAGCTGGCCAGGCTGCCTGCACACACGCACACACACACGCACACATGCACACATAGCCAACCACACCCACCGAGAAGAAAAGGAAAGTCTCCACAAACAAAGCAAACAGCACCTCTATTGGCGCTTTTCCACTCGTGCCTACTCAGCCCTAGTCAGCTCGACTCGACTCGATCGCATCGCTTATGACGCTTTTCCATTACGTGTTAATACCTGCTGCCATTTACTTTTGTGCTACCAGCTTGGCCAAGGTTCCAAGCAAGCTGAGGCAAATAGAATATGTGACGTTGGAAGACAGCAGGCCGCTGATTGGTCGGCGCGTGGTGTCCGGGCCCAATGGCCTCGGGCTCTGGGGTGTTGCTTCAGGCCCCTCCCACAACAGTTCCAACCACACCCAGTAGACACACACACACACGCACACAATCAAATCAATGGATCAATGTGATAACTGTAAATAATAGTTTTAGTCTCTTCCTGTTGCAAGAGCAAAAACTGTTCTGACACTAGAAGGATCTCAATTACATAATATTGTTCATGCAAGCTGCCGAACAGGACAAAGGCAAAAAAATACTAATACAAATTTGACTCTCTCCCATTTCTTTTTCACATCTTCTGCATCATCTTTGAATTTAGATTCAATCCAAATGACGATTGGAAATTTGTAATACTGGGTGGTCCTAAAATCAATATGAATTAACTGCATCGTTGGACTGGAAGTCAATGCATGGCCATAAAAGGTGGTGAGTACCCTAATCTAGAATATGGACCGATGGATGTGATTTGATAGAAGGCAATGTTATCACACCAAATCACATGTTACTTAGGTGTGGATAAATGGTTCATTTAAGAAAGAAAGAAAGAAATGTTCTTTAAGCAACACTGGTGTGAAACAGAGCAGAAGTTCTCTCTCAAAAGTCACTTTTCTATGTCAGAATATCATAGAAATTTGTTATTCAAGATATACAATGTAATTTTGTGTTACTGGAATTCGGAAAAAGTCAATATTTGTAAAAGATCTGTCATCTGCAGAATGCATCAATTCATTTTCATGCAATATGCCTCTTTCTTGGGTTAATTAATATATCTGATTTTCAGGAAAAATGCAAAAAAAACCCACAGAAATTCACAACACGTTTTCAAAGAAAATAGGAAATAAAAGTTTCTTCAAATTCAATAGTTTGAACAAGATTCTGTGAAGCTTTAAGATTAAAAACCCTGTGAATGGCGTAGTTCATGCTGTCATACTTCTAGTCACATAGGTAAAATATGCAAGCAGAGAAATTACTGGGAAAAGAAGGCTGAATAAAATCTTACAGAGACAGATAGGTTTTCTATTTTGTTGAAAATGGAGGTGTACATCTGGACACACGCCTGCCTGTACACACACTAGCACACTCCGGGGCTCATGCACACACACACAGGATGGGACCTGCAGAGAGGGTATGATTAACTGTTCTGTCAGAACTGAGAACTCTCTGGGGCGGGAAGGGCCGAGGAGGGGGAGCGACGGAACAGAGGAAAGGATGAATTGGAAAAGGATGGAGCAGTATTAGGATGGAGGCTGAGGTCTCTAGGGTTTCTGAATGGAGGTCTCATGGGTTTGGAAGGCGAGCTGCAGCCAACTGTTGCTCCTGCAGCACTCTGTGCATGTGTGTGTGTGTGTGTGTGTGTGTGTGTGTGTGTGTGTGTGTGTGTGTGTGTGTGTGTGTGTGTGTGTGTGTGTGTGTGTGTGTGTGTGTGTGTGTGTGTGTGTCCATTTTTCCGGTCTGCACGTGCACAGGAGTGTGTTTTTTTGAGAGCAAATCTTTTCTGTGACACTTTTGCAGAAGCCGTCTCACAGATTATCTTCCTTGCAATCTATATGCTGAGCAGAATGGGCTTTGCGGTATAGGATGCAGATTCTGCGTAAGGGTGTGTGTGTGTGTGTGTGTGTGTGTGTGTGTGTGTGTGTGTGTGTGTGTGTGTGTGTGTGTGTGTGTGTGTGTGTGTGTGTGTGTGTGTGTGTGTCTCCCTTATCACAACTCTGCAGTGCAATAGAGCCGAATGGTCAGCTGAGTCCCTCTTTCTCAACAAATCAGAATGACAGACTTGTAGCTACACACCTACACACACACACACACACACACACACACACACACACACATGCACACACACACACTGCTACCCCTCTATTTTCTCCCATTCGTCACAGGACTTGTTGTTCTAATGCCATTGCTAGGTCTGCGTTCAGGGTCCCCATGCTGAGCGGCTTTGCTCATAATGACTGGCGTCGCCACATTTCTCACCGAGTGCAGGGAATTGGCTGACAAAGAAAGTGAAAGGTTGACAAAAAATTGGTGAAAACATAATTAGCAAATAGAAACTTCAGAAGTTATAACTGACATAGAATCTGGTTGTCAAAGTCCATTTTCTGTGTCAGCGCTTTCAGAACATTTTGAGAATTGCTTTGTTGAACATAGTAAGAAGGATCTTACTAATCTATAATCAGCAGAGTGGACATTATTCAGCATACCATTAATAACCCTCAGGCGCGCTCACAAAAAAGGTTTTATAATATGTTTGAACACTTTTCGGCACACCCTAAATTCTCTTCATCCTGTGGCAGCTTTTGAAAAAAAAAATTTTTTAAATCAGAAAACCTAATTAAAATATGTTTAAAAAATGTTTAACTCCTTGCTTGTTCAGTTCTGACTCCCTTGTTGGTGTGTCTGCTCTCTCTTTGGTTTCCCTTACTCTCACTCCTCTCTCTCTTCTGAAGTGTCTTCTTTTACACAACCACCAACTTCCAAAACACTTTGCCACACTCTAGATCCAGATCACAGTCCTACATGGCTCTTCTGGTCTCTGAATGTTGCTTATGAAAGGGTATTGTTTGCCCACTTCAACTGATATGGTCTCGGAGCTGTAAATCACCCATTACTACTTAGCTTACTAACACTCCATTCAGCAGGAGAGCACAATAGATTCACAACACATTCATTCAACAGCTCTCCCACTCCCGCCCTCCTGCTATTCAACTTTACTCTCCTCCTGCATTCCCCCTTCTTTCTCTTTTCTCCCTCCTGCTACGCTAAGCTATTTTCTCTCTTTCACTTTCTTTCTTCTGCATTTCTTCCCCCATCAATTCCGCCACTCTAGTTCCTGATGTGGTTTTGTCTGTTGCAGGGGCCAACAGTTTCCCATGCACCTGCCTAGTCGTGGATATGTCAACACGCACACACGGGTCTGCGCAAGCTTACATAAATCCAAATGTATGCACAGTCAGCTTGAATTTGCCCTCTAAAAGTTTTTTTTGCTGAGCTTATGAATTAATTTTCAGCCAGTAGATTTCATCTGTTGTGAGTGCCAGCGTGTGCCATTGTTGTCTTCGCGAAAAGGCCGACAACCACAGGCATGCACCCACGTACACAGAAATCCAAACTGCACCGCAGAGAGAGGCATCACTTCTCATTGGTCTTGACATTTTAACAGTCTTTTCTTATTGGCTGTGGCACTTCCAGAGTGTGCAGTCTCACTCCCTATCTGTTAGGTGTTAAAGCAGTGATAACCACACACAGACGCACACGGCCACACAAACATGCATGCAAGGATCACCAGCATTGACTGCCAGATGCAATCATCTCAAAGTATGCTCCATGTTAATGCAGCAGGTAAGAGCAATGAGGGGATGGGGAGGAGGGAAGGGAAGAAAGATAGAGAAAGAGATAGAGAAAGAGAGAGCGATGCCAAGCAGTGATTTATGACCTGAAAAGACAGATTAACTCCACTGGCTGCCTAACTGGCCCTGAAACAAGCTGAATTACAGCCCAGACCAGGAGGAGAGGAGAGGTAGAGAAATAGAGGAAGAATGAAACCGAAAGGTCAGTAGTATGGCAGGAGTGAGAAAGAATAGATGACAAGATGAGAGAGCAGATTGGTATGAGGAAACTCAAAAGTGAAAAGGTCAAAGGTAAAGAGGAAAAGACAGATTGAAGACAGCGGGGGTAAATAGAGATTGAGCGGGCTGGGGATTGTCCAGAAAGAGGCTCTGGTCGATGTGGGTTTTGTGTTTGGCCCTAAAGTTTGTGTGATCTAATGAACCCTATTAGATTCCATTTTCTTTGCATGCTGCAGGGAAGCAGGGTGAGGGTCAACTCCATTTCACCTGCTTCATGGCATCAGCGGAAAGGTCGACATACAATACAAGTGCAATTCACAGAAATCGTCTGAGCTAAAAGTTGCCTCTGTCACACATTTTCTGTTCAAAGGAGGAAAAAATCCACAAAGAGATACATGTTAGGACAGTGGGTGGTGGAGGGGTCAGGTGAGGGTTTCTTCTTCTACTTCAAACAAAGTGAATTTGTGGAGAGCTCTTTTTACTGGATAGAGCAAGCATGTCCCAGTTGTGTAATGCGTTAGTATTACTGCTGTCCAAGATTTGACAGCTCTGCAAGTGTGCCACCGATTGCCAGGAACCAATTTTTTTGCAAAGAGCCACAGATGGATTTTTTGGTATGGCACTTTCTGCTGTGACACGGTTTCTACTTGTTCTCATTATTCCTTGATATGGGAGAGGTGTAAAAAAAAATACAAAGGACATCTGAAAGACACAAAGAAAAGTCTGTTGAAACTTTACAAGGTGACAGAGTCAGATTAGAGAAGAGAGGACCAGTAGGAAACTGCGGAAGAAATAAAATGCGGGTGCGATATTCAAAGCACTTAATTGCAATACAGGGAAATTCATTAGACACCTTAGCAAATGCTCACAACATAATCAGGGACTACCCTTGCAGGGCTGACACACACAGCTACATAGTTTAATCAAAGCAACACAAGCAAGCAATAAATATCTCTGACTCTTAATCACTTAAATTGTTTACAGTGGCCATGCTCACATAGTCTCTGAGCTCGAAATTGCACAACAGCAAACACAGTTCATAAGGGCCTCCAATTTTTAACTGGGTAACATTTTCTGTTAACAAAATTATTAAATGCTGATAGTTTATTTGGATGAGATTGACACTTGGCATTACAAGTAAAACGTTTGCTAACAACAGGTTTTTTACCAGTATTTGAGCGGTGGCTTTCACAAAGGATTTCCTGCTAAGAGACTTCCTAAGTGGCACTAAGAGTTTCCTAAGAACTGTTCACAAAGCTGCTGAGAGCGATCACGGAACAAAGAAAAGTCCTGAGCTCATAGAAAGAGTAGAGCTGACCGTATGATCAGCATGTTTCATTAAGGAACATGATCATTTCACAGTGATTACATGGATGTTTGGTAGCTTATTAGTCTGTGAGAGGAAACCGTTGGTTTTAAAATGTGAGAATTAACATGGACAGGGGAACTATATTTATCAACGTATATATAACAAGAGTTACTGGTACTAAAGTGAGGGGGATTCAATGTTTAATCATGATATGTTATCATAATACTACTCCAAAGCAATGTGGTTTTTTTTCCACTTCCTCTTCCAGTTGATGTAAACCAGTGTAAACTAATGAGAGTGAAAAGGTCATAAATACAAGCAGCAGCTTTTCAGAAAGCATTCAGTAAGAGCTACTGACAAATGAAGTCGCTGTTCAGCAATTGCCCTGGATGCTGTTAATGTCTCTCAGGTTTATTAACTTACTGTTTTTATGGTTATCCTGTGTCGTATTTCTGTGCACACACACACACACACACACACACACACACACACACACACACACACACACACACACACACACACACACACACACACACACACACACACACACACACACACACACAAATACACACCATGTGACACGTCTTGTCCCATTAGGCATGAATGTGTTTATGTGTTCCCGTGTGTGAGTTATGCGACTGGTCGCTAATTGCAGACAAATCGCTTTACCGCACACAATCATTCCTGTTTTTTTGATGTTTAATTTCACCAGTTGATTACCGGCGGAGTTTAGCGCCGCCATTCCTCTTCCTCTGCCACGGGGACGACTCATCCGTCTTCACACTCCCTCACTGTTGGGCATACATAATGAGCTCACTCGGACGAACGGAGGGATGGATTTCATAAATCATGCTCTTGTTTGTAACAGCTTTTCTCTCTCTTTGCCCGTCTCTCTATTCCCTTTCAATTAAAGTGGCAAAGCCCCTTCTAAATGTTGAGTGCCTGGAGACATACAGTCCAAGTGAATTATTTCCTGTATAGTTTTTTTGATTTGATGCAATTTTGCTACCCCTTTCCCAATATCCTCCTCACTCCACCTGCCAAATGACACTCCAAAACTCTGGCTGGGTTTCTCTGTTCTTTTATGCCTGTTGACTTTCCAATAATAAGTTCCATAAAGTGAGGGAAGTATAGACACAGCATAAGGACAGCATTGGACCAGGAATGGGGCTATAACATTGTTTATATCCACACATATACCATGGTAGATATCTCTGCGTTGTTAAATGGTACCCAGTGGGCTTTTACTGTGTATTGGTTATGACATTGTGCATCTGCTAGGTGAATAGAAACTCACATTTCTCGCACACACACACACGCACGCGCGCGCACACACACACACACACGCAGTCATACGTGTTCATACCTTCTTGGAACATTCTATTGACTTACATTTATTTCATGTAGACTTACTCTAACCCCAGATGTAACTACTACTTGCCTAATCATTACTCTAACCTTGACCTAACCCCAACTTCAGTTGACCTACAACACATGCCATGATGCAAAAATGGAATTGCTTTCTTGAGAAGGACTTGCACACACGCCTGCATGCACACGCACACAAGATCTTTACGTTGACCTTAACTTACCTGAGCCCTTAAACATTATCTTAAGCCTTAAGATCTGTCAAACATTGTGGGGTCGTGCATTCTGATCCCACAAGTCTGTATTTGGCTCTTGGAGTAATACAAGATCACACACACACACACACACACACACACACACACACACACACACACACACACACACACACACACACACACACACACACACACACGTGCGCTATATGCACATAAATGAAAAATGCAAGCGAAGCTTAGCATTGGTGTAATACGGTTTTTATTACTCACTGCTCTCTGTGATCGGAAAATAAATCTGGCAACTAAATTGATTTATTTGTTTTTATCACTTGCTCTGAAGCTCACCCCCTCCTTGTTGCAGATTGGATTTTGTATAAGCCCAAGAGATACACATTTTACAACCCAATTTGAAGACATGTTCAGAGAAATGGTTGGGGTGTGTGGATGTGTCTCTGTGTTAGTGGGTTCTGTTCAGGCTCAATTTTCTTTTGTGGCATACTGTCTTTGCAACTCACTCTCTGACCTTTATAAAAGAGTCTTCCTAGGTTAGGAAAAGAGCCAGTTTTTTCTTGGAGTGGTACCATATCTCCTTATAGCCTGTCTACTTACCGCTTGACTCTCATCAGCTAAATAAATAGCACCTTTCAATGGGCCTGTTCAACAAACCCCCAGGCCACATAGGTTCCAGTATACCGTGTGTTTGTGCACAGCTGTGCAGCAGTCTGTGGTGCGCCTGGAAATACAGAGAACGAGTGGGTGCGTTTGTGTGCAAGCATGCACCTTTCCACTTATGTTCCAAATGATTTGGTAAGCTCGCCCTTGGCACAGAGGAAGGAAATTGGTGTTCGATCCTTAGCAAGGCTAGCGTGCCTTTGGGCTAGCTATTAGCCATGTGCTAAGCTAAAAACAATGCAAATAACAGGCCCAGGGTCAAGCAGAAGATCATTAACAGGCACTCAGCTTCTTCAATTATACAACAGGTGATGCATGGCAGCATTGAGGGGATGCTTACACCCGTTGTTCCTCTATAAAACTCCGGTGACACACTCACGTTGCAAGGGGTCAAGGGAAGTGCACTATACTGCAAATGTTTTCAGAAAAAGAACTGTAACTGCAGGCAATGCTATTTTGAACCAGAATGCATTGTGTGGAGTGAGTATTTCTCATTTGAAATATACTTATAAGATCTGTGCGCATGGTCATTTTATAAGACTTTTAAAAGAAACGAATAGCTCTGCAGTACTCAGACATCTATAAAGCTTAAATATATGGTGCTGCTTGAGATATAGGCATTTACTTTGATATTGTTTATTTTTTTGGAGAGGACAGATGTCACCGGAGGGAAGAAAGAATAAAGCTACATTGAGCTCATACTCCAGGGTGACTATCAATCATGACTAAGGTAGGTATTGACCACTTTCCTGGACACACTCTCTCTCTCTCTCTCTCTCTCTCTCTCTCTCTCTCTCTCTCTCTCTCTCTCTCTCTCTCTCTCTCTCTGTCTCTCTCTCTGTTTCTCTTTTCAAATTAAATGTTTCAAACATCACCCACCTCATGCACAAGAAAGTGCTTAGGATAAATAATTGCATTGGTAACACTGATGTTGGAAACTCGTGATGTTAATTCACTCGGACTATGCACACTACGAACACTAATGGACTCTGGCTGTAAGTCTGTTTGTACATGTACTGTGAACTCAGTGTGCGACTGTGGAATATCAGGGGGAAGATTAGACATTAACATACCACCATTGGTTTATTTGATCAAGTCCACTATCATCCACGGTTGTGTGAGTCTGCAAAGTCTACACACAAGTGTGTGTGTGCTCGTGTGTATTTGCGCATGTGTGCCACAGATCTGGCTGTTCCAGTGATTCTCTTTTTGCTGACAGGAATGAACACGGTATTGGGCTGAGAGTGCGGTGAGCCGAGACCGGAGAGGAGGAGAGCGGAGGAGAAGGAGAGAAAGAACGACAGGCGAGGAGAAGCACATCGGACACCAACTATTTATCACCCTGACTCCTTCCGTCCAATGCCAAGGAGAGGGAGAAGAGAGAGAGAGAGAGAGAGAGAGAGAGGGATGGAGCGGATGAAGACAGCAAGTCTAGAGTGGTAGGAAAACAGCAGAAGCTAAAGCCATATTAGAAAATGGAAAAAGAGTAATTGGATCTTTATCTTAACTTTAAGGCCTGTCCTTCTGCTTGTATTGTTCATATGGTTCCTGCTTCCTGTATAACCAATCAGCCTCCCAATTCTCCCTGAAGCCCTCACCCCTGGTTGATTTGGTACAGCAGCAGAGGATGAATAGAATAGGAGGGGTTGTGGAGGGTAGTGTGGGTGGGGTGGTGGTAAGGGGCTCCCCACAGAGAAAGCTACTGTTACCAAGGAGAGAGTGGAGGAATGTGCATTTCAATTGCTGAAAAAAAATCATCCAGTGTAACACACCATCAAAAGAAAGTCCTTCAGCTCAAATAAAAACCTTGACGCTTGATGATGGACTGGTCGATATCAAGGAAAATGTTGTGATCCCGCGCTACAAAATTATACATTTAACTTCCATATCCAAACTGACTCTTCACACCCATTTTGTGTGTGAGTGCATGCAGGAGTGCTGCAGGGCATACACAATAAAGGTTTTTATGCTCACAAACCAATTTAGGCCCTGAAATGAGATCTAAAGTACCGTCTCACCACGCTCTCATAATTAATTGAAAAGAACTAAAATAATGATATCTGGGGAGTGATATTGATAGCCATGGTTTATTTCTGACAGCTGGCTCATACCAAGCACTGAAACACTCTTTATTATTAAGCCAGCGAGAACAAAAGATTTAAAATCTTCATGGCTGCTCAGCATGCCTTGATTTTTTTTTTTGCCGTTGTCAGTGTATGGATAATGAGAATGCAAGAAAAAAAGAGGAGGAGAAAGAAAGTTCATTTTACTCTGTGGGTATGACATAACAGAACAATATTGTTACATTTTCCGGGGTTTTGTTTGAGAATATTTCATCATCTCTGGTTCTAGCTTCTTGTTGTGTAATTGTTTTGAGCGAGAAAGCAAACTTGAAGAGAGTATTTTGTTCTATAGGCATTTGCACTCAGGCAATGGTCCCTACCACCAGCGGGGTGATAAATTGCATGCCTAAGAAGAAGGGACACCTGTCAGCTACCCCCTGCCTCGACCAACGCCACAAAAGAGGAGACGTACACATGTGTGCCCACGCACACATACACCGACACACAACACCAGTACCCAGAGCTCGCGTCACACTGCACAGCACTGGATTGATTAAAGGTAGCCGTCACCTTGAACTGTCAATTCTTTCATCTACAACATGTACGGAGCTGTCACACAGCAAATGAAGTGTGCATTAGGAGCTGTCTCTCTCCATGCAGTGGTACATTGTTGCATGTATTTGCTGGAGTGTCCTTCTGTGCATTTATGTGTAAAAGTGACTTCTCACTGCAAAAACTGACAATCTGGACAAGAAGTCCTGTGGTGTTTAGTGGAGGAGCCCCATGTACAGCCACTGAAACACGCTTACCCAGGAGTCAACTACAGTTTCTACCATTAGCATCATGTCAGGTAGTGTGGGGATGTGGTGGTGGTGGTGGTGGTGGTGGTGGGGGGGGGGTATGTTCTTTTAAAGTTAAAGCTGCAAACACCTATTATTGCCCTTTTTGGGATAATTTCCTCGTAAAAACAAAAAAAAACCTCAGGGAGACAGAATACACTGGAAACAGACTGAGAGCCTTTTGAAAAACTTTAAGACAATTTTATGACATTACTCTTGCAAGAAGAGACAATATCACAGTACAACGTTTGCATCTTTGTCCAGGAATTTGTCTAACTCTGAGGCTGAGTTGTTTTGAGACCGCATTCAAGGACACCAAAAGTGGCACAGAGGTTCCAGAAGTGCTGACATGGGTCATCCTTGGACACAGACTGCAAATTACACATCCTTCTTTATGAGAGAAAACAAGATTTCTCTAACAGCCCTTTTTACTGGGGCAATTGTATTTGGCCAGCCACTCCGTTCATTCATCAACCGATGACTCGAAAGCACAGCTGGCAGGTTGAATGTTTGATAACTGTGGTAAGCACAGCACTGTGCTTTTCTTCATCTTAACCAGGTAGCATCATCATGATTTATCTCATGAGAGCATGCTTTTGCTAATTAGGTCAAGAAAGCATGACAGAAAAGTGAATTTTCTCCCATCAGTAAAGACAGTGAAGCCAATGAAGATCCAGATGGGAATGTGAGTACACTCACCAGTGACCTCAAGTGCTGAGCCCAGAATTGCTATCAGTACTTTCAAAAATGTGGCAGTTTGCGATTGCAGCTGTGGAGCACTATGACGTTCATAGTCTGAATTGTTGCTCCAAGCAATAAAACATGTCCAGTAAATGATAGTATTAAGCTCGTTTAATCTTGATTTGCTTACCTTTGGATTTTTGATGGAACGTGGTAGCAAAAAGTTAGCAGCAATTAGCGGATTTACGATTAAAGGTCATGATGACAAAGTCAATGTAAACATTTTACATAATAACAAACTGGTCAGCAACTGAATTACACTTGTCGGAATAAACCTGAGGAGAATGGGTTTCATTTGATTATTGTTTATTTTTATATGACTGCCTTCAGCCTTCATTGTCAGTTTGAAATAAAGAGCAGAACATGCTAAGAAGAGTAGACCTGGCCTGAGAAAAAAGGTAGAGTAGACCAGTAAAGAATAGTTACCGAAGAGTCAACCTGAACAAGAACAGCTGTTTTCTTTAAAAAATAAATTTTGTTAGCTAATATACAACACACACACACACACACACACACACACACACACACACACACACACACACACACACACACACACACACACACACACACACGTATACAATATATAATTCATGCATCTTCATTGTTTTTCACAGAACCAGAATTATTGATCTTAGGTAAAAGGTATTTAATCTTTAAATGGATTTTAAAAAGAAGCACTACCTGCAGTATTGCCCCCCACAGAGTAAGAAAATTGTACTGAGCCAAAATAAGTCCTCCCATAAAGCTCGAAGAGACACAAGAAGTCTCACTCTGAAGTGCCTGAGAGTTGTGGGTACATTTTCTGGTTCAAAGCTTTGACATGATGCTGAAATGAAGCTCATTTGAGTGTGAAAACCCCCCAGAAAAAGCCACCAGAGTCCACAAAAACAATATTCAGACACACACACACACACACACACACACACACACACACACACACACACACACACACACACACACACATGCACACAACATACCATTTTGAGTCCATGAGCTCAAGCATTGGCAAAAAGGTGTCATCAGACTTCAAACATACAGTATACTGTCGTGGCACTCAGTCAAAAGCAGAAGTCATGTTTTTCCTTTCATATTTCAGAGAACACATATTTTTAACATGTTGTATCGTGATTATTTGGAAAGGTGCAAACATTCCTCTCCATTGGTTGTAGAAGAGGATTATTGCCTGTAACCTAATAATAATAAGTAATACGATGACCATACTACTGAACTAATAAGTAGTAAAACTGGAATAAACTACCATAATTACCTGCAAGTGCCATTTAGCCTATAGGGGAGTAACGAGATAGTAGCAGAGAGAGAGAGAAAGCGAGAGAGAGAGAGAGATGACATTATCACCTGCTCACTGTACTGCTGTATTAACTCTTGCCCTATTGAGATTTTACCAATCCGGTGTATGGTATGAAGCAAACTTTATGGACCAAAATCCTAGAGGCTATACAGTTAGGTGCTAAAACTCTTTAGCGATCATCAAAAACCAGTCATATTTTTACTATTAGAAAGGATATTGCATCATCTAGATTTTAGACATAAATCATAAAAGCTGATTTTTGAAGCCTTGTTACAAACAAAAATACATGTTTTCTGACATTTGAGTATAAACAGCTTTGTCTGACTATAAGCATGCTGAGTAACTTCCCTCCATGTGTTGTAAATTCAATTATGTGTCACGTAGGCTGATATGTTGAACTATCAAGCTGACGTCTGTACTTGTTAATTGTCTCCACTAGTTTTAACCTGCAACTGCTGAGTTTCATAAGTGTTGCAGTTTGCTTCGGTAGCCATGAGATCAGAAATACCACATTAACTCTGTCACCCGACGATGCTTAATTCAGTAAATCTACTTTTGTAAGTTTAATGCAGCATAAATAAAATAAAGATTATGTTACATCACGTAATCCTTCAGTTGTTTCTGCACTCAATGTTTCAAGTCACTGGATGAAAATAAAAGCAGGAATTGAACAGTTAATTATATGAGTTGCCCAGCACAAGTGCATTACCATAGTTCTTGTGAATGTGGTGTTTTGTTTTACAAACCAGTAGACCTGCTTTCAAACACAGAAGCTGAAAACAAGCAATGCAGAAAAAACCCAGCTCAGAAAACAGAATCTAGAATTCCAGCTGAAGTTGAAATGCCAAGTTTTACACACCAATATGTTCAGCATACATTAACGGCTGAAAGCTGCACAATAATGCTAAAACGTTGCTGCATTATACATACACATATGGAACCACATTTTAAATTTTTTCAGCTTTTTCAAAAATCAAATCTAAAAATATCTACAGAAAAGTATGCATTTTACATCCCTTAAACATTATGCATTATTTATGATATCAACATAATTATTTGAAATATCTTCCAAGAATTCAGCAGCACCGCTTACGATGCATGACAGGCGATTTCCATTCATTTACATACTGTGCTGAAATCCCATTGGATTTCTTATTAAACATTTCCACATGGTCCATTCCATTTTATCCTGTAAACCCATGCTGCAGGATTACTATGGGTGAGGGACTACAAATAATGACTTTGAATGACTGTTTGAAACACATTAGGAGAAAATGCAAGCCCCCAAACAACATCAGAGTTTACACAAGAATCAGATTTACTTCATTACAAGTTTTGAAAGTACCGTAACTACATTACTAGTGACAACTTCCAATTACAGTATTTTAGATTTAATGCTTGAGTATAATTACACATGCATAGCAAATAAAAAACATCCAGTGTAACAAGCTCTTTAAATCTACTCTCTTTAACCCTAATTACTTTTTTATTGAACAAAATTAACAGTTCTGGTTATCATCAGTATTTATTATAATTCCCAGGCTGACCTTGTTGCTATTTTAACCTTTGTTTTGTGCAAGCCGGTTTATTTTAGTGTTTGGTAGAAGAAATAACGAATTCACTAATATAATTTAGCTAATGTAATTGTTTTTTGTTAACCTGAGTCTGATTGACCCAGACATATTTCATGTAATGACTATAAAAAAAGTATTATAATTTAAATCAAGTCTGTAATACCATAACACATTTCCAACACATTTTGTGGTGATTAGCTACATGAGACCTAATGGTAATGGAAGTATTTGAACTACAGGTGGAAACAAATAACAATGATGCACCCACTACTATCATTTCATTGATTCATTTTAGATGCTACACTTACTTAACCATGCAAAACAAATTGAAAAATTTAAATATTAATACCTTTCCAATTTAAACCAGATGAAACCCTCGCCTTTATAATTACATCACAACTTTGTATGTTTTAGGAAAACCTGCCATATGTGTAACTCCGAACTCATGCTGTATGTCACAAACTATCCACAATAAATATACAGGGAAGCTTGTGGTCCCATTGATTATACCACTGTCTTTTAAAAATACAATTTCCACATAAATTTACTGTGCTTCTTTTTACTGAATGTTTGATAGAAACTGCAAGTCCAATATTAAAGAGATCAAATATTAACTGAAAAAAAAAGTCACATTGACAGTGAATTTATTTAAAGTACACCATGTCCTACAATTCTTTAATTTTCAACATTCCGTGCTTTCAAGGCACGTTATAAAAATCGCCATTCTGTGCAAAAACAGATTTTTTTTAAAAACACAAGCAGCAGAGAGAGAAAGAAGCACACTTGAAACCTGAACATTAGCTTTGCAAAATCAAACCAGACTCGCTGTGAAACCAAACAGCTGGGTGCTCGAGCCCATCTCCTCACACAGCCAGGAAAAATGTGGACTGCGACATGTCGGGTTTTCAATGAAGTTCACCGGAGCAATCACATTGGTCACCACATCATTGAGCTGTGACCCCGCACAATGGTTACGAGCCCCCCCCCACTGGCCAGGGGGCCTGCTCCCCACTTCAAAAATCACTGCTAAAATTTGAAAATGTCTTGTCAGGAATGTTAAAATGTCATCATAAGGTAGAAAATACCTCAGAATTGGTCACTACGTAACACTTGTGGACCTCCCAATCTAAATCCATGGGTTCTTTGCAGGGGTGTTCAGGTCTTGTGTGCTGTGGAGCCTGATTAATCTGGTGAAAGCCAGTCCACCGTGAGGCAAACACAAAACCAAACCACACACATTCACACCGAAAGGCATTTTATGATAATTACTACTTACAGTTATATACTTTTGATGGTAATAAGTTACTCTAATGGCTACTGATAAGGAATTGGTCATCCAGCCACAATTACTCCAGTTTCAGTAGCCTCATTATTTGTAACTTTCGTGGCAAACAGAAACTGTCCTGGTTAATGAACCATTAGCATTAGCATTGCTGTTATAAAAACCTGTGAAGCTTGTGTGTAGTTTCATTTTGTCACTATGTCACTAAATCTTTGTGAACTGGAAGAGGAGCACATCAATTGCCACGAATCAATCAATGACACCTATCAATTATTACACCTGTGAAAGGCATTTAAAAGATGTCCCTCTGCAAGTTGCATCATCTTATATCCGCCATAACTGAGGTAAATTTGGAGCCTCAATAGGAACTCACTTTGAGCATTGTTATCAGGTTTGTAGCTTTTGTCAGGTGTTTAGTTATTCTCATTTTCATGAGAAAACGAGGTACCGCCACAGAGGGGTGACAACAAATCGTAACCGTCCACATCTTTTGTCAGTGGTGACACACGAAAACTCTTCCTGCCCCGCCCTGTACCGGCACCTACAGTGCAGAGGGACTGCGGCTAAACTGTGCTCACAGTGCAACACCTCGATAATAAGGGGCTCTCACTCTCTCTCTCTCTCTCTCTCTCTCTCTCTCTCTCTGTATCACTTAAAATATTATCGCACAGTCCACATTTTGAAGCATGTTCTCAAAGAAGAGCTTCACAGTGTTGTGCATTTGGTTATTGACTTGAAAAGAAGCAGAAATAGTTGTCTCCAGTGTGCATGTGGGCATGTACGTGCGTGTGTGTGCGTGTGTGTGTGTGTGTTTGTGTGTGTGCGAGTGTGCGTGCACTTAACCTCAATATTCTCGTCATATCAGAATGCGTGAAAGATTGCAAAAGCAAAAAATAGCACAGAAGAGGTTCAACAAATACCACAGTGTCACAAGCTATTGCATTATTAAAGTCGGTTCTTCGTAATGTTTGTTGCTCATTCATAATAATAGTGTTTTTCATTTAATTATGTGCGAACTAAATATAGAAATCCTCCTGTATCACCTCAAAATGATAGCATAAAGTCTGCGTTTGGGTTCACCTCCATCAGTCCTTCACTCATCCTTCAGCCACAAACCAGGTCTGACACAGTGATGCATGTAGACAGTATAGGTGCACAATATGCACTATCATATGAATCTCCAGACACGCGGTTCAAGCAATGGTAAAAATAGCCCTCTATAGGGAAACCAAAGAGACAGGAAGACTCGAAAAGCACACTGGGAGACAGACAGTATGAAACGCACCACAGTCACATACTTTATCAAAGCAATATTGTAATTCTTGTGGTCCAACATGCCCTCCATCTATTACGTGTTGATGCAAGTTAAAGCCTTAACATTTTATTACAAAGTGCTTTGACAAAGTGTGCAGAAGCTATTTGCCTTTTAAAGTTCTACAGGACAAAATGTTTGTCAGTTCTCATTACGATGCAGCTATTTCAACCTGATTCTGTTTAGATCTGAAAAAACCTAAATATAATTCTCATAAAGCCAATGACAAAAAGGGTGAATAACTCAGTGACAAGGAGGATAAACTGCAGAGGCATATTGCTTTGAGGCATTTTTGTGTGAGGCTGCAATAAACATTAACAGCTGTGTTAAACATATAGTGGGTTATCAGCGCATCGTAAGTGAACAACTTTAAATGACATTTATCAAACAGACCAAAGCTAAATAAAGTCACAGCTTTTATTGGATCATACTGTCAGTGAAATCTCTGAAGTCTTCTCTTTCACATTTGTCGCTGGTGTGGTGTATTGGGTGTGAGCCTCCATGCTCTCTCTTCCTCCTCTGCTTCCTCTCATCCGTCTCTTGCACTATCTCGCTATCCATGTCAGTGTTTATCGCTTGATGCAATCCTTCTGCCTCATCTGTCTGGCAAACTCTGTTTCGAATTTTAAATAGCTGAACCACTTGCCATTATTATATAAAAATGATATTACGCTGGATGTGTTCAGACCTTTTGACCTATAGGAGAAAATAAGCCACGGGCAAATTGCAACTGAAAAAAAATACATTAGTTTATATATCTGTTGTCTTGGTAACAGAGCAAAAAGAAGTAAATGCAAGAAAAAAAAACCCCAGCAACTTCACTTGGGACTTGGTACTTTTAAGAAAAGTATATTTTTGGAAGGGTTCATTACAGCTGGTGCACATGTGCACTATGTGCCACAGGGAACAAACAAAAGTTTATATAGTATCTTCAAATATGAGGTGACTTGTCTTTTGCAATCTCGTGAGTTTTAAAGTGAAGTTTTTCTTATCAAACAACTCCCCCCTGTCCTCCCTGCGACTTGCACCAATCCTTCCCATCCCTTGTGTATCTGTCCTTCTCCTCGTCTATTTCACTATTTCAATGCATTGAGAAGTTTTTCAGTTTTCATTTTTTCTTGACCCATTTTGAAGAGATAACTGTTGAGTAGGCAAGATAAAAAAAAGTGTTTCGAGTGTGTGTGTGTGTGTGTGTATATATGTGTGCGTGTGTGCACGCAGTGCAGTGCAGTGCAGTGCAGCAATAGATATTCTTGTCATTGGAAGTTGAATTATCTTGATTAATAATTCAGGTGATAACATCCAGAGATTTTTTCCCCTCCTCTGTTTTTCTCAGTATTCCATTTTCATTCCATATTTTATCTTCCCTTTTGGTTTAAAAAAAAAAAAAAAGTGCCATCATGTAACCGTATACTGAATCATAAATTGTGATAACTGCTTTCCGCTAATATACTCAAGTGAACGCAGAGTAAAACAGACAGTGGAAACACTGGGAAAACATTTGTACAGCTAATGACTAAGTTTCATCATCGAGCTGCAGTCACACCAAAGTGTTTAAGTGTATCTGAGCTGGTATCTGTGGTTATGGAGAAATGGTGGATTCTGCCACTCTCATGAATAATCAATGAGCAAATGACTGATAGGAAGGATCAATGTGCCAGCAGTACTGGATGACTTTAATGTCTCATAATGACCACTTATTCTGTCTTTCCCTCTTATAAACAAGGGAATGCATCTAATTTTGAGGTTTATCAAGATAGAATCTCATTCATATTGAAAAAGACAAGCTTCTGTCTTGAGTGAGGGACAGTGTGCTGTTTGAAGCATTCCTGTGCTGGAGATTGATAACTATTTATTTAATTTGATCACACACACAAAAATAAAACCCAGCTTCAGTTGCTTTTTGAAGCAACATTACATTCCCCGTCATCATAATGATATTAATATTTCTCATCATTTAGTCTGAGCATTGAGTTCAGATCCGAGGTAGGTTTACAAACAAATCCAAACATGAAGTTCCCTCTCAAAGCTGGCATGAAGCCTCTAGATTTCTATTTATGGGACCTATGAAGAGCACTGTTTTCTTCTTTTCCCACTATGTCTACCCTGCAACCCTTCCCAAGTGTCATGTTGTCATGCCAACATCTTTCTAAACGAGGAGACAAGACATGATTGTATCCCAACAGCACTTTAACACACACGCACGCACACACACACACACACAATGCGAGCAAAGGAATACAGCTGCAGAATTAGGTGTGGTCAGGCCTATACAGATTAATAATTTGATTTATACACATATTAAAGTGCAACAACACACAGTTTCCTTTTTCGACCTCACTTCTTTCTTTTTGTTATGTAGTTTTACATCCCACTTTTAAGCATGTTCTAAATAACTAAACCTGAACTTGTATTGATCGTCTCTAAATGGAGAAGATCAATACATCTTAGCACTCAGCAAATACCCTTTTAAAGTCAGTGGGAGGTTTTTGTTTTGTTTTTATTTGAACAGTTAGTGATGTGGTAAGTATTTTATTGTGGATGTTGTGTAATTTTTCTTCTCTGCATTTATTGATGCACTTTTTTTTTTTTACAATACAATGAAAACTTTCATTTTTCCATTTTTTTTTCGTTTTATTCTTTGCAATTGTTGAGTATAAAGGTACTTACTTACAAAACAATTAACTTTTCAATGGTTTTCAATTTTTTTTGACAGGCACATGTATGCATCACAACTAAATATAGATTTTCTTCAGATTAAAAGTTGGAGCACATGAAATGTGTCACTATGTTAAAACAATGAGTTAGATAACCTAATAAACCTTTCAAGAAAACATGAAATAACAAGAGTCTTTTGACAATAATCATTTGGCTTTTGGCATACCAACACTGTACAATGGGAGGGTGAGAAAACAGGCACTGAAAATGAGATCATCTCTAATAGCGGCGACTCAGCTCCCTGTCGTTTCCACACAAAAATCTATATTGAACACCAAACCCAAGCTCAACAACTTTTGGCAGCATGTAGCAGTTCTTTTCATTTAAATTGAGAATCATAGCCTTAGACACTCCACACGCTACACTGATAATGTGCCCCATAATTACTTGGAACCTGGAGCAATGATCCATATAAGTAACAGGCCCAGGGCAGAGTTGCATTTGTGCAGGAGTATTGATTAAGTACCAGTGAGAGAAGGAAATACAATCTAGGAAAAACCAGCTGGAAGAATGTATTAATGCATCAATGGATGTAAAAAAATCTCCAAGCAGGGGTGTGCCAAATTGATACTGACACATCCCTCCATACTCACCACAGCGAACTTCCTGCTATGCAACAATCAAGGAGATCACAGTATAACGATGTGCATGTATATAGATGACGCTGTGTCTTACCAGGTGACATTGATCAGCAGCAGTAGTTGAATCTGGTTTTAAATTTGCTGCTCCTGTGCTTTGCATTGGCACTCTTTGCTCCAGTGGGCGAGTTCCAAAAGTGACAGGTAAATCTGCTGAACATTAAAACTGATGAGAACAGAGAGAAAGAGTCTCTAAAGTAGTTTCAAATATTTGACATGAGGTTTGATATTATGGATAATGAGCAGGATATACGCTGAGCTACCATGAAATGCAATGCTTGTTGTAACATGATGACACAGACGATTGAATGTATCTCTCAATGGCAGATCAAGGTTGTACTGAGGAAGAAAAAAACAAAAAACACTAGACTTTATTTGATATAGGAAGGAAGTGGCAATGTGATATTGATGTGACTTGGGAGAGTAATGAAGAGAAAAGAAGAGGCCAGAAAACTGAATTGGACAGATGCTTGTCATGTGCTGAAACAGGAAAAGTAACAATAATAGAACTGTGTGATTCAACATGGCAGGATTTTGTTGTTTATGAGAAATGCTTTGAAGATGAAAGCGAAGTCTGTGTGTTAATAGGAGTCTCCCGTCTTTCACCAGGTTCTTTGGGGGATTTTGTGTGGACAAAGAAACTGAACAAATATCTTGTAAATCAAACATCTCGTAAAATTAATTTCCCATTGAAGCTTGGAAAAGTAGGACTATTGTCATGGGCCGATCTATCAGTTGTACTCAATTCTGCTACGGTTTTTACTCTCCAGCAGTCAAGATCTTGCATTTATTATCAAATATTGGTGATTCAAGTTGTCATCTTTCAGTAGAGGAAAGACAAAGAAAGATTCCCTCTAAAAAATACTGTGCACCCTGGGGCAAAAAAAAAGCTGCAACCTTAAAAATCAAACATTAGTGTAATTGTATGCATCATGTATACTATTCTTATGTGAATCGTCATTTCTCGAGATAAAGGGTGCATTGGTCTGCAGACCGTAGACTCCCATTGTCTGATCCAGGTAACATGTTAAATAGTCCATACAACAGAGGCTAGAGCTGTCGAAAGATATTAATTAGGTATTACAGTGACTTACTGCTGTCACAGAGCTCACCACTCCTGTGGTCTTAGTTTTTAATATTTACATTTCGTTAGTGTGAGTCAGCAGCAACTCAATCAACGTTTAAGACCAGTTTCATTTTCAGGAAGGAGCTCATGAAAAACCCCACAGTCGTATCCATAACCTTTATCGTCAAAGGCTGTGTTGTTATACCGCTGCAACATCGTATCCAAAAAAAAAAAAAAAAAAAGTAGACTTTCATGGCCGAGAAGGGTTCCTACAGACACACAGATAGCTGGAGAAGATACATGCACACTGTATCTGGCTTGAATTTACTTTTAAACCGCCAAAATGAAACATTTGCCAAGTGACCTGTGCAATTCCCCACTGCTGATGAGCTTAGTTACGCATCTTTAAACAATGTGAGTAAAATAGTTTTTAAGTGACTAGAGCATCACACAAACATAACGAGGAAAGCAAAAACATACCCAATGATTTCTTCCAGGTTTTGTGATAGGTAATAAAGTTTGAAAATAAGAAAAAAAAAAAAGGAAAAGCTTGCACGATGCTCACAATTCATCATCTTCCCAAGGGATATGAACAAACTGCATGAAAACAGTTCTAGAAAATTATTTTCTGCAACATGACTGACTCAGCAAAAGTCCCAAATCAGTTCCGATCTTTTTCAGAGACACTTCAAACAGACGTCTATCAAACTTACACTGACTTTATTTCGAATTGGTCATACACTGTATGAAAAGCACGTCACCGTCAGCTGGAGTTGCACAACATCACTTTGACATGGATAATTCTATATTGTTGTCGATTATTGAGACCTTGAGGGGAGCAATATCCTTCAAGCGATGCAAAGGGAAAACCTCTGCTTGAGCACAAACTGGGCAAGACATGATATCAAGTGGCTTGCATGTTATAGCTGCATCTCTTGTGTTTGGGTGTTGGAGAAAGTATTGAGCAGTGATCCCTCACAGACTGAACTTCCTCTGCAGAACAGGAGGGTGGTCAGCATTTGTGGAGCTGCTTCTACAGGTTTTTGCCTATAAACGAACAACTTATTGTTCACAACATGTAAATAAATCAGGTGCTTCGTCTGTACCTATGTTTCTATCAATTCATGGAAACAAATCTAGCATTCGTGTCCCTCAGTGTGAAAAATGTACACAAAAAAGAAGAGAAAATGTCTTTTTCAAGAGCCAATATTTCATTCATTTATCCTGTCAGTCTGTTTTTTTATTTTATTTTATGAAAGAGGTCTTACTTGTTGAAATGACAAAAACATTCAAGATTAATAAAAATACACAAGATTCCGAGTTGCTAGTCCTGTTCTGTGAAGTATATGGTACCATTACTATAAATAGAACGTTCTAAAAGTTACATTGTCCACCTTCACAAAGAGCGCAATCTCTCTTTGACCTGAAATTATGAAAAATAGGGTCTATTCATAGTAATGCATTTGCGTTTTACCCACACACCTGAATTCAGCTTCAAAAAAACACCCCATTAATAATGTTAGCAATTTTCTGTGTGCATTTGAGAGTGAGTATACAAGTGACTTTATATATCCAGTACCGTAGTAAAATGCACAGGCTCTTCATCTTTCATGGCTTTAAGTGTATCAGGCTGAGATCCATTTGGTAACGTCCCAATAGTTGACTCATCACAAAGGCCCCACTACTTCCCCCTCCATCTCCTTTCTACACACACACACGTGCATGCACACGCACACACACATAAATTATCATGAATCAGCTGATGGTTAAAAACAAAAATTATATTTATGACTGTATACACATCATTCCAAAACTCATTATTCTAAGACCTGTCTTGGCAGGATTAATATAGGGCCGTGCAGTGTGCATGTGTTTGTGTGAGTGTATATCTTGTGTGTGTCCTGCAGTGGTGTGGAGTTTGTGGACTGATGGAGGCCTGATTGATTTGATAAAAATGAAAGCCATTGATTCTGTCATGAATTTACAGCACCTCATTTACATAATTCAGAAAGCTGAGTTGCATCTTAGTACAGACATTAATGGAAACAGTGCACCCTGCAGTGCCAACCCCCAAAACACACACACACGCACGCACGCACGCACGCGCGCACACACACACACACACACACACACACACACACACACACACACACACACACACACACACACACACACACACACTTCAACCCTTATATCAACTGCTGAAAGGCACTCCATAAAATAAATGCTTACCAAGGTGGTCAGCTGCAAACATACACAAATCATTCAATGCTCATTTCAAACATGTTTGATTTCAGTACATATATGTTTATGTGACCAAGGCCACATAAATCACCAATGCCTCTAAAGCAACTCAGGCTGAGTGCATGCCATCAACAACAAATTACCAGATATTTATATTGGTTGAATCTGAATACTAACCGGGTTGTATTTTAATAAATATAGCTGTGATGAAATATGCAAATGAGAGGATGTAAAGTTAAAGTGAGTGCAATGGATTAATCAAATCCAATGTAAGATCTTCAAAGCTCGGTCAGGTCCCTAGGGTGGAATCTGTACAGAATATACGGACACAATTCCAGATAACTAGATGATTTCAAGTGCTAAAAACCAATAATTCTACAGCTGTTGGGATATTCAATTAACCTAATCATAATGAAAGAAAATCCTCATCTGTGATGTTAGTCGGTTGTGTCAAACATACAGCCTGCTGCCAAAACTGTCCCATGAGAAATCCAATCCATGGGATGACCTTGTCATGCAATTTGTTTTTAAGAAATGTAATTGGTGTTCATAATTGGGTGCACCGTTTCAGTAGGAGTCACAACACCACACTGAGATCCAGAACTGCAATGCAGATGGCAGCAACGCCAGCAGCCGAGAGATCAGTGTTGCAGCAGTGCAAGTTGGCGACTGTAATGCTCGTGAAATAGAATTAGCATCAGAGTCATGATGGTGTTTTTGAAAGCATGTATGATGTATTCTGCAGAAATCCTGGGATGCGAGTCAAGACTTCATCTGAAATAAGACACTGTGACAGGTTGTATTATGATTGCATTCTTTTTTTCCTTTAAAAGAAAATTTCAGGTTGTTCAATTACATTTTTGACAGTGCATTCAGTACCATATGGCCAGCACAGTCAGAGTCATAGTGAGACAGTTGTACACATGAGTTTGTGTGATCGTTAGTCTGTTAGCATGATTGGTGTCATTGAGCATACATAGTTGTGTAATAGTGGTTTAGCCAATCAAACCAAAACCAATGTTCTAATAGGCACGCGCGCGCACACACACACACACACACCAGCTGAGATATTCTCCAGTCGAGGTGCAGCTGTTGTGTTTGATGGTGCTCATGCATGACCATCAGGTTGGCTTCACTGGGGGGTTGTTTATCATTCGTGTTGAAGCCTGGATCTTATTCCCACGTGGTCAACGTAAATTGTGGTGATATAGCTCACCCTATAGATGATGCTGTAGTTATGGTCCTCAGAGATATTTGTTATTCCATAAGATGAAGGCCAAGGGAAGGCATTTGGCAGTGAGCACCTTCCTGTTTGGTAGTGATAGTGTAACAGTGCTGGGAAGCACTGGTTTGACTGCCAAAAGACACTCTCTGTCACTGGCATGTGAGCGTTCTTGGTTAACAAGTCGATTCTGAATTTGCGACTGGCTCTCTGAAACAACATACAGAGGAGCATGAATAATACACATCATTTAAGGTATCATCACCACTTTCAATTTGCTCATTCAAACTGGTTCTAATGAGTTTACACGTTATAGGTTTATGTATAAAGTGTTCATTGGTTCCAGTTTTTCAATAAAAAAAAATCTAGCCAGCTATTTTTGACTGTAGGTACTAATACAAAATGTTTACAGGTAAATTGAAAGAGAATAAAGTAAGTGATTTGATGAAATCCCGACCAGATTTTTGAAAACTCTAAGTAAACATATGAGGCTTATAATTATTATTCCGTGATATTGGGAATCTACTAAATAAAAATAATCGAAATAATAACAGAATACATAAAGGCAAATCATTTTGAGGAATAGAAATCGGTATCATTGCCAGTTGCATTCACAAACTTTGCTCTGTTAAATTTTATTCTGACTGCCTGCCCTATTTTTCTGTCTTTTGTTATTACGATTTTATCCTAGTCTAAATTGATGAGTACACTATTTTACTTCTAATTTCTTTGAAAGAAATGGGCAATAATCAGTGACATGTACATTATATGTGCACAAGTGTGCTCATGATTGTGCACAGCCAGGTATTAATGTGTTGGTACATATGACTGTGACTGTGAGAAGAAAACGCTTTTGGAAAAATAAACATGTCTCAATCCAATCTTAGTGCACCTAACCTCTCGAGACCCTTAACTTATTATAACTTTGCCTTGTTTTTGAAAGTCCAACTTCGAGTTGCAGAGTGTTGGAGCCAAGTGCAGCTGACAGTGTGTGGAGGCAAGTAACACCCTGAACAGGTCACCACTTCATCAGCTGACCCAAAATGCATGTTTTCGGAATCTAGACACACACTCACACTGAGAAAATACAAAATCCACAGCTTAGCACTACTATTGGGGATTTTTTTTAAATAATGTATACAATGAACAAAACGTGTGTGTGTGTGTGTGTGCGTGTGTGTGTGTGTGTGTGTGTGTGTGTGTACGTGTGTCTGAGGAAGACAGACAGAGAGAGAGAGAGAGAGAGAGAGAGAGAGAGAGACAGAGAGAGAGTGGCACATGAACGGATGAGGCTGTGAAGCACTTTAATTGGACTTGAATGGGCTGTCATTGTGTGGAGAAACACTGAAAGAACTGTTACATTCATACACATAGCCGACATCAACACACTCAGGTTCACATGCACGCAGGCACAAACAGGCAAAACCTAAAACTTTGCAAATCCCTCAAAGAATATATTTGATTTTAAAATCTGTATGAACTATGAACAAGTGTGAACACAACTCATTCACCACAAACCAATTTTCCTTGTCTTTATTTGTTTTGTTTTGTTGTTTTCTTTTTTCACTTTTTAAAGTCAGTGTAAAGATCCTTTGGGTTAAACTCTGAATGAAAAAAAGCCTTGAATCATGCAATGAAACTCAAACCCTTCATCATCACATCAATAGTTTTAAAATAAATGTAGCTGAAAGCTGTTCCATTAAATCCAGTGAAAATACTGTAATTAGATCTTACAAGCTATTCATTTGCATCTGCCAAACCTTCAACATGAGCTCTCTGGCTTCAGCCATATATTTCCAATAGTGCAGTGATACGTCAGTATTTATAATAGTTTGATTCGCACTTTCTTATTCATTCAGTATTGTTGTGACTTGCATGCTTGGCACAAAACACAGGGGAGGGATACGGCAACGAAATGAAATATAACGAGTGACATGTAAATGAGGCTCTGCAAGGCAAGGTGTTCATATTTATCTGTGAATTAAGTCGTGACATAAAACAGCCCCCAAAGACAACAAAGGTTCTCACAGGCATTACCAAACTTTTCATATTTTGGCTTTTCCATTTGTGTGCCAATTTGAAGTGGACAAAGTGTATAAAGAGTCAAATGAAAGCCCTCATATTCTATCAGGAACCAGTTTTAAGGAGAAACTGTGGAAATGCCTGATTGTACTTCATGTTTCATATCAATGGTAGTCAATGCCTGACTAGAAATATAGCAGATAAACATTTGACATCAAAAGAAGCAATAAAAGTAGTTTATACTCCACAAGGAGTCAGATAGGAGGTTGTAAGTGATGAGACTATTAAAAGAGGTATTGCAGGACAAGGTTTCGTATCTTACAATTTCCTGGTGACCTGTCATAGGTTTACCGTGCCTTATGCCCAGTGTCCCCAGCCGGGAAATGCTCCAGCTCAACACAATACTGGTCACGATGAAGCTGGTGTATGAGAGAGATGGATTGAAGAATACAATTCAATTTGTGTGCTCACATGGGCTTCAACATTCCTGTCATAGGTCTTATCACTACTTTGATTGCACTTGGGATAAGATGTGAACATGGAGAACAGAGAAATCTGCTTATGTTTATTCTCATATAAATGATAAATAGTAGTATATTTGTCGTTGACCAATGTGTCTTATTTTGCGGGGAATAGTATAGTTTGTTTTGTTTTTTTTAAACAGGGGTAGTTGTAGTAAACACCAGTATGACATTGCGGAATTTTCCTATCACCTCATTGTCAGCGATTGTAGAGGAAAGCAGCAGAACATATAAACAGTGTGCTCCACCTTGACAGACTGGCTTGCTACAGAAACATGGCAGAAGTAGATATGCAGATATGTGGATGCTTAACAGTGACAGCAGTCACAACGTTGGACAAACAAAGCAGTCAACTAGAGTATTATTCAGCAGACAGCTACCTCCAAGAGACAAACTCTCATGACACCGTTTGTCTTTTAGGCACAAACTAAACGATTACATAATGGTTACACGAGGCACAAACTAGTGTTATGGTTAGCACTCCTGGCTTACATACAGAACATAGCTGTTTACAGACTGGGATGGAGTCAACAATTACAAAGAGAGTGGCATATATATTTTGGAAATTAAACATAAATTTGTCTTAAAGTTGTATATTAAATTTCACCAAAGATATGTGATGATGGCAGGAAGGATGATATTTCAAAACAGAACCAAAGTGGTGTGAGGGAGAAGCAAAAGTCAGGATCACTTAGAGCAGGCAGGTGAAAAACAAACATAAACTCAGAGAACAAGTATGACCTAAAGAGCAGGCGCTAACGCTAAGTCAAACAACAAAAACATAGAAAGCACTGCAGCGCCAAGGACCAACGATGGCATCTCATTCTGATGTGCTGGGACTGTACATACACAGGAGAGAAATGTGAAGCTGAAGCTCTTATCATCTCCATCAAGACAGCTGAGGCTTACTGAGGAGAACCGGGTCTTTTCTACTCCCAAGTTCAAACCCTCATCCAGCACTGTTGACCATAATAATATTGGTATTAAGACTGCTCAAATGGTAACATGTACAATATAAGAACTTTACATTACAACTACAGTATTTCAAGGAAAACATTCCAGTTACTACGGAAAACCATTCAAATCGATGGGTAAGATAAAGTTGAGTCTAAAGTCAAGATTTTTAGTTCCACTGCAGTAGCTCTCTTTGATTTTGTCAGAACACTCTTTTCACTGTTAATTTATGCTGCAAACATGACCTGCTCAACACTAGGTTACGTCTGAGATAAGAGATTAACTGGTAAAAAAAAAAAAAAAATCCTTCATAGTTCTCATGAAATCACGCAGAACTTTGTTCTGCACAGTATAAGAGGGTTTATATATATAATACATCTTTTTAAAGAGTGCAAGTGTGCAAACCCCTCTGATTCTCATGCTGTTTAGTTTATATGAGACAATCTCATCTGGAAATGGCTTCTTGGTCGGGTTTTTGATCCATATGCCAGTGAGACATGTACGTCTGATAACTGTACTCTACCTTATTGCTGCACCATTCGGGTATGCTCTTTGTAAGATATGCTCTCTTACTCTTTGCACTGGATTATGTGCTATGAACCAACTGAGAGCTTCTCAAACTAAATAGATGATATTTTTAATTTAATTGCTTAATGGTTGCTTTAATGCTGACGGGGCTGATGTTTTCCCACTCTTGTTTTATTACTGCAGCTCAGAATGACACAAGGACTCAGTCTTCTGCAGTCCTTTCAGGAGTAAAAAATGTACTCACTCTTAAGTATTTCCCATCATTACAAGTGAAAATGCCAGTCGTATTGACCCCATCAGCCTTGGTTCTCATCTCTCCTCTGTGCTTTGGCAGAAACAGCTTGACATTAAAGAGGGTTTTCTTTTTTCCTTTTTCTTATCTACATGAGAGTTGTTCTGACTGTACAACGAAAAGCAAAAGTACTCTAGAAGAAACTTTAGATAATTGTTGTGCATACTGTTAATCATCAGTCTTACTTTATAATTTTTATCATTATCATCATTGTTATTATTAATATTGTTTTTCTTATTATTATTATTATTATTAGTAGTAGTAGTAGTAGTAGTAGTAGTAGTAGTAGTAGTAGTAGTCGTAGTAGTTTTGTGTACCGCAGCCTCCTTCATAAAGATACATTTAAGTATAAAATGGTACCACACTCTTAACACTACATAGGGAACATTAGGATGATATCAACTCTAATTGTAAGATTATGTTGAGCCAGCGAGAGTTAAGTACAAAAGTTTGGCTATGTGGAACTTGTTTTGTATAACAGCCCTCAGGACTGTTGGATTATTTACAAGACTCTTTTCCTCTTTTATCAATACAGCCAAATAGCTTGGTTAGCAACTGCCGTATGGCAGCATTTTGCAGGCACCAGGCAGAAACAGGAGACAAGCCTACAAAACAAAAATGTAATTACTTCCATTCATCTGTCTATATTCTATGCTGCTTATCCAACTGGAGATTGCAGGGTGTTGGAGATGATCCAGCCAAGAATGGGTGCAAGCAGGTCACCAGGTCATCACAGGACAAAGACACGGACAGCCACAAAAACTGACACCTGGGATTATTTAAGGTCACTAATTAGACTCAAATACATGTTTTTGGGCTGCGGGATGAAACTGCAGTACCTGTCAAAACCCATACATATGCAAGTTAAACATACAAACTCCAATCAAAAAGGGTGAGCAAAGCTGAGTACCGACATACCCGCAAATCACGACATCAATGCTAAACCAAACCCTGTGTTGGTGCAGTCCATACTCTGATGCATACCAAATAAGTGGTCCAGTCCATCTATAAAGCAGATCTCTGTACATTAGATCTCTGCTGTGGCTCGACTGAAGTGAGTGAATGGATCAAAGACCAGCAAGTAGACAAAACACAGAACATGATTGGCTTAATGCGCAGTATGCTCGCATTTTATTATTATTGATGTGCATAATTGTGGAAAGCCATCTTTTCTTTTTTCTTTTCTTTTTTTTATGCTCACACATTTCATTGGCTGCCTATGAGTTCTAAACTGGTAAGAATCACTCCACAATAATCAAACATACATCGTGTTGAATTCAATCCAGCATGCTGCATTGATTATGGAAGCTATGTTGCAGAATAAACATCACAACAGCTGTCCAGCATGTGTTCTCTTTATATATTTGGATTCAGTGTTACAATCATCATTGTGAGCATGAACCAAGCTGTACCAGACTGCAGACTTTTTATCTTTTCTTTTCTTTTCTTGCTTTTTTTTTTTTTTTTTAAACGTCTGTCTGGAACAGCATCACAAGGAGGAACACTGCCTGCCTCGGTGTGTTCAGTTGCAAAGGGCAGAGACAGCAAGGGAATAAAATAAGTAAAAATTCTTAGTTGTTAGTGTCGATAAAACAAAACAAAATAATATTGTATTGTGTTCATTTATCAAGGTATTTGTTTCATCACATCATATGTAACATGTTCACAGTGAACATGTTCTTCTTGTACTGGAGCGGGTTTCCTAGAGATACACTGAAAACCCACAAATTTAAGACAATTACTGAATCGGGCTGTAAAAGTATTGGATTCAGGTGTGGATGACAAATTTATCTTTGTGTTGGCCCAGTGGAAAAACGGTGTACTTGTCCAGGGTGTATCTGCTGGGATATGCTCCAGCTTCCCACAACTATAGTCTACTTATCTCTTCTGTAACAATAATTCCACGACGAGATATATTTGAGGGCCACACTGGGGTGTAGTAGTGAGCATTCATGTCTCATAGTGAGTAATGTCCCCATTTGAGTTGGGCATTTCACCTTTTAGTGCATCCTGTATGTTTTCTCTGGGTTATCCTGCAGTCTGAAAGTCGACCATGCAGGTTAATTAAAATCCAGTAACTTTTATTTAAAATGTAACTGTTAGATCACATGGCATTAAAATGGCTCCCTGACTGTAACATTTTTGAACTGCCTCCTGATTACATCCACCTGAGCAAGGGAAGTGCAACATTTCAGAAACTAATAGATTTAACAAAGTGTATACGCGTTGTTTGCATTACATGTGAGTAAAGGTATACATTAATTAATGTATACATTCACTCACATGTACTACACAATCACTGTGTCAGCACATCAGTAAACTAGCAGATTTTTATCTATATGTCGCTGTCTCGGAATTTTCCACAAAAAAAACATAAAAGTTATACAGTTTAGAGTAGCTCTTTCTTGTGTGAACGGGACCTGAAACTGTCAGACATTGTGAACGTGACTGTCTGTTTGTCTGCTTGTAATGTGCTGTGCCCTGTCTACGGCGGATTCTGCCTTTACCAATAATCAGCTGAAATCAGCGCTAGTGCCCAAATGACCCGAAGATAGATAAATCGTAGAAAATAGTCAAAAAGATGCTCATCAGTCAATGAGACTTGTGTAATTCAATAGATCACATAGAACATACATGGATCAGCTTTAACTGGGTGCAGAATTCACTATGCTTGGTTTTATTCTCTACAGCTGTTCATCAAGTTTGAAAAAGTGAATCTGATTCCCTGGTGGATTTCCCATTCGTCATCACATCCTTAAGAATATATTAGACTTCAGTTACTTCTCATATATGCCATGGATTGGATTTTTCATGTATAAAAATTGTGCTCTCTCCTGAAAACTGATGTCATAATTGAAATGTGTTATTATCACACTGGTTGACTTGCAGGCTGAGATCTCTTTGTTCCCAGGGATTCTAAAATCTGACTATGAATTATGAGAAAACAATTATTTGTGAATCCCAGGGCATTGTGAAGTAGTAACACTCACAACAGGCTGTAAAACTAAACAGTCTGCTTTGATTGTCCGGGACTAGAGATGGATAGAGACAGAGAGAGAGAGAGCAACAAAGAGAGACAGAGAGAGAGAGGACACAAATAAACCCATAAAAAGGAAAAGAATACTGTGAATGTGAGCATATTTGTGTGCCACTTTATTGCAATTTCATAAAAGCGAGATGGTTCTACTTCGATCATCTCTCATTCAGGAGGCATATCACCATGGTATCACTATCTGAGATAAAAAAAAAAAGACTACACACAGAGTATCTTTGAAACAGACAGAGTGAGCAACAGTGGTGAAAGAGAGGGAAGAGAGGGACAGCAGGAGGAAAAAAATGATCAATGATCATACACAGGGAAAAAAAAAGGAGGAGCTGGCGTGATCCAGAAAAGCAGGGAGGCAGACTCCAATAGACACAGACAGGATCTATAAAATCGACTATAACAGTAAAAGCATAAGTGTTCAAAGAGGAGAGACGGAGTTTGTGAGAAATAAAGCAATGAGGCACTATTGTCTACCTAGATGAGGTCATTCTATTCAGACACGGTGTTCCTGTTTCTTTTAACCATCATGGGGAAGAGCTGACAGAGTAATGGATCGTCCCATGAAAGAAATGTATTGCACGTGCATTCACGCATGCACACACACAAGACAAAAGTAGAGAGTCAAAGTACAATTTCTTTTTACAAAAAACGTATACATTCAGTCAGCATCTTTTAGACTCACGCCTTGAAACATCACTGCTTCTCAAAAGACGTGAATCAATGTCTTCTCACAGGAGCACTTATTAGTAATCATTTTTATTCTTATGAGGTAAATACCTGCGAATAATACCAGGCTATGTTTCGTGTTCTAACATCTGTTGATTTGGATGGATTAGATTCCGGATTAAACACACAAACATGCACACACAGGTGCATGTGAGCATACAAACTACTGTTAAATGTAGGTAAAGCTCTGTACTTTGCTGTCTATCCACCTTAAGGGAAGGCACGCTCTCCACACTCTAAGCTGAACTGATGCAGCTTCAGAGCACCTTAAACATGTGTGTCAGTCCCCCGAGGTGCCCCCTGAGGTAAACTACTTAGTGCATACTTCCATCCTCCTGCACTGCGATCGCTGCCACAGCAGACTTCATCAAGCTTTGTCTAGAACGGGAGGATAATGCTTGGCCTGACAAGGTGGCTCAATGGTTAAGTGGCTCACAGCAAGGTTTGAATGTCAGCCTTGGTTTCTTTAATGACTTTGCATGTTCTTGTCGTGTTAGTGTTAGTTTCCCTCCCACCAGACCCAAGTCAGGTTGACTGAGGATTATGATGAATTGCCCTCAGGTTAGAATGTGTTTCTCTGTTTATGTTATTGCTTGGAAAACACAAGCAACCTGTCCCACAGTGTTTTCTCTCCGACATCTCTTGCATCGGCTTAAATGCAACTCTGACCCTGAAAAAAAAAAAATATAACCAGTAATGGAAAATGAATTAATCCTGCCTTTTTGGTATACTGGACTGTCATAGTGAACTGCTGCAGGTTGTTTTTATTTCTCTTCGCTCCATGTGCAAAAATCTGTGACTTGTATTTATATAAGCATATCCAAACACTCTGACATGCACTTTGTTAAGTATTCTATCTTTAAACATTTAAGTTTGATCTTCCTGCTTCTGTCTGTTCTCTTCTTCTGTTTTAATAATGACATTGTGTTGTACTGTTTTGTTGCAGTCAGACTGCTACTAGGATTGTGGTTATTGTCAGGAAAGAGGGGGGCAGTGTTAATGTTTGGCAGAAACAACACATTTCACATTCAGTTTTGACTCCAGCAGACATCTTTTTAATCTATGCATTATTTTATTTTATTTTTTTACATTTATCTGCAGTACAGAACTTTTGTCTTGGCTTTGAGTTACAATATTTACAAGCACCCTGACAATCTGTGTTCATGTCAAAACCACGTAGTCAATATCTTTGTTTGGTACAATTCAATATTTAATCTTATTATAGTTATAACAAGCGTCCACTTTAAGTTTCTGGTGTGAATGTTGTGTGTACAAGACGTTGTGTACATGAAATGGGGTCCAGGTTTCATCCAGTCTGTTGCATGACTTTGAAAAGTGGAAAAACAAGGATTTCCCTCTGTGCTTAATGAAGATAAATAAATTGTATTGTGTTAAAAAAAACAACAACACATGTCTAACCCTAACCATCAACCGTGGGGGTGCTAGATTTGAGAGTTCAGCTCCTTTATTTAGGTGGACACCTTTATTCTAGGAAAACATCACCTCCACCTTGTGAAGAGCAGCTGAAGTGCAGTGAAAGGTTGTTGAAAGTGTAAATGTTGGGACACAGCTGTAATTGAGAGATAACATCTATCTACACAACTGAGACTAGAATCCATCGACTGTGTGTGTATGTTAAAAATAGATTTAATTATAAATATTGATTTATTTGCTCCGGTCACTCAATGTGTCAGTGGAGAATTAAAGCACATAACAACAAAAAAAAACATCTTTATAATGTTTTTTTTCCTTCATTTAGTAGTAGTAGTAGTAGTAGTAGTAGTTTATTCGGTCAACCAAATACATGATGCAACAAAAACAGAAAAGCAAAACAAACAAAGAAACAAAGACAGACAGACAAAAAAACATTTTTGGCAACTTATTTTGCCTAACCCTGTATATAATGCAAGTAAACCTTCTACAATTAACGCCACAAAACAGAAACAATTTATTCACAAAACTGAATACGATGTGATTGATGTCAATTTTAAATTGTCATTTAAGAGAACACAGTGAATTTTAATGTTGTTACAATGAAAACATTAATATATGTTTTCAATGGTATCATACACTATGAAACTGATAATTTTATGGCCCATTATTTTTATATAAGTGTCCACTATCTTTATTGATCAGGCTTTGACCGCATTAAATCCTACTCCAGGGATGTTTTGTAGGCTCAGCTGTTAAATCTTTACCTCTACACAGAACTGCATGTTACAATTAAGTTTTATTGGGTAATTGCTTATTGCAATTTTTTTTATTTGAAATATTTTATATAATATTGCATGGATCATTTTTTCATCAGTAGCAGTCAGCTACTGTTTCCAGAGGGATTTTTATAGGTTCATCCAATTCCCTCTTAAACGAATCCAATCGACATTGTCGTGGATTTTAAAGTTATCCAACCAGCTATATTAGGCATTCAGCAAGTAATGGCCTGTTTTTCTGCAACAACCGAGAGACAAAGTACAATACTTTTAGTGGTAT